>NC_057864.1:381007238-381316209 GCF_019393635.1 Dromiciops gliroides | reverse complement strand
GATCACTAAAAATAATCAGGATAGGCCTTTTGAAGGAGGTGCTTCTTGGAGAAAGCCTCGTAAAAGCTTCCAGGAAGCTAGCTGAGGTTTGTAGGCATAGCATTGTAGGCAAAGGGGAGAGTCTACTCAAAGACACAGAAATTCAAGTTGTAATGGAAAGTCTTCAGAACAGCAAGTTGTCCAGTTTCGCTATAACGTAGAGTACACAACAGGAGAATAATGGATAATAAACTAAATGTGTTGTAGACTAATTGTGAAGTGCTTGAAATATCAGAGTAATTTATATGCTATTCTAGTGGTAGTAGGAAGCCAATTAAACTTCTTTAGCAGGAAAGTGGACCATACAGTTATTGATTTCGATTGGGAAAGCACCTTATAAGTTGTTTTTGTTTGTTTTTGTTTTTGTTTTTGTTTTTGTTTTTGTTTTGTTTTGTATTGTTTTGGTAGGACAATGAAGGTTAAGTGACTTTCCCAGGGTCACACAGCTAGTAAGTGTCAAGTGTCTGAGTTTGGATTTGAACTCAGGTCCTCCTGAATCCAGGGCCGGTGCTTTATCCACTGTACCACCTAGCTGCCCCCACTTAGAAGTTTTAAAATCCATCTCCCTCCCTTTACAGTTGAGGAAACTGTGGCCTAGAGAGATCTAGCAACTCATCCACGATCACATGGCTAGTGTCTACAAAGGGATTCTTGGGTCTTCCTGACTTTATGTCAATATTCTAGCCACTATCCCATGCGTCCTTTCAGTATCATTCTGAGTGATATGCCTAGGCTTGTGATTTAGGAATGTATATATTCCATGATATATCATATTATATATGAATGTATTAAATAAGAATTATTATCGTCTCAAAATAAATTTTAGGAATGTATGTTTCAGTGGGACGGATCATCGGAAACTGGATCCTAAACCCACCTAATGGTACCTGGCAGAAACTTGGCATTGATAATGTAAGAGAATGCCCTCATGAAAGCATATCCTCAGTGGAGTTTCAGAGAAAGATGTTTCAGATTTTTAATGCTTATTGTGAAAATAACAATGTAATCAACTTATCAATTTCCTGACATCTGAGCCCAATTATCCTTAGAGGTAGGGGGATAGGCAGTAATATCACAACCTCCTTCTATGGAATCTTTTCCAGTCTTTGGGAAACTTTGCCATGTTAATAGAAACCATTGATCATGTACCTTTTGTTATTCACTTTTGCCATGCTGGCTCCATTTCTGCCTCTGAAATGTTTGGAAGGCAAACAAACCTTTCCTGTCTGAGGATACACTCCATTAAGATAGAGTCAAACCCTTAGGGAGTCCATCTCAAGATAATGCTCTATTTTCTTGCTGTACCTTCTGAACAAATTGAAGTTGCAAAAAAAACCAACCAAACAAACAAAAAACCCAAGGAGAAAGTAGGGGACTTGCTTGTTTGAAAGGTAAAGTAATATAATGGAAAGAGCCTTGGATTTAGGTCAGAAGACCTAGATTGGAATCCCAATCCTCATAGTAGTGGTATAACAAAAGATAAGTCACAACTTCTCTGAATCCTAATTTTCTAATCTGTAAAATCAGGACAATATTGCTTGTCCTTCCTCCCAGGGTTCTTGTGAACTTTATAAACCTTAGCATAGTCTTTATATAGGTTTTCATTATTATAAAAGGTAACTGTAGCTGGAATGATGTAATGTTAATGTATTTAGATTGGGGAAAAAACAACTGGGAATTAGGCCTAGTTAGCTTGTAATCATGGTTCAGTTTGGCAAGCCAGACCCATCTTGGGGGATCTTGGACCCAGGATCTAAATTTTCTCATTATACATTTCTATTTGTAGACATCCGCTTGATCTTAGGATCATAAATTTAGAGAAGTGATCTCATTTTACAAATAAAGAAGGAAACCAAGAGGTTAAGTCACTGGTCCAAGGTTACACAGGCAATAAATGGTGAGAACAGTTTTGAACCTTGTTCCTCTGATTACAAACCTAGCCCCCTCTATGTTTTTGTTTTTGTTTTTTTTGCTCAGCATCTCTTCTGGGAGCCGGCAATTGATTAATCCCTCTGGAAGCAACATGTTTTGGTAGAAAGAAAATTGGCTCTGGAGACCTAGGGTCTGGTTTTACATCCCAAATCTGACATTTAGCATCCATGTGATCTGATTCATTTAATCTCTCTAGGCTTCAATCTTTTTATATTTAAAACAAAAAAAGGTTGGAAAAGATGGATTTTGAGATTCCTTTCAGACCTCATTCCATGATCCATGACACTGGAAGGCAACTATTACTATGGAAGACCCAATCTGCAAACATTATTTAAAAGTGAATATTTTAATAACTAATTTACATAATGCTATCCAGTTACAAAACACTTTCAAATGCATCATCTCCTCTGCTCTTAACATCAGACTCTCCTGATAGGTAGGACATGGGCTCTGATTCCTTAGAGTAAGACAGATGTGCTTTATATGGGAGACTTCAGAGTCTGCCTGGAGAAAGGATATTGAAAGGAATGACCCTGGATTTCTTTCTTAGCCTTATGGTCCTAACCTGTGATTTCATTTCTACAGAGCACTATATTTATTAAAAGTAGTCAGCAACTGTTCTGTGATTTTTTTTTAACTAGACTTAGAGATTCATTTAGCATAAGGAACTCTTTGAGAGAGGAAAACCCCCCTACCAATGTAGATATGCAATTGTTCTGCAAATTATAGTCTTAGAAAGGTGCCTGAGTTTAAATGGTGGGGAAAGAGTGAGGAACCTAGAACTTAATTGACTTGCCCAGGCTCACACAGCTAATATGTGTAAGAGACATTATTTGAATCCAGGACTTCTGAGTCTGAGGGCAGTTCTATCTCTCCCTCCCCCCTCCCCCTCTCCCTCCCCTTCTTCTTCCCCCACCCCTCCTGAACTCTATGATTCTATATATTTTTGTACTAGGTTCCAGCATATATAAGAAAGAACTGTTACTTTCTAAAGGGAATAAAATAGAGGCAGAGTTCTTCACTATCATGGTAGATGCTAAAGGATATTCTATTCCTAGATGGTTTTGCAATGAGGAAATAATGGAGATTTATGAAAGGGACTATAAATGTAGAAAACAGAGGTTTTAAGTTCATATTATGCAAAGCCATGCTGTTCAACCAGAAGGCAGCTTTAAAAATGGGTTTTCAAGTTATTTGCCTGAGAAAACTCCTCCAAGGGCTTGGGCACCAGGTAACCATTTAATGAAGTGAGTCAAAGGCTCCAGTGAGATTAACGATGTGCAGCAGGCTGGCTCCCATAGTTTACTGTTAGTGAATCACTTTCTAAACTTTACTGGAACCAAACCAATGAAGAAGACAGAGAAGATTTTTTTTTCTATTTTCAAAGCCATATGACTATAGTTCATTTAGGGTAAGGTACTTTCCTTAAGTTTGAGAGAAATAAGTCCTTCCTTCAGATACATAAGGAAAACTGTAGTTTATGGGCAATCTTTTAAGCCCTGACTCTCAGGAAAGGTTTGGGAGCTGCTCTAAAGAAAGAGCTTATATTACTGTTACCATATGATTTCTATTATGTGGGAGAAGGCCACAATTCTGATGGCAATCAAACTAGCTGTACACCGTAGTATAGTGCCAGGAGTAGGAAATAGGGGAATCTCATATGTAAGGTACATAATATACCTGCTTCCTGTTTCCAGTCCTTAATATTGGATAGTTAAGACTTCCCACAATGTGGCAATGAAATATGGGAAACCTGGTCAAACGTAGGATGGTAGAATCACAGGCTTAGAACTAGAAAGTTACCTAGATGTCCATTAGTCTAGCTTGATGAGGAAAACGAGATTCTTAGAAGAGGTGATTTATCCAGGGTCACAGAAATAGCACAAAGGAGAAGCAGGATCTCAACCCTGGCACTGACACTAAATGCAGTGATCTTTCTTCCAGGTGCTCTGTGATCTCTATTCAACTTGCCTTCCCAGCTATCTCTTCAGCTGTTGCCTTCAAAGTATCTTACATTTCATTAATCGACCAACAAACATCTATTATGCTTTATTATATGCCAGAAACTATACTGAACACCGAAAAACAACAACACATTCCTGACCCTCAAGTAGCTAACTTTCTTTTTTGCTTTGTTTGTTTTGTTTTGCAGGGCAATGAGGGTTAAGTGACTTGCCCAGGGTCACACAGCTAGCAAGTGCCAAGTGTCTGAGGCCAGATTTGAACTCAAGTCCTCCTGAATCCAGGGCCGGTGCTCTATCCACTGCGCCACCTAGCTGCCCCCAAGTAGCTAACTTTCTAATGGGTTCCAGTCAAACTGAATTATTTGTCATTTCCCAAACCATTTTTCCCCTTCCCCTTCCTTTCTCATGCTGTTTAGTTTCCCTTGATACTTTCTCTTCTCCTAATACCTAACTGCCTCTGATGATTGAAATCCCTTTGTTGAAATTTATTAAAGTTTAATTGAATTACATTATAAAACAGTAAAGAATACATTTTATTTCAGATTGTGTTAAAATGAAAAAGCAAATTATTTTCTTTAATAGTTTAGAACATATTCTATTAATACTGTACTAGGTAGCATTCCTAACAGATTTGTCCATAACACAATGCTACTGGGGATAGCTGATGCCTTAGATAATAACATCCAAAAATCTTGACAGAGACTTTTAGTTCAGATGGTAGCACTCAAATATCATAGAAAACACCAATTTTATCATACATACTTCATAAATGATCTGAAAAGGCATCAGAAGGCAAGAGAAATATTATACACTCCTTTACTGACCAAATGAGGAATAATAATAAATTAGTGGCCTTGGAAACTTAAATTAGTCCTAACAAATTGAAAGATTAAATAATAATTTTAAAAATGGATTAATTTCATTTAAAAAAAAGGACAACAAGACAGCAAACCAAAACTTTCAGGATACAGCCAAAGTAGTCCATAGGGGGAAAATAATGTTAATTAAACACCTTTTACCAACAAATGAAAATGAAAAAGAAATGAAGAAGTATCATTTAAATAAAATATAAGGAGACTTATTAGAAACTATTTTGCTCAAATATATGCCACCAAAATTAATGCCTTCAAATAAATAAATAATTGGGAATACAGATTCCCTAGATAAACTGAATAAAGTTATAAAACCAAAATAATTTAAAAATATAAATTCCTAAGATAAACTAAATTTTTAAAAAGAGAATTTATAGAATTCAATCTCAATTGAAAAAACTTCAACTAGCTATAAATTAATTCCCTAAGGGGATAAAACAACTTAGTACCAGGTGATTTTAAAGTGAATTCCACTAACATTCAAAGCCAATGATTTCCAATATTATGTAAACAGTTTACAAAAATAGAAAGAGAAAAATCTTGGCTTAGCTATAGAGAAAAATCAGAGAAAGAAAACTATAGACCAGTAATTTAATGTATATTAATAATAAAGGTTGAATTAAATTAAATTCAAACAAATTAATTATTAGCAAAGAGACTATAGCAACATGTTACAAAGATTATAAACTATAACCAGGTTGGATTTTTGCCAAGAATAAAGGCATGGTTTAATTTTAGGTAAACTAAGGAAGAAGAAAAGGAAAAAAGGTAAAAGGGAAGGAAAGGGCATTACTAGTGCTTGCAATACACCAGGCATTGTGCTAAGTGATGGGGCTACAAATACAAAAAGAAAAAATTGTCTGTGCCCTTAAGTAGCTCATATTCTAGTAAGAGAATACAACATATTTAAGGGAGTGATAACTAGGAGGGGTATGTTATCCTTAAAAGTTGCAAGGATATGTGATGTTTAAAATCTAAATTGTGGTCACCTTAAATCAGAAGCTTCAGCTCCAGTCTAGCCCAGAGCTCCAGTCTAGCCCAGAGTTCCAGTCTAGCCCAGAGTTCCAGTCTAGCCCAGAGTTCCAGTCTAGCCCAGAGTTCCAGTCTAGCCCAGAGTTCCAGCCTGGTTGGGTTCTTCCTGAAGTCCTCCTCCACGAGCCTGCTTTAATCAGGAACACCCTCACAAGCTGTTTGTGGAAGCTTTTTTTATAGATCTGGAACAGAGGTGGTCCTTATACACTGCTTCAAGGTGATTGGTTGGCGTCATCCAAATCCATTGTCTTTGAAGGTGTTCTCAAGTTGAGTTCACAGTCTAGTTTCTGAGAACAATACCTTCTTAAGGGATGCCAGGTGTGATTACAAATCCAATTAACTTGAAGTAGGCTTAATCAGCAGTCAATCACTCTCACTTGATTCAATCAGTATAGATTAATCTCCAGGTGGGTCTTTGAGTATCTGCTAAATCCCATTATTTCATCACAGATGGTAAGTGGAGTCACTAGGCAATTAATGGATATGTTCTTCGTTTGAATAATAATGTTGATTTGATTACTGTTTTAAGAGGTAGAAGCAGCAAGGGGATTGGGATAGGAACGTACATGACCTGTGACATGGCATGAAAATGGCTGGAGAAATGGCTTAGGCAGGGTGGTGTTTTTCAAGTTAGTTATGGTGAGCTCTCATCAATCAATAGCAAAGATTAATAGATTCAGAAAAAAAAAGCTTTTTAAAACAAAATACAATACTCATTTCTGTTTTTTAAAATTAAAACATAAATACAAATGCACTTTTCTTAAATAAGAAATATGGTATCTATTTTAAAATTGAGTTAGCATCTATTTTGAAGAAATGGTAAAGTCCTTTCCAATAACAACAGGGATAAAGTAAATGTCTCGTATTATCCTTTTTGATGTGGACAAAAAACTGAGAGAATATATATAGGCAAAGGAAAAATACATTTTAATTTTCACAACTGATAAAGCAGTCTAGTTAAAGAACCTCAGAGTCAACTAAAAAAAATATCAATTGAAATAACTCCAGCAAAGTAATATGTTATAAAATAAATCCATCAGTCCTTCCAAATGATAAATGATAAATCATCAGTCTTTCCAAAAATTACCAACAAAACCCCATCAGGAAAAACAATAGAATGATAAATTCCATTCCAAGGTAAACTGCATGATGTATAAAACATTTGGGAGTTCATCTATCAAGACACAGACAAGAATTGTATGAATACAACTTAAAATATTCTTTACACTAATGAAGATGGATCTCAATTGGAGAGATATTAATTCCTCATAGTGGGCTGTTCCAATACAATAAAAAGACATTACTGCATCATTTAATTTGCTTTTCCATTGCTACTAGTAATCAAACACCAAAGGGTTATTTTGTAGAGGTAGAACAAAACAATTTTAACAATTTGTGTGGGAGAAACACAAAATAAAGAATCTTGAAGGAAATTATAAAAACACTGGATATAAGGGGATCTAATAGTACCAGACCTCAAAATTACAAAGGAGTAATCAATTATTAAAACTATTTGATACTAGTTAAGTGGGGGGAAATATCAATGGGATAGGATAGGACTACAAGATCCAGAAGGAAATGAAAATGGTAGCATACTATCTGCTGAACTCAAAGACCCCAAATAGTGGGGCAAGGACTCACAAAAATTTCTAGGAAAACAGAAAAAAAACCCAAAACAGTTTACATAAATTATATTCAGACCAATATTTTATACCATATACTACAATAAGTTCCAGATGGTTATATACCCTACATGTAAAATATCACATCCTAAACAAATTGGAGGAAAAGAATTGCCTTTCATAGCAATGGAGAAAAGTTCTTAACTAAAAAAGAATAAAGTCATAAGAAATTAAATTTAGAAAAAAATTGAAATGTTTTCATACCAATAAAATTAATGTTGATAAGTGTGTAATTTAAAATTCTAAATGTGGGTTCTAATCTGTTCCCCCAGTTTTGGGGGAAATTGACTAAAATTTCTGATAAAATGAGTTTGGTTTTTAAGGGTTTATTGAAAGATAGAAAGAGAAAGATTAAGAACAGAATTCCTACAGCCTGGGAATCCTATCTTTCCTCAATTCCCCCGTGAAGTCTTCTGGAGTCTCTCTCCTCCACCACAGTAAAGTCAGGAACCCAAAGAGCAAGAACTCTTCCCCCAGTCTCCACTTCCTACTTCGTGTGTTCCTCCCAGAAATGGGAGGCTCCTCAAGTTGATTGGCTAGTAGCCTTGATAGACAGTACCCATGAGCAAATGTCACTTCCTGACTCCAAGAAAAAGCTGCATGGCCTTGCCCTCAGAGGCATTCTTCTCATGTTCCTATAGTAAGTCTCCAGCAGGTGGCGACATTTCAATCATAACAGTATCCCCTTTTGTTTCATTTGAAAAACAAATGAGTTTGCTCAATGAAATAGCCAAAAATAATATCCTATGCTAACTAACAATATGTTAATAACAATATAGAAAAGGGAGAGAGGAAAGGTTTATCCAGAGGGGTGGTCCCTCATGAATCGGTGCTTTGACATTGGTCTTGCAAAGGGAGGGCCTCTGCACAGAGTACTTGTTACAGATGGTATATATTATAACAGAAGGAGAAATAAAAACCAACAAAACAAAACTGTTCCATATAAAGTCTCTGAGTTCTCTAGTCTTCTTGGAGTGGGTAAGATGTCATCAGGGGGAAGCTGACCTGGACTGGAAAGCTGGGTTCTCTTCTTTAACTGGTTTGAATTCCTGGAGTTTTCCACTAAACCTTAGAATAGCATTGTCATGATCAAATTAATACATTCATTACATTCCCTCCTTTCTTTATAAGAGGGTTGAGTAGTTATGCAATCTATAACCCTTCTTACCACCATGTGTCTGGATCAAAGCCAAATTAGTATGTGTTACACCTGAACAATGTTCTGGATAGATTATCATACCACATCTCATGGTTTCAAGACAGCTAGTGATCATGCTAAGCCACAGGCGAATTAGACTGAGTGAGACAAAAGAACACAAGTTCAGTTAAATAGGTTATTTTGGGAGGAGAGAGGAAGGAACTGGACTGTGTCTAGCAATTGTGCTCTACATAGCCCGCGATTATAAGCAAACCATGGACTTACTTGTACCGGTCACTCCTCTTGTTGGCACATATATTCTCTCCAGGGGCTTGCATCAAGCTTACTGTAAGAGTCAGTTATGTCTCTGAAATGATAAGTTTCCATACTTCATAATCTCATAGTTAATTTCACCAAAGACAGTATGATGGTAAAAAATGCATGTTAAGCTGTATAACTGAGGATATCTAGCAATATATACAATATTCCAAACATACCCAGAGTATAATGACATATAAATGATAAATGAAGTAAATAGCTGATTATATTAGACATTATTACATATCTTTTTTTTATCAAGTAAACCCATCATCTTTATACATGAATTTTCTATCTAGTATAACAGTAACAGATACTAAAGTGGTGGTCAATTTATCAAAAAGAAATAAGGCTTCAATCAACAAGATTCAATATTCAATATGTTCATTGATAGATCAAGCAATAGGGTTCAATAACCCTTTTTTTAAAAAACAGAATCCCATAAAAAAACTCATTAAAACTCATGGTTCTCTGAAAAAGAAAGAAAAAAAAGAATTCTGGTAGCTTCTGAGGCCCAATGGCCCCATCCACAGCATATACATAAAATGTCTTTGAAAAGTCACTTAGCTTACAAAATTGAATTTTTTAAAAAAGCAAAAAAACCAAAGGTCAAAAAAACAAAGAAAAGCCAAAAACAAAAAACAAAAGATTTGCTAAGCACTCTTTTGTGCTCTTAAAGAACTTAAAGGTGTGCTAAATTCCAGGCCTTTTCAGTGCCTTTCAAAAGACAAAACAAAAAAAACCAAAATGTGTTGTGAGAAAGAAGGAAAATGGTTAACCATACAAAAATCTTTGCAGCAAATTTCTCACAATATAGGAATAAACAAAATTTCATTAATAACAAAGGAACCACAGACAACAAACTAATATCAATATTAGACCTATATGCTCTAAATGCAATAGCACTTAAGTTCATAAAGGAACATAAAATTACAAAAAAACTGAGGGAATATATATAGGCAAAGGAAAAACACATTTTGATTTTCACAACTGATAAAGTAGTCTAGTATAAAGTATATGAGCATATACTTATGAGCATTTAGAACATAAAGTATATACTCTAAATGCAATAGCACTTAAATTCATAAAGGAACATAAAATTACAAGAAAACAAATAGTAACACAAGAGTATTAGGAGCCTTTAATGTCTCTTTCTCATATTTGGAGAAATATGTCAGAAAGACAAACAGAATGGAAAATATAGTGTTGAAAATATTGCTGCAGAAACTAGAGCCAAAAGATTTATGGTTTCTTCTTGATAAGACTACCAAAGAAAATGCATATTTTGGAGCTCAGATCACAACTCCACCAACAGTGCATTAGAGTCCCAGTTTTCCCATATGCCCCCAACATTTATTATTTTCCCATTCAATCATATTAAACAATATGATAGCTGTGAGGCAGTACCTCAGAGTTGTTTTAACATGCATTTATTTAATAAATAGTGATTTAGAGCATTTTTTCATATGACTAAAGATAATTTTGATTTCATCTGAAAACTTCCTGTTCATATCCTTTGACCATCATATGATGATTTTTACTGACTTTTTCACTTCCTTTTTTCATCTAAGAGGGACAAATATTATCTTATACTTGTGTTTAAACAATAAAATGTTGGATGGGGTATAACTACATAGCAATTTGTTTGAAAAAAGAATCTGAGTGTTTTATTGGACTGCAAATTCAATATGAGTCACTGTTGTGAGAAAGAAGCCTTCAAAGCTAATGCATCTTGGCATGAATTGAGATAGACAGAGTATTCAGGACTAGAAGAATGATAATACATGGTGAGATATTATTAGTCCTGGGTAATGCATTGCAGGACATTTACATACTAATGTTTGTCCAGGAGAGGATAACCACGATGGTGAAAGAATGAGAAGTCCATGTCATATAAGTAACATTTGAAAGAACTGTGGTGTATAGCCTGGAAAAATCAAGAGTTATGGAAGACAGAGGACAATGACTAAATATTTGAAGGGTTGTCATATAAGAGGGTTTGGACTTCTTTTGCTTTGACTCAATGTGTAGAACAAGAAATAATGGCAGGAAGTTTCAAAGAGGTGAATTTAAGCTTCAGGTAAAGAAAAAAAAATTCTTAACAATTAGAGATGTCCAAGGGTGGAAAAGGCTGCTTAGAAGAAAGTGAGTATTCTATCATTAGAAGTTATCAAGCAAAAGCTCTTAGGTAAATTATAACAGAAAATTCTTGTTCAAGTATGAATTGTGCCACTCTGTCATAAGATTCTAGAATAAATATACAAGAAATGCAGGGAATAAATTGTATACTTCCATCTTTGTAGGAAGACTTTCTAGCCTGGGAAGAACCTAATACTTCATAAGTACTCACTATAACATCCAATAGAAAGCAAAATACTTGACAGCAAAGATTGCTTTTAATTTTTGGAACCATGGTGTCTCATGATTGGCAAACACTTAATAGAGTCTTGTTTTTAATTGAATCGACTTGTTGAACAAATGTTTAAAGATTCGAGATTGTGACTTTGAAGATCTTTCTAAACTGAATGAATTATCTTTACCTTTCCTTTTTCCCATCCTTTCTCTCTTTTATTTTTCTTCAAAACTTTAGTAGTCTCCTAACCTCCTTAATAAGTATGTTGGGGGCAGCTAGGTGGCACAGTGGATAGAGAACCAGCCCTGGATTCAGAAGGACCTGAGTTCAAATCTGACCTCAGACACATGACACTAGCTGTGTGACCCTGGGCAAGTCACTTAACCCTCATTGCCCTGCCCCCCCCCCCAAAAAAAAAGTATGTTACCTGACTGGGCATGATAGCACATGTCTTAATACTTGTTATGGGGGAGCCTAATGCTAGTGGACTGCTTGAGCTTAGGAGTTCTGAGTGGCAATATGGCTAAAGCTGATTAGGCTTCTGAATTGTCTGACAATAATAAGATGAACCCTTTGGAGTAAAGGGTCACCAGGCTGCCTAGGCGACTCAGTCCCAGTCAGAAAAAACAGAGCAGGTTACAGCTTTCATACTGATCAGCACTGAGATAGGGCTGTGAGTAGTATGCATTTCCAGCATGGACTAGATAGATTAAATCTAGGGAGAAAAAAAGTGTGTATTACTTCTACACTCCATCTTGCAATCAATACATGCCTTCTTGTCCTTTATGATTCTTCTTCCTGTTTTCCATAAATCCTGATATCAGAGATGTCAGAGGTCATCTAGTTCAACATGTACTGGAACAAAAATTCCCCCTGCAACCCACCCAACAAATAATTCATCCAATCTTTGCTTTAAAATCTTTAGTGGGCAGAAACCCATTTCATCTTGAGTCAGGCTTTTTCACTTTTGAATAGCTCTAATTGTTAGGAAAACTTTCTTCATGTGAGGCCCAAGTCTATCTTTTTGAAATTTCTACCTCTTATTGATAGTTCTGATCTCTGCTTCCAAGCAAAAGAAGACTTAACTTTCTTCTATATGAGAAGCTATTCAAAGATGTGATGACAACTGTCATGCTTTTTCTAAGTCTTTTCTCCATGCCACATATCTCTAGATTCTTCAACTGGTACTCACATAACATAATCCTGACTCTATCCGCCCATATTCAACTTGACTCATATTCTTCTTCAGATGTGGTGCCCATAAATGAACATCATACCTCAGATGGCTTTTCTTTTACGTCATGACCAGTATCTCACTAGTCTTGTCATAATCCTGCTTTTTGACTCCTATATCACATTATTAACCTATATAGGCTTAGAGTCCACTAGAAACATCTCAACCTTTTCTGAATAATTGCCATTTGCCTTGCCTTCAACATATATTTGTGAATTTTATATTATATATCCAAGTGAAATACTTTATATTTATCTCTATTAAATTTTATTTTAATGAATTTGATATGCTATTCTATTCTAGGGGGTCAGTAAACTATGGCCCAAGGGTTGTTAAGGGCTAAAATTCTAGCTAGTCTGTCTACAATATCTAATGAGTGGTGCGCCATAACTATAAGCTTTAGCAAGAGTTAGACTTTTAAGCATTTATTAAGGAGAATAAGAATTTGGTAAAGAGAGAGAGAAAGACCGGTACAATTCATACTATCTATTAGAGGGAGAGCCCATTTCTAGCTCCGTTCTCCCCAGAGTCCCCAGGAAACGAGATCGAGACAGAGCACCAGTCTCTTCCTTCTTCCTCCCACTAACCAACGTCACTTCTGACGCCAAAGAAAAAGACGCATGTTCTTTCTCTCAAAGACCTTCACTTCATGGGTGGAACGTCTTCTACAGTAAGTCTCCAGCAGGTGGTGTTCATTCCAATCATTACAGGGTCAAATCCAGTCCATTGCCCTTTTGTGTATGATGTGAGTGTGTGTGTGTGGAAATCTGGTCTGTGGGAGCATGAACCATGATTTTTACAAATTAACAATTCAAGTTTTATTGTTTTGGTCAAAGAGCTGACATTTGCCATCCCTTGTTTTAGCCGTATCAAAGTATGTTTTTTGTGTGTGAGGTAACTGGGGTTAAGTGAGCTTGCCTAGGGTCACACAGCTAGTAAGTGTTAAGTGTCTGAGGCCGGATTTTCAAACTCGGTCCTCAGAATCCAGGGCCGGTGCTCTATCCACTGTGCCACCTAGCTGCCCCCCTATCACGGTATTTTGCAACTCAATTATATATACATTCAGCATGGGAAGAATGGGATTTATCCCTCCCAAGTTTTATTCTGTCTGCTTATTTTATAAGTCATGCCACCAATGCCTTTATCATAGTCCTTGATACTAATATTTACTAATATGAGACCACACGGGTAGACTAGGTGGCACAGTGGCATAAAGCAACTGGCCACTGGATTCAGGAAGGACCTGAGTTCAAATCCAGCCTCAGACACTTGACACTTCCTGGCATTGTGACCCTGCCGCAAGTCACTTAACCCCCCATTGCCCCTCTAAACCAAACTAAAAGAAACCAAAATAAAAAAAACCCCAATAATATGGGACCAGGGAGATCCTTGGGATACTCTACTGGAAATTTCTTTCCAAGATGACATTAAATCACTGGTGCCTACTTTGGGGATCTAGTGATTCAACTTGACTAAACTATTATTTAAACAACATCTTTCCATCTTAATGACAAGAACAGATTTACCTTAGATATTGGGAGATTGGCTCTTCTTTTGGTTCAAATACTTCATGTATACCATTGTAGAAAGGAAAGCAAATCTTAGCTAGGTAAAAAGTTACTGGGTGTGTGATTTTATTTTATTTTTGCCTCCTTATTTTGGTAACTATTTTAGATTGGTTAGATTTATCCTAGATTTATCTAGGAAATAGTAATAATCAAAATCGATTATTTTATTCATATTCAGTTTTTCAAAAGAATAGCAGGTTTAAAAAGATCTCATTGGACCTGGTTGAATTATGCAGTGATTTTTAAAAATGTATCCTTTCTTCTAAAATTTTCTTGATTTCAACCTTTGTTCCCTCCAAATAATAATCTGACTACACACAGGCAGTTAATTCTGAAATGCTTCCTGTATTAGAAACCAGTCATATCTTCATTGTTGAGCTGTAGTGTGGGGATAGTGTTGCATAATGAATTGAGAGCTGGTCTCAGTCAGGATATTCTGGTTTCAAATTCTACCTCTCTTATTCATACAGGCTGTGTGACCCTGAACAAATCACTTAACCTTTCAGTGTCTCAGGCAATCCTTGAAGACTATAAATTTCAGGGAATGTCCCATTATGAATTGGGAGAGTGAGTTTTTTCAGTTATCTCCCTTCATTAAAAAAAACACAGGTTGTATCCAAAAGGAGAAATATATATATATATATATATATATATATATGTATGTATGTATACATACACACACATATATACATATACACATATATACATATATATACATATATGTATACACACACACATATATACATATATATATGTATACACACACACATATATACATATACATATATATACATATATATATATATATATATATAACTCTCTGATAATTTGGAGATTTCTTATATTTAGCATCAACTAATTCTTTCCTTGAAAAAATATTTGTTATGCCAATATGAAGCTTCTGAGTAATATATACTATTTCTTTTCTTAATCCCAAATAATCCTTTCCAACCAATTTTTTAGTTGTCCCTTGTGCTCTTTGTAGTAGTGAAGTCCATGAATATCAATGTACATACTATCTTAATTTGGACATTCTTGTCAATTTTTTGGGGGGGAGGTGGGTGAAGGGGGCAATGAGGGCTAAGTGACTTGCCCAGAGTCACACAGCTAGTAAGTGTCAAGTGTCTGAGGCTGCATTTGAACTCAGGTCTTCCTGAATCCAAGGCCGGTGCTTTATCCACTGCACCATCTAGCTGCCTCCTCTTGTCAGTTTTCAATAAAATTTCTCTACATTATTTCATGCAGAAAATGTTGACAATAAACTTGAACTATTTATGTTATCAACAAGAACATTAAATGGAAGATGGCCAAAGGTCTTGTGTGGGAAAAAATACACAAAGAAATCAACTCTAATAATTCCCTCATCTTTCTCTCTAAACAAAATGTGTGAGCCTTCCTTTCATTTAACTGTAACATCTTTGTCTTTTGGTTTCATTTATAGCCATAATGTTAATATATGGATGTGTTTCATTTTCTCTGGTGGACAGGAACTTTGCAATTGGATAAAGATAACATTTAGAATAACTAAAAATAAATTATTATTCATAGATTACCAGAAATAAGCGTGACTTTAAGTACCTTCTATCTTCTGTTCTGCCACTCTACCTTCACTGTGAAGGTAGAAAGGGGCTATAGGAGTGAAAACTATTTTCTAACTTTATCTATTTTACTGATCAGCATGGGTGAAGAATTCAATTCATCACTTTCTAGGTAATTTATTGGTGATCTTTTTTCTACAGTTGGCCAGTCTATTCCTCAGACAGCAAATATGATCAGTTATTAGTACTGTACTTCAAGCCTTTCTATCTTTGTAGAACTTGCAAAGAACCCTACTCCCTTATCCTACCATCAAGAATTTGGGAACAGTGTTCTATAATTCCCAAATCACCAAACTGTTATGGAACTAATGCCAGAATTGTTATTCTTTTGGAACAACTTTTGAGAACCTAAGGCCACCACCATGCCACAATGATGTTTTGTACATGATATTTGTCTTTCTTCCTTCTTCCCTTCCTCCCTTCCTTCTTTCCCTCCATTTCCATCCTTCTCTTCTCTTTATTTCTTTACTTATATTCTTGAATTATTTTCTTTAATTTATATTATGCTTCTTCCTTAAAAAGGAAATTAAAATTGCCTAGATTATAACATGTGGTTGAATGAACTGTCCATTAAGGTAGTCTATCTATGTATAAATTTTTTAGATAGACCTTGAAGATAGACAATTATGTGACCTCAGAACTGAAAATGAGGAGATAATCAGACTGGATTGTGCTTGGGAAATTATGCATCACTTTCAATGATCCTGATTTTCCTGATGCAGCAAAAGCCCATGTCTTCAATAGCAATATTCAGTGATGTCCTATGTCTAGAACACTGTGATATCTGAAAAATCGAAGTTGTAAGTAACCCAAAAGTTGATAGAAGGATGCATGGTGAGTACAAGGAGGTGGTAGCATATTGCCAACAATAGTTTCTGTGCAAAAAGTTATATTGATGTCAAGTTCAAGGGAACATGTTTACTTTTAAAAGGAGGTGGGTCATATAGCAAGAGTGAAAGATAATAGCTGGACAGGCTGGGTGCTGCAATAGTACTCACGAAGTATATAAACAACCAGAGGAAGTGGTCACGTGCAATTGGTTGCCCTCCTATGGCAGATTTATGGAAAAATATAAGTGGGGATACCATAGAATGAGAA
The DNA here is from genome assembly GCF_019393635.1 of Dromiciops gliroides. Lineage (NCBI taxonomy): Eukaryota > Metazoa > Chordata > Mammalia > Microbiotheria > Microbiotheriidae > Dromiciops > Dromiciops gliroides. The sequence continues at coordinate 381,299,381 of NC_057864.1, read as the reverse complement.
AGTGGAGGAAGGAGTAGCTACACGGAGATCAAATAACTTGCTTTGTTCCAGGCAAATTGGATTACTAGTTTCTTAAACTTAACATGCCATTGTTGGGAGGATTGAATGATACCTATGGAGAACTTTGCAAAACTTACAACACCATATACATATCAATTTTCATCATCATTATCATTATTATAGCATCTGTGTATAGTTGCACAGGCCATCCCTAATGCCTGTAATTTGCCTTCTCATTTCATCCTTTCAAAATATTTATTTTCTTTCAAGGCTTAGGTCAGCATGATATCATAGATAGAAGAATGCATTTGGAGTCAGGATGACCTGAGTACTAATATCATCCCAGATGCTTACTAACTGTGTGATCCTGGGCAAATCACTTCACATTTCTGAACCTGTTTCTTCATCTGTCAAATAGGGTATTAGTAGTATCTATCTTATAAAGTTGTTGTGAAAAACAAACAAGAAAATGTTTGCCTTGAAAACTTTTAAGGGCTTTATAAATATTAGTGATGATTATTATTATTGTAATCTGCACCAATGAATCAATTCAGTTCAATAAACATTTTTTAATTTTTTTTTGGTGTGAGGCAATTGGAGTTAAGTGACTTGCCCAGGGTCACACAGTTAAATGTCTTATGCCAGATTTGAACTCAGGTCCTCCTGACTCCAGGACTGGTGCTCTATCTACTGTGTCACCTAGCTGCCCCCAATAAACATTATTTAAGCACCTACTCTCTGCCAGGCAGTTGCCATTATTATTTCCTCTTCATAACCTTCTCTGATTTCACTCAGTTGAAATCGTTCTCCTCAAATTTTCCTACAGAATTTATCTTGCTTCCATCATTCCCTATTTTGTATTATTCATCTTTGCTAGAGACTCAAGCTTATGGAGGCTATTTTGGTTTGTGTTTTCTTCCAGAGATTTTCACACTAAAGGCCTTTAATTAATTTTTGCTGAATGGAATTATTAAAACATGCTTCTTCTCATTCAATGCTTACCAATAGAGATATATCACTTAGGTAGCCATTTCTAATTAGTTCAATAGTTCAGGGGGGGAAAAACACTGAACTCAAATGAGAGCTAGATGCTTCATTTAACTAGTGCATGTTTTATCATATTGTAGGGTCAGGATTCCTTCCACCCTCCCCCAAGTCAAACAATTATTCCATATTTGGAAGATTGTCTACAATGCACACTGCCCAATTTCCTGGGCATGCTAGTTTGACACTTGGTACAATAACTGCAGGTATGCAACTGGTTCAGCCACATGTCAGAGACTCCAAACCTTCTGTCATTACGCAGAAGAGGAACCAATCAGTTACTAAGTCTTTCAAAATTCCTGGGAGACATCAATAAAAAAAGACATGTCATATATAAAAATATAATTATATAGCTCCCAGTAGTGTCATTCTGAAAGACAATACAGCCATTTAACATTTTGCAAGGCCTTGCCCAGACAGCATTCCTTGGAACATCCTGTGCTTGCCTGCCCTCAGTCTCTAAGGTCTTCCAACTTAGAAAAAAAAATCCTATTACTTTGTGATTCTGTGGACTTCTTGGAGTGGAAGCCAAATCCTCTTATTGTTTATAATGAATCTTCTTAGGAACCCAGACTGTTGATGTCAAAAGCTTAACCAAATAAACATTAGCCAAACCAAGCATCCAGAGGTTATTCCCACTATTTGCTTCCCCTAACACCATTTTTTGTTTTAGTAATGCAAACAGACAGGATTGAAATTGCTGTCATGACACTCAAAAGGGACAGAAGTGCGTTTTTAGGATGAGAATTAAGAAGGGTTTAGTGGAAATAGCTCTGGTATAGGAGTCAGAAGTGGGTTTCGATATGATTGATCAATCAATAAACATTTATTAAATACCTACTAAGTACCAAGTTGGAGAAGCTGGGTTACACAGTGGATAGAGTGCTGGGCCAGGAGTCAGAAACGCCTCATCTTCCTGAGTTAAAATCTGGCCTCAGGCAATTACTAGCCATGTGACCCTGGGTAAGTCACTTAATCCTGTTGGACTCAGTTTCTGCATCTGTAAAATGAACTGGAAAAGGAAATGACAAACCACTCCAGTATCCTCGTCAAGAAAGCCCCAAATGGGGTCATGAAGAATCAGACACAACTGAAAATGACTGAACCACTGAACAATGTTCCAAGCATTGTGCTGGAGATACAAAGACAAAGATAAAATAGTTCCTGCCTTCAAAGAGCTTACTTTATCAGTGGAGAATAACAAGTACATATATAGATATAAATGAAATAAATGCAGAGTGATCTGGGTAGGAAAAGAGCAGCATAAACAGAGGAAGAATCATAAAAGGCTTGTAGAAGGCGATCTTTGAGCTATCTTGAAGGAAACTAGGTATTCTAAGAAGTATAGGTGGGGGAGGCTGCATATTCCAGGAATGGGGGACTGTCAATACAAAGGCATGGAGATAGGAAATGGAGTTTCATATATAAGAAACAAAATCTTCATTGACTAGACTTTAGAACACATGAAATGAATGATATGTAATCAAATTGGAAAGATTCAATCTCTACCATTTACTAACCATGTGACTTGGACTAGTCATTATACTTATTTGGGCCTTATTTTGCTCAGCTGTAAAATAAAGAGGTTGAACAAGCTGACCTCAAAATTCTTTACAATTCTTTAATTTAGTATGCTCTTCTTTTTCATTTGCATATTTCTCTTCGGGATCATGTACTTATTTGCACAGGTTGCAATAAATAGTGTAAACCTCTACTACAATCAAACTTTTGTAGGGGCTAAATTTTAATTGGGGAGTGTTAATTAGGCAGCTCACCACAATATTGGGGCAAGAAAGGAGATTAACAGTCTCTTTCAAAAACAGAACAGGGTTTATTAACAGGAAAACAAATTCAAAACAAAAACAAGATTAATAGAACTAGGGACAAAGGAAAAAGGGAATGGGAAAGGAAGATTATACAACCTTCAATCATACCACCAACCAGGGCTCAGCAGAGCACACAGCTGCATCCTATCTCTCTGTCTCTCTCTTCAGCTCACACACAAGAATGGCAAATCTCCTCCCTTCTCCTTCTCAGCAAACCCTGGGCTGTCCACGCACAGCTCCAAGCTAATTGGCTGGCAGCTCTGATTGACAGTCACCTGACTGCCCTCACTGGGCTTCCAGTCATTATAATTTTGCCAGGCCCACTTAGGCCTTAGCGGATGTGAGCTGCCAGCACCATGGCGACAGCTACAGCCAGTGGGTGGAGCACCGTGCCAGTGCAGAGGTGCGGCACGTGAGCCCCAGTCTGTGTGTGTGTGCTGGGGCTTTTAATTTTAGCCAAAAGATGGGGTCATAAAAACCTCAAATTCCAATTAATTCTTTACACCTTGAAACAGACAAGTTTATAAACAATAGTAAAAATGGAGATAAAGTATTGGCCCGAGAGGCCGAAGAACCAGAATCGTATCTTATTTCTGCCGATGACCAACTCTGTGACCTTGGACAAGTCCCTGGGTCTCAGTTACCTCATCTGTAAAATGATAGGGTTGAATTTGATGATCTGTCACTTCCAGTCCTTAATGCATGCCTGCAATCAAGTCAAAAGTGACTTGTGATCTTATACCCCGAAGATGTATTATAAAGGATCATATTGAAGTGTTTTTTGTATATGCAAGACTATTTTACTCATGGACTATAGCTATAGAAGGCATTGTAAAAAATACTGAAATTGTGATTTTGTTAGTAAGGGGAAACTCTCTTTGAAGGAGGAAATTGTAATGCTGACTGGACATCTGCTAATGAAACCTACACTTTTAGAGAGCTGTTCCTTTAATATCTAATAAGGCATATTGGATGGGAAACAGGGTAGATAATGGAACTGTCTGGAGTAGCAAAAAGGTCTGCTAGTTATAAATCTCTATTTTGGGCCATAACTCAGGTCAGTAAAGGGAACTTGGATTGACAGCTGTCTTCATATTATGATTTATGACAGGTGTGGGAGAATATAAGGGTTTTTTTAAAAAAAGATTTTACATAGAAGGTCAAAGAATTATTATCTCAAGGTCACAAGAATTATTTTTATTCAAATGACTTAGGTGGCAAAGTGGGATTTTTCCTGGACAATAGCAAATGTTGAAACTTTGAACAGAGACCTAACCTCAGAAGCAAATAGTAGGAGAAATGATATCATCGTGGTTGGTACTCTAATTATGGACCACTTTTAAGCTAATATGTGGGAAATACTTTTGGGATAACTTTTTTCAATTTTTTACATGAAAAAATTAATAAGATGTAAATTAAATATGATGCATGAAATTATAAAGGCGCCCAGATCTTGGCATAAGCTTTGGAACATACTTGGAACAATGTGACATTTGTGTTAAACGTTCAATTAATTTTTCCATGTAAATAGAAACCCCCAATTTCATTCCAGGGGGTGAGACATCTTTCTTCTCCATTTGAGCAACTTGACCACCAATGACTGTCAAGGGGAATTGCTGAAGAAAGAAGTGAAAGCTGCACCAGATGAGGTGATGGGAATTGGTCTCAACATGCTCCCATTACAAGGTAGCATAGCAAGGATTCTTTAGCAGTTTAGCAAATGTTCTAGAGCATTTGAGTTCACACTGAGCTGTTTAGATTTCATTAGGAAATACCCTCTCAGGTTTCAAGTGCTATGGAATACTTTGAATAATTTTTATCAAGTCAAGTGTTAGGTTTTCCATTCAGAAGCATAACAATAGCTGACACTCAGAGATTGTTTTGAGGTTTGCTCACATTCCTTCATTTGAGCCTCACAACACCCTTGGGTGGTGGGTAATGGATATATCATCTTTGCCATTTTATGAATAAGGAAATTGTGGCTCAAAGTGGTTAAGCAATTCATTCCAGGTCACATAGCTTGTAATTGACAGTGGCAGGATTTGAACACAGATCTTTTATGCTCCAAATTCAGGATGCTAGCTATTACAATACTTTCTTATTTCAATATATCCTAAAGATTCTGGTGAAGAATATCCTTATCACTCAAACACATAATGATTATAAAGATATACAAGATTTCCCCTAATCTGACAGGTGTTCTTAACCCAGGTGCCATGAACTTGTTTTTTAAAGAAATATTTTAATTTCAATATAATTGGTTTCCTTCATAATCATATGTATTTTATGCAATTTAAAATTTCATTCTGAAAAGAGGTTCATGGGCTTCACCAGACTATCTGGGGTCCATGACACAAAGGAAGGTTAAGAACTCTTCCTTTACATGTCTTCCAGGAAAAAATGAAATCATACTGTTTGAAACGTATTTGTTAGTTTAGATTTTGTTAATTGTCATACACAGGTCTGTCCTTACACCTAGAAAATGGTAATTTATATGTTGTATTTTACAAATTAATTTATTCAGTATGCTGGGAAATATACAACATTAAGATAAGAGACAGTGTTTATCTTTATATAGTTTACAGTTGAGTAGATTTAAAGAACACCAGGAAAACCTCTTTTATCCCCAAAATATGCCCCCCATATTTACACAGTATCTCAAATTCCACCATTTTGAGATTCATTGCTCATTGTTAAAGATTATTCCCCTACTTTAGTTTAGAGGCAGCTAGGTAGCACAGTCCAGTGGAACACTCATTTTTTATGTAGTCAGGAAGACCTGAATCCAAATCCAGTATGATACTTCCTAGCTCTCTCTGTGACATTGGGCAAGTCACTTAACCATTGTCTTGGTTTCTTGAAATGTAAAATGGGGATAATAATAGTTCTGTTCCTTCCCTTCCCTTCCCTCCCACCACCAAACCTTCTTAAACTAGTCTGTGAACATGAGACAATCTGAGATGGGAATTCAAGGTGACCTGAAAGAGGAGAATTCCTTTGACATTCCACCACGTGCTGCATGTACTTCTTGGATTTTTCCATCTGTCATGGCATAAATTCCTAAATGAACATTGCTTTTGGGCCTTGGCTCCTACACAGTCAACAGCTTGAATGAACAAAGCTAGGATTCTCTTTTGAAGCTGTGTTTGGCCTCACAGTGCTTTAAAGACATTATATATACTAACTAGACATGCACTCAACTACAGGGTTCTCCATTGGCTTTTTCTTTATCTTATGCCAAAATAGTCTCATTTCTCTTTCAACTGACCCTTTGCTTTAAAATCTTAAAATCCCTTCCCAGAAAAAAATCTGATGTGAAAATTTGGCTCAACTGAAGTATACAATTCTTTCAGGCAAAGGACTCTCTTTGGTGCCAATGTATGGACTTCCAACACTTCTTATATAAATTTGGAATCATATCAGAAGCTCCACTTATATTTATCCTTTGTTCCTAGAGAAGAGTTGGTAGTTCCTGGGGCCTTGAGGATGTCTTTGTAAAGACCTGGAAGGAAAAGTGCTGATCTTATGCATGAACCTGTGTATCCCCTTAAAGCTATTAGCCTTTGTGTCTTGTACACAAAAAATAGGTTCTCATACAGATTGTTGAATTAATGAATAATTTGTTGGATACACATTACAACAGCTTTGAATGTGAAGAAGATCAAAATTTTACAGTGGTGAGGTTAAGATAGGCAAAACACTGTTGGATGAGACACACAGCAGGGCAAGAAAAGAGATGGATCAATTGACCTGATAATATAGAGAGACAGGCTTTTAAGAACATGCTGAGGTTAACAGGTTAATGGTATGTAAAAAGTATCAAATATTTATTCAAGGTTGAAAACTGAAGAGGCCTTGTGGGGTACTTGAAAAGATTAAGATGCAGGAATGATCTCTTTTACATTCCTTTGAACAACAAGGGAAAGGTTTCAGAAGCTATTCATAGAGGACACCTCTAAAGACTAAACTTGGAGTTAAATGGAAAGAAAAGATTAGCCTCTAAACATTTTTTTAAAATTCACCTGTCTTAGTGCCAAGATATGAGCAAACTATGAGACAAGTGACAAAGTACAGGGCTACCCTGGGAAAAGTTGCAAGGGAGGTGAAATTGTCTTGGCTTCCTGCCTATTTTCCTTATTAATTCTACTCCATCATCCTGGCATGGCTTCCCATGTATGACTAGTGACTTGATGCTAACTCACAGGTCTCTTTGCCTCAAGACTGTGGCCCTTTGACAGTATACTGCATCTGATTCTCCACGTTTTACCCTATTAAAATCTGCCTACTCTGCCAGTTTGTAAAGCCAGTTTGTATATGTATATGTATATGTATATGTATATGTATACGTATACGTGTGTGTATTGTATGTTATATGTATACATGTGTATACTTTAATTGGCTTCACTAAGATTTTTGGAACATCTTGTATATATCTGTGTATATAGATATGCATGTATACATAGTATACACACATACAAGGAAGTATACATATGCATGTGCATGTATACAGTAATACGTGATACATATATAAATATTGTGCATATATGCACACATATTGTTCACAAACATACAGATATGCCCATAAATACATGTATACACATTCATATACCAATGTGACAGGCATGTATACATATACACAAACATATATACACACATAAGCTTTAATAGCTTAAAACCACACTAAATTTGTGTAACATCTTGCTTATATGTGTGTATATTAATATGTACTCATATGTATGTGTGTGGTATACATACATGCCAACACATGTGTAGATTGATATTACATACATACAAATACACAATACATACGTATGTGTTTACCAGCATCAATGTAAGGGCATATATGTATGCATGCACACATATACAATACACATGTGATACACTTACAGTAAACATCTACATGCCTGTCACATTGGACCTTCGGAAAGGTCCAGTAGGGAAGAAGCCTTTAGGAAACTGTTCTCTGGCTTGGAATCAGCATTATAAAATGTTCAAAGCCTTTGGCTTTTGTGATTATACACGACATTATACAGAAGCTCCTGGAAGTCTCCTCTTTCTCTGAAAGCTACTGCTCAATTTAAGATCCTGTCTAGAGAAGTCGTAGGAATCTTTCTCAGTAGTAGGAAGCCTCCATGGCCTCTTTCCTCAATGTTTTCCTCTTCGACCAGGGAGATGTGTAAGTATAATAGAAATTGGGGGTCAGGCTGTCCTTCTGTCAGGGGAAGAACAGGACTGGAAAACTCTGTGTGGAGAGCCTGGAAGCAAGTTGGGGGTCCCAATCTATCCCCTGAGACACAGTGGACTTGGTGAAGTGAGCAGCAATTTGTTCTCTTTCTAAGCAGAAAGCTTGGGGGCTCAGAGGTTTGAGGATCTGAGTGTTGCTTTGCATATTCAGAATGAATTAATTAATTTAACTTTTGCAAGTATTTAATTTCTCATTCTGTCATAGCTATGTTTGTCTCAAGTGCCTTGTCTTTTTGGTAAATGTTCTTTGCTAGGCATTTAAAAAAAATGTTCTTCAATTGCATGGTTTTGGAATAAAAGTTTAAGTTTACATTATTTCATTTCAAATTTAAAAAAATTATAACATTATACTCCTGCTTCCCTGCCAAACTCCCTTTTATTTGTCCAAAATTTAAAGTAGTTATTTTCCAAAAAGTTGTCAATTTCCTGGGAGCTCTATGACAGAACTAAGGGAGAGCCCCACAAAGTGGGAGAAGCCAGGGCTGTACTGCAGCCAGTTCGAACCAGACTGTGAGAGCCAATTGTTTAATATCCAGCAGGACTATTTATGACTTAGAAATTGGCAAATGCTACAAATCAGATCTTGATTAATTGTTTTTTGATTGTCTATATTTAAGAAAGTAATGGAAAATGTTAATGAAGATTAAACTTAAAATTGTGTTAAGAATACTTTTGTGGGGGAGGGGGGCGGTGAGGGGACTGGTTGTTAAACATTTATCTAGCATACTTCTGTTGAAGTCTCCCATGACTTTGTAAGGCTAGTGCCATAGGCTCTATAGTTGTCATAGTCCCCTAATAGTACCACTCAACAAAATGAAATATAATAAAGAAGCAGTTATTAATCACTTACAATGTGCTAAATACTGTGTGAAACATAGGCACCTGAATTGAGAGAGGCTCATCTTACCAACTCCTTACTTGGAAGGATTCTCAGAAATTAGTTTCTTCTCTGATACAATAGATTTCTGGGTTTTGAATAATTCAGGTTAATACTGATCTCTAACATCCCTTCCAGCACTAATAATCTATTCTTCAATCATGGATCTCTTTTGCTTTGGGGCTACATCCACAGCTCATGAACACTGCTGATGTTTCTTTTACCAGGATAACCAGAGAATCTAGTAGTTCATAGCAAAAGACATTTGATTAAATAGCAGAGTAAATTAAATGACAAGGAAAGTTTCTCCCTATACTTAAAGGGATATATGATACCATACATCAACTTATCATTGGTGAGACATGTAAAAGGGAAACACCTGGCCAACCCACAGTAAGACAGCATTGTTTGGTGGGAAGGACACTGACCTTGGAAGTCTTAGTTTCAAATTCTGACTTAGATATTTACCTATGTGATCCTGGGAAAGTCATTTAACCACCCTGTCCCTCATTTTCCTCATCTATAAAATGAGGAGAGATGCTTTCTAAGGTCTTTTTCAGCTCTAAATCTACAAACCTTAGAGCCTCTCTACAACACACTCAACAAGTGATCATTTAGATCCTAGCTTCTTAAACTGTGGGTCATGACCTCATATGGGGTCCAGTAACTGAATGTGGAGGTCATGAAAAATTTGGTAACATTAAAAGGTTATGTATGGGGGCAGCTAGGTGGCACAGTAGATAAAGCCCCAGTCTGGATTCAGGAGGACCTGAGTTCAAATCCGGTCTCAGACATTTGACACTTACTAGCTGTGTGACCCTGGGCAAGTCACTTAACCCCAATTGCCCCACAAAACAAACAAACAAAAAGGTTATGTATGCCTATTTGATATACCTATATACTTGGGGTTGTGTAAAAATTTCTCTGGTGATAAGGGGTCATGAGTGGAAAAAGTTTAAGCCTTGATCTAGATCACCATTCCAGTGATCAGGAACCAACTCCCTTCTAAGTCACTGTTGGTTGAGAACAAACACCTAAACCTGAAAAAGTTTGAGAAAGAATTTTATTAAGTCATTTGGCATCATATAGAGAGCTAGAAAAAGGTCTGGATTCCCATCCATGCCTCTGTGAGATTTTCATTAGAGTTTGAACAAAGGCATAAAGACAGATATTTGGTTGGCCAGCAAGTAAAAGTTAGGCAGTATCCAGAAAAGGGCAGTTCCCAGGAAAGATTGATTGAGAATAAATGTTCAGTAAAAAATTTGGGCAAAGTCAAAACACAAACTATGGGGGAACACAAAACACAGGCTTTTGGTGGATCCAAAACAACACCTATGAGAGGAGGTGGACCAAAGACTTGGGTGGACCCAAAACATTCCTTGCCACCATCTTGGCTTCCCTGGAGGGTCACTGATGTCAGCATGACATCCTGGGTTTAAAAATATCTACTCATGGGGCAGCTAGATGGCGCAGTGGTTAAAGCACCGGCCCAGGATTCAGGAGTACCTGAGTTCAAATCCGGCCTCAGACACTTGACACTTACTAGCTGTGTGACCATGGGCAAGTCACTTAACCCCCATTGCCTAAAAAAAAAAAAAAAAAATCTACTCACATAAAGCTAGATTAAAACAATATAATAATTAGTAAGGTTTTCCAAACAATATAATATTTTCCCAAAGAAAACCATTCCTCTTGGTATAACTCTTAATTGTTGAGAAGTTTTTCCTTACATACTGAGCAAAAATTGTCCTCTCTGTAGCTTCCATTTGTTGCTCCTAGATCTGCTCTCTAGGTGGAGTAGAATAAATCTAATCCCTTTTCACAGTGAGAGCTCTTTAAATACTTGATAACTATTGAGTCTGTCCTTAATTCTTTTCTTCTATAGAGTAAACATTCTTAGCTCCTTCATCCTGTCCTCATGTGGCATGTTCTTGTTTTCTCAAGATCTACATTGCCCTTATCTGCATCTTTTAGACTCACAGTTCTGATGTATCTGTGGTCAAGCTGAGACCAAGGACTTCTGACAAAGTCAGAAACCTTAGTGCCTATACCACCGGCACAAATTCTTATTTTTGTATGCAAATAGCTGCATCCAAAAATCATATCCAAAATGGCTTGTGTTATAGGTTATAAACTTTCTCAAACCTCTTCAATTGTTGACAGTAAGATCTGTTTAGGGAGCCCCCTTTTAAAATAAGATAATGCAAAAGTAAAACTCATCCCAGTACCTGTTTGAATGATCATAGTTTGAAAAATATTGGAGTCTGAGTGGATGAGGTTTAGTATGTATTTTCTTTCTTTAATTTAATTTATTACTAATTTAATATGTTGTATATATGCTTTTATTAGCATTAGAAACTCCCAGGAAAGAAACTCCTTTTACCAATACAAATCAGCAAGTACCTTGCAATTTATTCTCTTAGAGAGTTGCCTGGGGCCATTAATAGGTTAATTGACTCGTCCCAGGTCACAACACAACAGAGGAGAGATCTGAGCCTGGATCTTTGTGATGTCAAGATTGGCTTTTTATCTGTTATGTCATGGTCACTTTGCCAAAGAGTTGGGCTAAAGGATGGTAACAATTACATGAATAATTGAACACAGGATAATCTGAAGTTATTTGTATCTGTCTCTATGATCCATTATATGGTAGCTTTGGCTTTGCTTTGTTTTTGTTTTTTGCTGGCTGTTGCTACCTTCCTGGTTATGGTTTTGCCTAGTCAATATTTGGTGTTTAATGAGTTTCCATCCAAGGGGATCAGTGCTATCATGGGTGATGTCTTGACTCCTGCATGAATTGAATTGAAGTTAATTGCACAAAGTCCTCAGCCTCACTCTCTCTTCCAGAGTCATCAAAATCCAGTGGCAAGACAAAAATTATGATGACTGGCAATGGCTAGGGATGCAGGGGATAACCTTGGCATCTTTGATGTCTGACCAGGCTCTAAGCGCTCCACAGTGCCTGCTTCAGCCTCCTTCATGGCTATTGGAACAACTTGTTCTCATCTGCCTAGTCTGCTGGAGGAAGTCTTAACATGGTTGGGGTAGACACCCTTCTAACTTACCAACAGGTGGAGACCTGATTTCCTTTCCCTGGTTTCCAGGGAAACCTTTAACCTGGCTTCCCTGAGATGGTTTACCTGGATATGCATGCTGCAGCTTCTTGGAGCATAGGTGAGAGTTGAGTGTCAGGTGGACACTTAAGGTGAATGAGGAGCCCTGACAAGAGCTTGACAAGCCCTCACGCTAGAGGTGCTAGTCCTTCTGGAACACTCCATACACCCCATTTCTCAAATCAGTGTGTATTTCTCCAATGCACATCAAATGATAGGAGGAGTTAGTTATGAATCAAAGGGGCCATGCATTTTCTTTTTTTTAAAAGCTGCCTCATCAATCTCAACAATATGACTCCCTGGGGACTACAGTTTTGAATCAAGAGGTACCCCCCTGAAATACTGGCAACGGCAGGCATCTGTGAGATTTATTGTTCTGGCTAAAGCCAAGGAGAAGGGTGACATTAGGCCTTCCCATTTAGATAGCTAGAAGTTAACTGAGCGTTAGCTATTAAATATGATATTGCAAAGGATGACTAAACAGGCCGTTTCCTAACAACACAATAAATATGTTACAAAGCAAAACATTAAAAGTGTAAAACAGAGGTCCAAACAAAGGCTAAAGAGAAAATATGAGGAAGATCACTTTGGGTAAGAAGTCAGGAAGAAGATGGTTCTTGACTTAGACTTAAGGAAGGGGCAGAGATGGGGGAAAGGATCAATTCCAGTAATTGGTAAAGGTGAGAGGAAAAAACATGAAAATGGAAGTGAACAGGATTGGAATAAGAAATAATAGCAATAATAATAATAATAATAATAATAATAATAATAATAGCATTTATATAGTTCTTTAAGGTTTTTAAAGTGCTTTACAACTATTACCCTATGTTATCTTCACAACAACCCTAGGAGGTAGTAGGTACATTTTAGAAATAAGGAAACTGAGAGTAATAGAAGCTAAGTGATTTCCCCAGGGTCTCACCTCTAGCAAGTGTCTGAGGTTGTATTCGAACTCAGGTCTTCTTGACTTCAGGCCCACAACTCTATCCATTGCCCTAGCAACAAACCATAGCACAAGTTACTAGAATGTGACCAGGGGAATAACATATATGATATGTATAAAGATACTGTACTTGGGACCCAATAGTCAATGGCATTGAATAACAATAAAGAATTAATATTTTATTCAATATATACCATTGTATTTTAGAGTCACAAAATTTCAGAAATGGAAGAGATCACAGGGGCTATTTTAGTCCAAGTGATGTTCAAAAAGACTCATTTCCATAAAATACCACACAAGTGGTCATTTGGCCTCTACTTAAAACCCTCAGATAAAAGTGAATTTACTAATTCTTGAAAAAATATCCATTTTTGGAGTGCTCTAATTGTTGGATTATTTCTTCTCATATCATTGCATTGTATTAAAATGTTTGACTTTCATCTTTTGCTCCTAGTCTTTTCCTCACAGGCCAAGCAGAGAGAATTCAATCCTTGCTCCATATGAGAATCCTTCAAATACTTGAAGACAGCTATCTAGACATACTCTGCCCTCTGAGTCTTTTGCTCTTGGAACAATACATTCCCAGTTCCTTCAAGAAAATACTCACATGGTATGAACCTGAGGCCCTTCTTTGGATACACTCCAACTTGTCAATATCCTTGCTAAAATATGGTGACCAGGGACGACTAGGTGGTGCAATGGATAGAGCATCAGCCCTGGAATCAGGAGGACCCCAGTTCAAATCTGGCCTCAGACACTTGACACTTACTAGCTGTGTGACCTTGGGTAAGTCACTTGACCCCAATTGCCTCAACAACAACAAAAAAAAAGAAAGAAAGAAAAAAAAATATGGTGACCAGAAATGAACACATTAGTTTAGATATGGTCTGATCAGGGCAGAGTACAGTGGGATTGTCACCTCTGGATCTCATTTATATAGTGCTTTTAAAATATAGGGAGCAGGGGAACCACTTAATACTTATTAATTGTATAGTGACATAATCAGTGAGGAGGCACCTTAGGAGGATCACTTAGGTAATGATATGAAGGATGGATGGGAAGTGGCAGTGACTGGACAAAAAAGATTATTTAGAAGGCTCTTATGATTGTCTAAATGAAAAAAAATTTTGAGGGCCTCTCAAAAATGTAGAAGGTAGAACTGACAGGGACTTTAGAGATGATATTGTCTAATGCTTTCAAATCAGCCAATTCATTTATTCTTTGTGGATTTATTAAATTCAGAAATACATTGATTTTGGCTTAAAATTAAGAACGTATTTATAGTTTTATTTTCACAAATGGGGGCAGCTAGGTGGGCTAGGTGACACAGTGCATAAAGCATCAGCCCTGGATTCAGGAGGACCTGAGTTCAAATCTGGCCTCAGACACTTGACATTTACTAGCTGAGTGACCCTGGGCAAGTCACTTAACTCCCATTGCCCCACACACAAAAAAAAAGAAAGAAAAAAAAATATGACCACTTTTAAGATTCTATAGGGTCGGGGCAGCTAGGTGCCACAGTAGATAGAGCACTGGCCCTAGATTCAGGAGTACCTGAGTTCAAATCCAGCCTCAGACACTTAACACTTACTAGCTGTGTGACCCTGGGCAAGTCACTTAACCCCAATTGCCTCACCAAAAAAAAAAAAAAAAAGAAAAAAAAAGATTCTATAGGGTCTTTGTTTATGGATTGATATATGTTATTAAAATGCATAATAAACTTAAAACTAATAATTTAATAGTAAAGAGACCACTGGACTGGTTGGGAGGAAACTTGGGCCTTAGTCTTAGCCATCACTTACTAGCCGGGTAATGATGTTTTGGGTCCCACTTTGCATTTGTATAGAATAAGGGAGTTGGGCTTCATCTTTCAAGTCATCTTCACTTCTTTAAAAAAAAAAAAAAGGATGATTCTCTGACTCTAAGTGGCAAGGAGAAGCAGCCTGTTTACCTTGATGAAGCCCCCTATCATGATTCTCTTCATGTTTAAATATGGCAGCTGACTTTAGCAGGAAGAGCAGTAAATGACAGGCTATTTGTCACTGTCTGTTAGTCCATTTGTTCTTGCTCCCAGACTTGCATAGGGTGGTGGGGAACAGCACCAGATAAACTGTGAGCATCATACCACCTAGCTTTAAATATGGCAAAATATCATAAATCACTCCCTCCAGAGAAGAACTGTGCAAAGCTTATTTTGTTCAAGGCAGGTGGTGACTAATCATCCCTTCGCCCATCTTTCCTTCATGAAAAGGTTGTCAAGGCACTGACAAGCTGCCAAGTCTTCCAAACTCTTCATTATCTACAGCTGAGGAGGGAGGGAGGGAGCTGCCCCGCTGAGATCAGATGGGGAAGGGGAGCAGTGGAAGAAAAAGGACTTCCAAGTTCCATTTCCTTATTCTGAAGTCTGCTTTACTTAAGTAATGCCCTAAGTATATCCTTCACATACTATAACATCCATAGAAAGGCACCTTTGCTACCCAGAAATTAATAATAACCTTATTCAAGGCTTTAAAAAAATTCATGCTTCCCCTGCCTTTTCATTTTTAGCCTGGTGTAGCGAAGAAAAGTGATCATTAAAATATAAAAGTCACTGACCTAATGTCTAGTCTCCAGATGGAGCCTGTGTGTTTGTGTGTGCAATTGTTCACGTGTTTAACATGATATTGACATGACCCCGTTTGACATGATATTGCAGGAAGACATCCTATAGATGTACTGGGCATTTTTAGGGAGATAAGGAACTCAGGGAAATTCATCTGATTGCCCTTCCTCCCCTACAACTTCCTCCCATAGTTTTGCATTCAGATGCTTTGAAAATCAGTGATGTAGCTGTTATTAGTTATAATGGCTCTTTCTCTCTAAAGATACCTTGTGTAAATGAAAGATCAGGGGATTAGACATGTAAGCCTTGGGGTAGCTAGGTAACACAGTGAGTAGAGCACTGGATCTGGAACCGGAGAGGCCAGGAACAACCATCTTCCTGAGTTCAGATCCAGCCTCAGACCCTTACCAGCTGTGTGACCATAGACAAGTCACTTAACCCTGTTGGACTGTTTCCTCATCTATAAAATGAGCTGGAGAAGGAAATGGCAAACCACTCAAGTATCTTTGCCAAGAAAACCCCAAAGAGTTGGAAACAATAAAAAATCCAACAACATATAAGCCTTTTATGGTTTTGGACACTAGTAGATTTCTACCCTAGAGGTGGAAAATAATACAGGGATCTTCTAGACTTGTGGTCCCTCTAACTAGAAATAATGCTACCCTTCCTAATAGAACTTTATACTTTTAAAAAATATAAATAAATATCTATCATGTAGTTACTTGAATAGTGAGGCTGAGGCTTTTTACTGGTCAGACTATAGCACCAAAGCATTTTGATTTTTCTGATGACTTATATTTATAATAAAGACAGATATTTGCACTGCGTAGGTAAAGAATACCTTGCTTCTTTAGCCTACATTTTGATCTGGTTCAAAATCATTTGTAAATCATCAGAACCCTAATAACATCATTATCTGTACAAAGGGTTTTGATCTCTGGCTCAAAAACAAGCGTTGAAAACATAAGATCTCCTTTTAGTCTGGGGGCACTCTGCCTAGTTTTTGTTAGCTTGGCCTGGTGGCTTTGAGCTAAAAGCCTGCCTTTATCAGAGATGTTAGCCACTCTACCTTAGCCGACTAAAACTGAGGTGACTATTCTGGCTGACCCTAAAGAGATGAGCATGCCAAGGGAGATTACAAGACCAGAAAAGTCTATAAAGACCAACACAAATCTCATGCCCAGAAATATATTCCCTACTTGGAAAATCATTTGGCCATTGCGGCCCCCTTCTCTCACTGGTAAGTCTGTTTCAGGGTCTCCATTTTAAGGACAGACCCAAGCCAGCCGTGTTTCATTCCCCTCCTGGCTGTGATTTTACCACCATGCTTCAGCTACTTTCTCACTTAGGAACTTTTCTCTGTACTTGGGACTTTCTCACTCACACACTCTGGCATTGCAAGCAAGCCCCTTTCTCTCCTTGGTGAGTGAGTTTTTTCCTGGGACCTCCAAAATACCTCATGCCCCTCTCAGCTATGCTTCTGATTTTCTAGCCATTAGTACTTTCTCCCCTCTCCCTTCAGACTTTCAGCTCCCCTTTATATGTGGTCTTCCTCTCATTAAACTATAACCTGCTTGATTATCTTTGCCTTTTTGTTGTTGTTGGTAATGATGATGTTCCCAATACTTAGCACAATCCCTGATAGTGAATACTTGATAAATGCTTGTTATTCTGCCAATAAGGAGCAAGTCATTGGAACAATGTGCCAAGTAAGGAGAAAGCCTAGGTTGCTCTCACTTAGCCTCTATAAGGGTCATCTAGTATCAGAGGTATGAGTTGTCATTTCAAAAGTATTTCCCACACACATGAGTTGCTCATCCCTTTGCTCATTCTTGCTACTTATAGTATGTATATTTGTGAGAATGTGCACTAACTTTATGGGGTAAATTTCTCTATAATAAATCTTACTAGTGTAAAAATATTTTTAAATTGACTGGGCCTAATTTGGGGGGCTAAACTATGGAGGACTAAACTGGGATTTATGACTATTTGGCTATTTGACTTCGTTAATTTAATATGGGCCGTTTATAAAGTTCCACCACACTGCTCCCAAACTGATAGACTAAAGATTAAGAAGCCTCTTAACCAAATAATCCAAGCAGAGTTTATTTATAAAATACTATTTCAAATTAGGAATACAGGGAAATAAAGTGTACAACCTGACTGCTTTCCTGCGGTCTCTTTCCACTGCCTCTCTTTCGCACCTGCTTCGCTTAGAACTTCTTGAATACAATAAGGGCCTTAGCCGCCTCCAGCCTCAGGGCAAGTTACACTTTCCCTGGTTTGTATTAAGGCCTGTAACCTTGTCAGCCCGGTCTCTCCTTTTTTGGTCCGGGCTCCCCTCTAGTCAGCCTCTCTCCTAGTCCTTCCTCAAGTCTCCTTCCTCTAGTCCGTCTCCTCCATTCGTCTCCTTCCTCTTTCTTTCCTTCTTTTAGTCAGCTGTCCTCCCCTTAATCTTGTCTCTCTATCTATTCCGTCCTCCTAGTCAGCTTCCCTTGCTCTAGTCAGCCTTCCTCAGTTCCCCCCCTCTAGTCTGTCTCTGAGTCTCCCTTCTTTTTCTATCTAACTCCCAGGTCTATATATACACCTTTTCTTCTCTCCACTCAAATCTCGGGGCTTCCTTCACCCCCACAGACCAAGCTAATCTGCTAGCCAGGGCTGCAGCTGGTGGGGGGCGGGGTGCGCTCCAAGTTTCACATGCCTCAGCACAGGCTATCCAGATCCTTCAGATAGCTCCGCTCAGGTCGGAGCTGGGGGCTTCCCCCCCCCCAAGCTGTCTGACCTGGCGTCTTGTATAGCCCACGGGGCTTTTTCACTCAGCTGAAGCTGAGGAGGAGGGGGAGAGACCCTGAGGGCCTAAGGCTTTCTAATCTCAGCCTAAAGGTAGGGTCCCCAAATCAAAATAAATTTCCACACTAGGCTCTTTTGGTAAGTTCCTTTGTTTTGAACTACTTGTGCCTCCAGTTGATTAGATAAAAAATAAACTTGTCATTCAGGGTATGCACACTATTGTTTGGAGTAGATGTAGACCAACAGCTTATTCTAATAGTTATAGGGATGGGGGTGTACCACAGGTGTTACAATCATATATGTTTCTATATAAATGTCACAATTTCCCTACTAGACTACAATCTCTTTTAGGGCAAGAACCATACCTTATTCCTCTTTACATAACAGCACAGTCCTCTAATCAAAATAGGTGCTCAGTATATTTTCAAATGAAGAGATGAACTTGGGTAAGTAGTTTATCTTTGTAGACCTCAGTTATAAAATGAAGGGCTTAGACAAAAGGATCTCTGAGTTTTAACATTCTAAGGTTCTATGAAAGACTTAATAAGGAAAAAACCTAATGACAACAAAAACAAAAACAATAACCCCTCGTTCAGGGGGAAAAGCTCATAATCATAAACCATTCCCAGTTTGTTATTAGTCCAAATATTTTTATTTTGCCACTCTACTTTCTTACCCAAATGTTACATCTGTATGTTAAATCTTCCAGCCTCTCATACTTGTTAAATCCTGGGGCAGAGGGGCAGCTGGGTGAAGCAGTGGCTAGAGCACCGGCCCTGAATTCAGGAGGACCTGACTTCAAATCCAGCCTCAGACATTGACACCAGCTGTGTGACCCTGGGCAAGTCACTTAGCCCTCATTGCCCTGCAAAAAAAAAAAAAAAATCCTGGGGCAGGTAGGTGGCATAGTGGATAGAGAATTGGCCCTGAAGTTGGGAGGACCTGAGTTCAAATCTCACCTCAGACACTAACTAGGTATGTGTGACCCTGGGTAAGATAATTAACCCCAATTGCCTTAAACATCCTTGGCCATCTCCAGTCATCCTGATGTAAATCTTGCCACTGGACCCAGATAACTCTGGAGGAGAGAGTGAGGCTGGTGACTTTGCACAGCATTTCCTCCCTTAAATCCAATTCATTGTAAGAGGACCATCTGTGATGGTCCTCTGAGAACTAAGTACAATCAACAACAACTAGTTACATTCTGGAATCATTTGATCCAGATTCTATCTAAAAACATTTCTGAGAAGTTTAGTAATGATCGAGGCATTCTAATTTGGGCACCACAAGTGTGAGAACAAAACCAGTTGTTCCCAGTGCTATGTTAGAATTTTATCCTTGTTATATATCTGGTATCTTGGTGTGTGGCTCTCATGTCTTTACTTGCCTTTTGAATGGCTGCTATTTTTAATGGACCTTTTACTATCTTGTCCCATGCCAATATTTGGCAATGTCTGTATTGATTATTGCACATCCCCTTTTAAAAGCCATTTCAGCCTATCTTCAGGTGGATAGCAGCTCAATCTCTTCCTTTTTAGGTTGTAGGATGCCATTTTTGTCCATTTCCTTTAACAACAATAGAAGTGGAGATTCCTCTTGGTGCATCTCTGTTGAAGAATAGAAAAGTAGTGAGGAATTCCCAGAGGCAAAAGTCTTGCTTAGATGAATGGTAATGTTTGACATCCTAATTTGAATAAACCTTGAATGAGCCAAAGGCATACATTGTGGAAATTGTTTTCATAGTGAATTAATAATTAGGGAATTACAACTTTCTTTTGGCTTACTGGGTTGAAATGTGACACTCAAGGCAACCCCAAAAATGAAAGACACCTTGGCTGGGATCCCAGGTCCTTAAATATCAGTAGTGGAAAACATTGTTATGGTCCTCAAGGAGTTTTTAATCTGCTATTGGATGAAATAGAATTAACAAAAAAAAACCCTTTTAAGCCTAAAATTCTAATTAGATTCGATTTAAACATATATTAAGCAACTATTATGTGTAGGGTATTAATTTAGGTACTTAGAGAGATAGATACAAATATAAATGATATATTTGCTGCCTACATTATAATTGAGTAATGATTACATAACAAGGTAGTATATAATTGTCAGGTATGTGATATGTTGCACTAGAAACTATCTGTTGGCTGACATAGTCAGGAAAAGCTTCATAAGATGTTGGTTAGTTGGTTGTTGTCCTTACTCAACGAGGACTGAAGTTATGTCGTTCTGCTGGAGTCAAGGCCCAGTGTATGTATCAGCTATAGCTGATCAGACTAATATGAGTTCAGAAGATTCTCCCATACACTGAGCACAAATAGCCCATATGAACATTGGGAGTAGACGTGCCTCTCAGTTTGCTCATCTCACATTTCTTTTGAACTACTGCAATTCTGTTTCACTCATAAAGCACAGCACCTTCTTGGATGTGGACACACCATGCTGAGTTGTCCTTTACCAATGTCTCTCATGTCATGTAATCAGTTCCAAAGTTCTTCAGAGAGACCTTGAGAGTGTCCTTGTATCTCTTCTTGTGACCTCTATGTGAGTGCTTGCCATGTGTGAGTTCTCTGTAAAATATTCTTTTAGGCGAATGTATGTTTAGCATTTGAACAATATGGCTAGCCCATCAGAGTTGTGCTCTTTGCAGTAGAGTTTGAATGCTTGGCAGTTTAGCTCAAGAAATGACCTCAGTATCTGGCACCTTATCTTGCCAGGTGATCATCAGAATCTTCCTAAGACAATTCAAATGGAAGTGATTCAGTTTCCTAGAATGACCCTGATATACACATTTCACAGGCATACAATAGCAAGGTCAACACAATGGCTCTGTAGACCTTCAGTTTGGTAGACAGCCTAATACCTCTTCTCTCCCACACTTTCCTCTTACATCCTGTCTGCCTCTTTTTCTTGCAACGACATAGTCTATTAAATGCCAATCTTTGCTGTGAGGGTGCATTGATGAAGTTTTATTGTATTTAGGTAAATGGAAGACAGTGTTGTTGATAAGAAGGTCATGAGATACACAAGTCTTGAGTACTAGGTGATAATTTCTGTTGCTAGCTTCATTCTTCCCAAAGACTCCCTGCCAAGTCTGTGCCTACTTTTGCATTAAAGTTACCTAGAATTATAAGCATCTTCTCTTTTAGCACATTGATAATGAGGGTCTCCAGGTCTTGAAATTTTTCTTTGACCTCATCAGGGTTTGTCATGGTGAGAGCATATGAATTGAAGATGGTGGTATGGCACATTCCTGCAAGTGGCAATTGCATTGTCATGAGCCTGCCATTCATTACTTTTGGTAGGCATATAATCTTGTTGATTAGATTAGTTTTGATTGCAAAGCTTATGCCATCCCTGCTCCCCATCACTATAGCCCCTTCAGAAAAATGTGTATCCAGCTCTGACTTAGATAAACTGGCCTTCATTTGCCAGCCTTGTTTCACTCAGGGCTGCTATTTGGATGTGATACCTGCTGAGTTCTCTCCCAATAAGAGCTGCTCATCTTTCAGGTCTACTGGATTTTGTGTTGTCTACATGCATGAACAAATCCATGTACAAACAGTTCTTTGGGTTCTTGATCTATTTTCCCCAAGAATTCATTAAAGGGATTACATAATCCATCCGAGTTACCCAGAGGCAAGGGACTTTGAAACACCCATATGAGGTCTGGAACTGGAATAGGACTTCATAGTGACCCTCACTGTGAGGATAGTGGTCCAGAATAACTTTGATTATAAGAGTGAGGCTCAGGCCTCACCCATAAGGCTATAAGAAAACAAAGATATAAAATATATAACCTATTTCTAGGATCTTTCACATATGAAGGGAATGAAGGAATTAATTCCAATGGTCCTTAACTCAGCCCAGCCTTCCAAAAGAGGATAGTGAGGGAAATTCTCCTAGGAATGTAGGGCAGAAAGTGCTTGATAAAAGAGTGCTAAGGTATTTGAGAAAAGCCAACTTAAGTAAAGATAACCAACTGGAAGTGGCTCAACTTTGATCATTTGGCATAGACTGGGGTTCTTAACCAGTTCTATAGTCACTTTGGCAATATTGTTAAGCCTGTGGCCCCCTTCTCAAAATAAAGTTTTTAATGCATAAAATATGTAAGATACAAAATATTTTTTAAAAACTAACTAATTCATGGACACCAGATAAAGAACTATAGGCAAAATTATAAACCAAGCTTCACTCATAGAAACATGGAGATGCTGATCTTAGAAGGGAAATTACTGTTAATACCATACAGCCAAAGTGCAGCTAAGGTAGGGAGGGAATAGCTACAGTTAATAGGACTGAAATCAACAGCTTCTTATCCATACTGACCTTGGCTCAGGTGAGCACATATAAACAAGGAGAAGCCTTCAGTACTGGTGTGTGGCAGTTGGCCCTAGTCACACTGCATATGCAGAACATTGTAGTGCTTGAATGAGAACAAGAAAAAGCAGGAACAACTTACTATAGTAATATTGTGGCTGCAGATTGGGCATCTCTAAATGGACACAGCTAAGGTCAGCAAATACTGAGTCCTTAACAGCACCTTCTAAGTTGTTCACTGCCATTAAAATGATGATTATTAGCAGACCATGGAAGCCTGACACAGGTGAATTGAGAATGGATTGAATTGGGTCAAAATTTCAGGTTCCTCTGACTTTCTTCAGCAATATTCTGTCCTGAGTAGAAGAGAAGAGACAACGAGAAAATGCAGAGGAATCAGTGTGGCATTAGGTAAAGCATTAAGGGAATTTAGAATATCAGTGAGGGCAGGAGGGACATGGCTGACCATGGAATCAAGTATCAGCAAGAAGTAAAATGTAGCCATGATGAATTTGGATGAAGGAGAAAGTATCAGTTTTGTGTGTGTGTGTGTGTGGGGTGTTTGTTTTTGTTTTTATTTTTTGCAGGGCAATGAGGGTTAAGTGACTTGCCCATGGTTACACAGTTAGTATGTGTCAAGTGTCTGAGACTGGATTTGAACTCAGGTCCTCCTGATTCCAGGGCTGGTGCTTTATCCACTGCGCTAACTAGCTGTCCATAAAGTAACATGTTTAACCAAGCTGTAGTCAGATAATAGCGACAGAGTAGACTTTTGAAAAGGAAGGCTATTGTTAGCATAGAAAGAAAGGGTTTTCAGCTGGAACAGGAAGGCAGAGGTCACAATGAGGGTGAAAAGTAGATTCCATGCATATGAGAGAGTAAGAGATGTGATGAGCAAGATTGCACATAGAGAGGGCAGCTAGGTGGCACAGTGGATAAAGCCCTGGATTTACGAGGGCCTGAATTCAAATCTGACCTCAGACACTTGACACTTACTAGCTGTGTGATCCTGGGCAAGTCATTTAACCCTCATTGCAAAAAAAAAAAATGATTGCACTTATAAAGGAAAGGTATTAAGTTTGAGATCCTGAGTGTAGAGTGGTGCCAAGTGATGATGAGGTCCAGCATATAGCCTTGCTAGAAGGTGGCTTATGTCAGTGGGTTTTTAAAAAGCAGAAACTAAAATGAAAGGAGTGTGTCAAATGAATCATCAGTGATGGAATGGGGTGGGGGATGTAGGAGTATGCTGAAGTCATTGGGGAAGGTGAAAGTCCCAGAGAGCAATTTTTAAGAGGCATCAAGTATCTTTCTGTGTGTAATGAGCAAAGGGGAAAGTGAACTGAATTGGGAATCAGGAGACCTGACTGCTAATTTCAGCTTTCTCTAACAAGATGCATGTCCATAGGCAAAGTCACTTTATCCTCTCTCGGTCTGAATTTCTTTCTCTATTAATGAGGGGTTTGGATTATATGGTCTCAAAGGTTCCCTTTAGATATTGAATTCCATTGATTGTAAAAAAAAAAGACAGCATTAATTTTTAACATACTTTTCAAATTTTGAGCTCCAAATTCTCTCCCTCCCTACAGCTCCTCCTCTATCCACCCAGAAGGCAAGCAATATGATATCAATTATACATGTGAAATTGTGCAAAACATATTTCCATATTATCCATGTCACAAAAAAGCAAGAAAAAACAGAGTGAGAAAATCATGCTCTAATTTGCATTCAGAGTATATCAGTTTTCTCCCTAGAGATGGATAGTATTTTTTATCATGAGTCCTTTGGAATTGTTTTGTTTCATTATATTGATCAAAGCACCTAAGTCTTTTATAGTTGGTTATCATTACCATTTTACTATTACTGTGTGCAATGATCCATATGACCATATGACCATAATGCACAAGTGAGCTATGCTCACTTTATTTTGCATCAGTTTGTATCGGTCCTCTAAGGTTTTTCTGAAAATATCCTGTTTGCCATTTCTTGTAACATAATAGTATTCTCTCACAATCATACACTGCGCCTTGTTCAGCCATTCCCCAATAGATGGGTCTCTCTTCATTTTCAATTCTTTGACACCACAATAAAGAGCTGTTATAAATATTTTAGTACATATAGGTAATTTCCCCTTTTATTTGATCTCTTTGGGGTATAGACCTTGTAGTGGTATTGCTGGGTCAAAGAGTATTCAGTTTTATAGCCCTTTGGGCATTCTTACAAATTGTTCTCCAGAATGGTTGAACCAGTCCACAATTTCACCAAGAGTGCATAAGTGTACCTATTTTTCCCCACACCCAGTATTTGTCTTTTCTTTTTCTTTTCTTTTCTTTTCTTTTCTTGTCTTTTCTGATAGGTATAAAGTAGTACCTCTGAGTTCTTCTAATTTGCATTTCTCTAAGCAATATTGATTTAGAGCATTTTTATATGACTATAGATAACCTTAATTTCTTTTCCTAAAAACTTCCTTTTCATATCCTTTGACCATTTATCAATTGGGGAATGACTTTTATTTTTAAAATCTGACTTAGTTTCCTATTTGAGAAATAATGTCTTTATCAGAAAAACTTGCCATAAATTTTTGTGATGTTACTTCATTGTATATTGTACCTTTGAGCAAAATGTAGTTTCCCTGATTATCTCTTTTAATTAGGTCTGTTTTTGCTTTTGCTTTATCTGAGATCATGATAGCTACCACTGTGTTGTTGTTTTTTGTTTGGGGTTTTTTTTACTTCAGCTGAAGCATATTAGATTCTGCTACAGCCCCTTATTTTTAACTCTGTGTGTATCTTTCTGATTCAAGTGTGTCTCTTATAAACAACATATTGTTGGATTCCAGTTTCTTTTTTTTTTTATTTTTTTTTATTTTAGTGAGGCAATTGGGGTTAAGTGACTTGCCCAGGGTCACACAGCTAGTTAAGTGTTAAGTGTCTGAGGCCGGATTTGAACTCAGGTACTCCTGATTCCAGGGCCTGTGCTCTATCCACGGATTCCAGTTTCTAATCCAGTCTGCTATATGCTTCTGTTTTGTGGATCAGCCCATCCCATTCATATTCATATTCACACTTATGATAACTAACTTTGTATTTTCCTCTTCCTATATTCTTCTGTTAATCCTTCTCTCTTTTTTCCCTGTCCCTCTTCATAAGTCTGTTCTATTTCTGATCACCACCTCCCCTAATCCTCCCTCCCTTTTATCACCCCTCTTCCCCCAGACCATATCTATTATCTCCTTCCCCTCCTAATTTCTCTGTTGGGTAAGACAGATTTTTCTTGGAAATTGAGGGAATGCCTATCAATTGGGGAATGGCTGAACAAGTTGTGGTATGTGAATGTAATGGGGCACTATTGTGCTGTAAGAAATGATGAGCAGGAAGATTTCAGAAAAACCTAGAAATACTTAAGTGGACTGATGCTCAGTGAATAGAGCAGAACCAGGAGAACATTGTACACAGTAACAGCAACATTGTGTGATGATCAGCTGTGATAGACTTAGCTCTTCTTAGCAATACAATGATCCAAGACAGTTCCAAAGAAATGATGGAAAATGTTCTCCACATTCAGAAGAAAGAACTGTGAATTCTGAATGCAGATTGAACCATACTGTTTCTACTTTTGTTTTTATTTTTATTCTTTTTTTGAGGTTTTTCCCTCTTGTTCTGATTCTTCTTCCACAACAAGACTAATACAGAAATATGTTTAATGTGATTGTACATATATAACTTATATCAGATTGCTTTCTGTCTTGGGGAGGGGAGAGGGAAGGGAAGGAGGGAGAAAAATTTGTAACTAAAAATCTTATGAAAACAAATTTTGAAAACTATCTTTACATGTATCTGGAAAATAATAAAATATTTTTGTGATTAATAAAATAAAACATGAACCCCTTAATTCAGCAAAAAAGAGATGGATTTCTCTACCCATTTAAGTATTTAAGTATGTGTATATATATATATTCTTCCCTCTATGAACCAATTCCAATGAGAATGAGGTTCAAGCTTTGACTATCTCCTATTTCCCTCTTCACTATAAAAGCTCTTCCTTACATGCCTCTTTTATGTGAGGAAAATTACTCTATTCAGCTTCTTCCTTCCCACTTCTCCCACTACATTCCTCTTTTTCACTCTATTCCCTCCACCTCTTATTTTGGAGATCATCTCAACATAATTGATTCACACTAATGCCTTCAATGTAGACTTCTTGTAACTGACCTAATAATGATAAAGTTCTTAGGAGTTAAATGCATCATCTTTCCATATAGGAATATGAAGTTTAACCTTATTGAATCCCTTATAATTTATCTTTCCTGTTTACCTTTTTATGCTTCTCCAGAGTCTTGTATTTGAATGTCAAATTTTCTATTCAGCGATTAGCTTTTCATCAGCCATGTGTGAAAGTCCTTTATTTCATTAAATATCATTTTTTTCTCTTGAAGGATTATACTCAGTTTTCCGGGTAGGTTATTCTTGGTTGTAATCTGAGCTCTTTTGCTTTCTGGAATATCATATTCCAAGACCTCTGATCCTGTAATATAGAAGCTACTAAATCTTTTGTGTTCCTGATTATGACTCCATGATATTTGAATTGTTTCTGATTGCTTGAAATATTTTCTCCTTGATCTGGGAACTGGAATTTGGCTATCATGTTCCTGGGAGTTTTAAGTTTGGAATCTCTTTCAGATCATCAGAAGTCTTTGAATTTCTATTTTATCCTCTGGATTGAAAATATCAGAGCAGTTTTCCTTTATAATTTCTTAAAATATGATGTCTAATTTCTTTTTTTTAAATCATGTCCTTCAGGTAGTCTAAGTAATTCTTAAATTATCTCTCCTCCATCCATTTTCCAGGTCAGTTGTTTTTCCAATGAGATATTTTTTATTTTCTTCTATTTTTTTTCATTCTTTTGACCTTAATTACTTCTTGATGTCTCATGGAGTCATTTGCTTCCACTTACCAATTCTTTTTTTAAAAGAGTTCATTTCTTCATTGAATTTTTGTGCCTCTTTTACCCAGATGTTAATTCTCTTCTTATAATTTTCTTGCATCACTCATTTCTTTTCTTGTTTTTTCCTCATTGATTCTTACCTCTTTCTTTTATTCCTATAAGAATTCTTGGGGCAGCTAGGTGGCACAGTGGATTGAGCACCAGCCCTGGATTCAGGAGGGCCTGAGTTCAAATCCAGCCTCAGACACTTAACAGTTACTAGCTGTGTGACCCTGGGAAAGTCACTTAACTCCAATTGCCTCACCAAAAAAAAAAAAAAAAAGAATTCTTTCGGGGCTTGTGCCCAATTAGAATTTTATTTGAGACCTTGTTTGTTTCTGTTTTCATGTATTGGTTTTCCTTGCCACTATAATAGCTTTTTATAGTCAGGATATTTATTTATTTTTAGCGTCTGTTCATTATTCTATTCTATTTCTTGACTTTCAACTTCATGTTAAATTTGGGTTCTGTCCACCTTTGGGGGTGTGGGGGGGAGGTATCATTCCAAGCAAGTTTCATCCTTTTTCACACTGCTATTTTTCAAAGTTAATTCTGGAGGTCTATAAGTTTTCAGTGCTTCCAAGTTGGCATGATGAAGGGAGAGGTGATCTGCATTCTGACCTTTACTCAGGAAAGGGCTTTGCCTCTCTGCAACTACAATCATTAGTACTCCTTTTTGTCCTGGAACTATGACTAGGTGTCCTGCTCTCCTGCAGTCACAAGCACTTCTCTCCACTCAGCATGAGTGAACAGGGCCCCTGTTTTCCTGCAGTCATAAGAACTAGTGCTCCTCTCTGCCTTGGAATCATGACTAGGGCCCCAGCTCCCTTGTGACTGACCACAAGTGCTCCTCTCTGCCTGGAAACTGGGACCCAGAACTACATATGGATTTTACAGCTACCAACAGGTCCTGCACTCAGTTCCAGCAAAAGGTGCCTTATAATCTCTTTCTGACCAGTCATCCAACTCTCTTTCTGTCTCTGGGCTGAGAGCTCCTGAAGCTGCTGCTGCTGCTCTAACATTTGCCTCCAAGGCCCACAGCTGGTATTGCCACCACATGGGCTCCATGCTTGGCCCCTCCTTGCTGACCTCCTAAATTGTCTTAAGCTGGAAAAATGTCACTCTGACCTCTAATGGAATGTGCTCCTCCAGAATTTGATTTGAGGAATTATTTTAAAGTTGTTTGGAGGGGAATGTTGGGAGAATCCACTTGGGTTGCTGTCTGACTCTGCCATCTTGGCTTTGCCTTTGCATCGATTTCAAATGAAGAGAAGCAGAATGATGCTGATTGATCCTTGATCTGGGTGCAGCCCTGGGTTGCAAGGAAAAGGAAAACCCAATTTTCTCTGTCATTGAATTGGGGTCAATGGAGAAAGGGAGGCCTCAATGGGAGAGAATAGTAGGAGAGGTAGTACTCTCTAGGGAAAATGAAGTCTTGGTTAATGTTAGGAGGGAGAAGAAGGAGACAGAGAAAATAAGGATAAAGAAAAGCCCAATTATAATAGAAATGTCCTTTTGTAGAGCATTTCACAGATGAGACTCAAAGAGGTTATATAATTGTCTCATCATCATGCAACAATCATCAGGTCTTCCGACTCCAAGTCCAGTGTTCTTTCCACTGAACTATGTCACCTTTGCTACAGTAAAGGTAGCGATAAAATAATAGCTGGCATTTATATAATAAAAATAATAGCTAGCTGTTAGATACCAGTTTAAGTTTTGCAATTCACTTTACATATGTGATTTTACTCTATCCTAATAGCAACCCTTTAAGGTATATGCTACTAGTATTCCCCTTCTAAAGATGAAGAAAGAAAGGCTAAGAGAATGAGTGACTTGCCTAGGATTACAGAGCTATGAAACACCTCAGGCAGGATTTGAACTCAGGTCTTTTTTACTTCAATTTGAGCAGTGCACTCACTATGATGCCTAGATGCCTTATAACGTCCAATAATAAGCTGTTGTTTAATAAACAAATAGTTTCATAAACTCATATTATTTAATTAACTCAGTTCAACTTGAATTGGGCTTTTGACCCCATTGAGCTTTAGTTTCCTCATCTGTAAAATGAAGCCTAATTATGCTTGCCCTATCCTGCCTCAGAGGCCAGTATTTAAAAGTTTAAAGACATATAGAAATATGAGTTATTACTATTAGTAATAACAATAACACATCCCTTTAAGATCATCCCCTTTTATTGCTTTAAGGCAGTCTTCTTTTACTCTAGGCCTAATTATTGGGGTGATTATCAGTCCTTTATAACTAATGCTATTAATATCACCAGATGAAGACTGACTTTAGTCCTCTGGGTCACCGCAAAAGGGGGTGTTTTAGATAAAAACTCTTTCATTCAGATCTTGAATTCATTTTCCATTCAGCTGCAAAGTTGATGTTCCTAAAGTAGAAGTCTGATAGTGTAACTTCATACTCAAGAAACTTCAGTGGCTCCCTATCACCTTCAGGATACAAAATATAAATTCTTCTGTTTGCCATTTAAAGTGCTTCCCAATCTGATTTCAGTCTCCCTTTCCAGACTTAATTCACATTATTCCTTCCCATATCCTCTAAGTAAAATAAACCTGCTTATTGTTCCTACCACACAGCATTCTGTCTCCTGCCCCTGGACACTTTGCACAGGCTGTCCTCTATGCCTGGAATGCTCTGCCTGCACACTTTGGCCTTTTGGAATCTTTAGCTAACTTCTTGGCTCTGCTCAGGTGACACTTCCTACAAAAAAATGCTTTCTAACTCCCTTTTCATCTCCCCTAAGTTGTTAACTCCACCTCGTCAGTCATGCAAATTTATTTATATTTACTTTATATACTTTATAATTGTATATATATGTATATATGTATCTCTTTGTATATGTATATAAGTGTGTATGTAATGTGTGCATATGCAT
The DNA here is from genome assembly GCF_019393635.1 of Dromiciops gliroides. Classification (NCBI taxonomy): domain Eukaryota; kingdom Metazoa; phylum Chordata; class Mammalia; order Microbiotheria; family Microbiotheriidae; genus Dromiciops; species Dromiciops gliroides. Next base: position 381,268,740 of record NC_057864.1, on the reverse strand, counting down.
ATATGTGTGTATGTGTGCGTACAAACACAGCTAGGTGGCTAAGTGAATAAAGTACTGGGTCTGCAGTCAGGAAAACTAGAAAGACTCAGGTTTGTGAGTTCAAATCTGGCTTCAGACACTAACTAGATGTGTGACCCTGGGCAAGTCACAACCTTTTGGCCTCCTTTTCCTTATCTGTAAAATGAGCTGGAGAAGGAAATGGCAAACCATTCCATTATCTTTGTCAAGAAAGCCTCCTTTGGAGTCATGAAAAGTCAGTCACAACTGAAAACAACTGAATACTATCTATTTATCTATCTATCTGTCCATCTGCTGTCCATCCATCTATCCATCTTTCTGTCTCTGTCTCTTTGTCATTCTCCTCTCTTTGAGGGAAGGTACTATTTCATGTTTGACTTTGGATTGATCAGTGCCTAGCCCAGTGACTTACATATAATAGTAAGCACTTAATACATTCTAGTTCAATGAAATTGAATTTCCTTATATTTATCTAAGCACCAAGTCAGCAGTATCTTTATACTCTGTCTATAGAATGTCCATGAACTAACTCTGTCCTCTTTTCAGGGCACTTGGTACCCTCGGCTGAAGCTGCTTTTCTATCTTTATCATCACTGGATTTCTCAACTTTTACTCTCCCTTTTCTAAATATCAACAAATTTCTTCACACTTCTGCTCTCTTTCTCTTCCTCCTACAACAGTTGGCCTTATATATCCAGAAACACACTAGATCTTAAGAATCTTCATTCAGGCTCCATATCTTCCCAAATGCTATCCTCTTTCTTACATTAGCATTCTCAAAAGCCCACATATTCATAAATAAAATATAAAACCTTCAGCTTTTGCTCATCTGAATGCATGTAGTGCACAAATTCAGTCCTTCAACCTGCACATTGAAAGGGAAGAGAGTCAAGGCCTCAATTTGTTTGTTTTCTTTTTTCTGTTTGCTTTTTGCTGCAGTTGAGCAAATTGGGAACAAGTATGGGAAAGATGTAGAAGGGATTCCCAATTCTGGTTCATGATACCCCTGGGTACTTCATGCTATCTAAAGGGAGATCATGAATTGCTAAGAGCAACTTTCTCTCATTTAATAAATAAATAAACGGGATAGTACTTGGGAAGGAGTGGGAAGTTTCCTGAAATTGAACTAAGGTGGTGGTATTTTTCAATTCCCAAATTATTGGAAATTCTGGTTTGGAGCCCAGTAGGAGGCAAATATTTTAAACCTGACAAAGGATTAACTTGGTTGGTATTCAAATAAAGGCTACCTAATTCTGTGATTTGAAACTATAATTTGGGAACAAGAAAAAGAGCTAATTGTTAGAACAATGCTCTGTGAGACAAAGTTGGGCCCTGTTTTCTCTCAGCCACTTGTCTGACCCATGATACATATTAAAATGAATTCATTTTTGTACTCTGTTTGCCTGTTATAGGAATATTCGAAAGTTATAGGGATGTCAGGAGTGATAGACCTTTTTAAAAAAACAACTAAAAAACCTGCACATAAACCCCAGAGTGGCTAGGTCTGGAGTCAAGAAATTTCAGTTCAAATACATTCTCAGCATTATTATCTGACTGACCCCAGGCAAGTCACTTAACATCTCTTTGCCTCAGGTTCCTTATTTTAAAATAGAGATAATAATAGTAAATATTTCCCAGGGGTATTGTGAGAATGAAATGAAATATTTGTAAAGCACTTGGCACAGTGCCTAACAAATAGTAGGTGTTATATAAATGCTTTTGTTGCTATTATTGTTGTTGTTATTATTGTTGTATTATTGTATATATCATGTATCCATTGGATTATCGAAGTGCATACTCTCATCACTCAGCAGTTCATGGGTTCTGGATCTAAAAAGGACTTTAAAAAATAATCTAGTCTAAACTCCTCATTTATAGAGGGCATACAAACCCATGATTTAACCAGGGTTGGGAACTTCTAGTGAGAAGACTCTATTTATCAGCAGATACTATGCAACTTAAAGTCTTAAAAAAATCACCTATGGGGCAGCTAGATGGTCCAGTGGATAGAACATTTGCCCTGAAGTTAGGAGGACCTGAGTTCAAATGTTACCTCAAATACCTACTAGTTTTGTAACCCAGGGCAAGTCACCTAACCCTCATTTGCCTACCCCCCCCCCACACACACATACAACCAAATAAAATAAAAAAGAAAGAATAACCTAGAACATTGAAAGGTTAAGTGGCTTTCCTAGGGACATAGAACCAGTGTTTGTGAGGGGGTAGAATTTGAATTCAGGTCTTGTGTGACTCTCAGGTTGCCTCACCTGGCTGTTATGTTCTATCACTTTATGGTCTTTTTATGTGCACTTGGCCTAGACTATAATTAGAACAAATAGAGAAGTCTTTGACCATTCTTTTGATCATTTTGTGGAAGGCTGAATAGCCTTCTAGCTGGTCTTTTTTTGCTAAGAGGAATATTAGCTATAATGTAAGACGAATGAAGTGAAGAACAAAATGATGTCCTATTGATCAGAATTCCAGGGGCATGGGATTGGGAGGGGTGGGGGGCTTGGCAAAGGTTCTGAGACCAAACCAAAGATAAAATCTAGGCCACTAAGATGGAGGTATTACAGTGTAGCCAGGCAATTTTTTGAGTTTCTTTTGTTTTAAATAGAAAAACATTCAAAATACAGCTTTAAGAAAGTATGTAGGTGTCTGCAAGCCTTTCCCCTTTTGGGGGAATAGGAGTTGGCTTCTCTTCACTCCCTCTGGAGCTGTGAACCCTCTATAACTCGGAGCCTAGGATCCTCTCACTACATCTCATTTCCAAACTTCATGAAAAACGATGTGTCAGACACCAAAGTGATTTCAATTTGGCAAATAGTTTGAGCGGTGAAACTACTGATTGCTTTGAAGCAGATTCAGTAGGGGGACAGAGCAATAGAACACCAATTCATTTCAAGAGAGGAAAAAAGCCAACTAGGGGCTTTAAAAATAAGTGGAGAGAAAAAAAAATAAGTGGAGAGGCCTTGGTTAAGTCCATCAGTAGGTATGGAACTTTCTCAACACACCTGTATACATGGGATCACACAACACACAAGGTCACAGATTTAGAGGTAGAGAAAACCAAGGGAGCTGAGGACCACAGAGAATAAATGCTTTCTAGTTCATAGTTGGTGCCAACAAATACCTCAAGCTTTCCTTTCTTCACTTCAGGACCTTTTTTTTTCCCTTTTAAAACTATTTGTTCTTGCTCCTTTTTTTCAGTCACTTACCCTCCACTTCCACTCCCCCATTCTCCAGAATCAAAAGAATAGGCATTCTTCAAGAAAATAATATTAAAGATAGAAGACAATACCACCTTTGTGAATGAAAATGGAGGGATAAAGTTAGAGGAAATGTACACTCGCATACCAGGAATTGAAATGAAATAAATGAAAATAGCACTGATGGAGACCAAGCCCAGTTCTGAAAGAATGGCAACAGGAGAGGAAGCAAAAAGTACCAGAAGGTCTGGCAAGTCCCGGAGGAAACCACAGTTGAGAAGGATCAGATGAGTATTGTAGACTTAAAAAAGTGAGAAATGAAGTTTAGGGAAGGGTACTAAGGCAGAATACCTTTGCAGTCAGAAAGAAACAACATTTCACTTCATTTATTTACCCATCCATTCATTTAAAGGGATGTACTGGGTGTTAAGGGAAGATTAACACCTCTGGTGTGAGGGCTTGCCAAGGGCTGCTCATTTATTCACCTTTGGTGTCCAACCAGTCACCCAACACTCACCAGTGGTTCCAAGAAGCTGCAGTATGCATATTGGCAGGTGTGTTAAACCAGATTGAGGGTGACCGATGGGTTTCAAAGCTGTCACTGAATTAGGGGCATGTCTATCTAAACTTGTGAAGACTTTATTGGGCAGAATAGGCAAATGAGAAGAATTTGTCCCATCAGCCATGAAGGTGTTAGAGTTTGATCAGACATCAAAGATGCCAAGGTTGTCCAATGCATCTTAGGCTAGTCATCTTGCTTCTGTCCTGCCACTGGATTTCAATGGCTCTGGAAGAGAGAGTGAGGCTGAGGACTTTGTGCAAGTCTGTCTTGCTTAACTTCAATTCATGGGCAAGTCGAGGTATTACCCCAGGGTATCATTGGTCCTCTTTGAAAACGAAGGACAGGCAACAACAACAGCATTCATTTAAAACACACTTATTGAGCACTGACTATATTTAGCTGGGTACTGGGGATACAGAGAGAAAAAAAAAAAAAGAAATAGTCCCTGCCCAGAAGGATCTTATATTCTATCAGTAAAATAACGTCTACAAGTACACATGTAACATCTCATTCATGGCTATCCTTGAGGGGGATTCCTTCTATTCCTTCAAAAATAAGCCTTAAAACACTGTGTGATGTAAGGGAATGATGGCTGATTGACTGAGAGCCTCATGAACTCACGACCCTTCTGAGTGTTGGAGGATGTGCTTTGGAGAAGGAGTTCTGGAGAGATGGGTTTATAGGAAAGTGAATCACAAACATTTTGGGTGCTTGTCAGGATTCCTCAGAGTTGAAGACATGGAGAGAAAATTCTTCCACCTCAACCTCCAACATTTCCCTTGACTTCTAGTACTTGCAACCCTAGAGACTACTAAGAGCAAACTAATCTTGGTGAGATCATTCCCTTCCTCCTTACTTTTTACAGCTAAGAATAGCTTACCCAGAAATACTGAGTATAATGCTACAGTGGAAAAATGGACCTTTATGAAATATCAGACTTCTAAGTACTACTGATAAAAAGACTAAAGCTATGGAGAAACTTTGAAGTTCAAATGCAGGAATGAAGAGAAACATAAAAAGATAAACATGAGTGAACACTGTTAAAAGACTAAACAAGGATGGGGAGATGATACATGTGCCCCTCTGCTCCTGATGATCATTTGGGTTCATAGAGGGAGTACTATTTAGACAAGTCCCAGGAGTAGTTAGTTATGTAATAGCTTGATGATCTTAAGAAAATAATGGAAAGAGAAGGGAAGAAGAATATACTGGGGGTTGAGGTAAGAGAAAGGAAGTTTAGGGAAAGTTATCTCACAAAATCAGGATATGCAAGAGAAATCTATACAAACAAGGAGGAGGGAGTGACTGACACTTGAATATCAGTCTCATCTGAACTGATCAAAAGAAGGAATATACAGGGCAGCTAGGTGGCACAGTAAATAAAGCACCGGCCCTGGATTCAGGAGTACCTGAGTTCAAATCTGGCCTCAGACAATTGACACTTACTTACTAGCTGTGTGACCCTGAGCAAGTCACTTAACCCCCACTACCGCACAAAAAAAAAAAAAAAGGAAGGAATATACACATAAAGAGTTGGGGACAGAAATACATTTCATTCAACTGGGAAACAGAAGAAAAAGAGACGAAGGGAAGAGAGGGAATGAGAGGGAGGGCAGACCTAAGGGAGGGATTATGCCTAAGCGAAACAAATTCTAAAGAAATACAAAAATGTTTATAGCTCTTTGAAGGCAGCAAAGAATGAGAATTTGAGGGTGTACACATAAATTGGGGAATGGATAAACAATTTATGGTATATGAATGTGATGAATACTATCATGTTGAACTCTTATAAGCTTAATAAGCAACCAGGATTCTAGAGGCCTGATGATAAAACATGCTACCAGTCTCCTGACAGAGAGGGGAAGTACCAGAATGAGATGAATATTTTTAGGCCATGGCCAAGGTGGAAATTTGTTATGATTGATTATACATGTTTTAAATGAGGTTTTTTTCTCGTGTTCTTGGGGTAGGGTGGGTTGGTACGGGAGGATGAGAAGGTAGATCTTAACTGATTAAAACAAAGTATATTTTTTATAAAAAGAAAAACTTAGGAACTCTGATGACCAACTCTTGAGGACATCGTGAAACATGCTGCCCTGACAGAGAGGCGATGAACAGTGTGCAAACTGAGACATAGTCAATGAGACATTTTATTTTGCTCCACTATACATGTTTGTGTTAGGTAATTTGTTTTTCTTGTTTCTTAATGGAGAACAAGGGAGAAGAGAAGAGAGAGAGAGAAGGCTTCTTTGAAAATAAAATAAAATTTAATTTAAAAAAGAAAATAAATATACTAGTTATTTGTTATAGTCTTTTCTGTAACCAGCTTTGTTGGGAGAAAACTAACCTACAATAGTAAGCTAAGTTTCACCCTCACATAAAAAGCTACAATAAGACAATAAGAAGTAGCAGTAACCCATGCCTTCTGGAATATTGTACCCCTAGAATACCAGTATTTGAAATGTGAATATAGATATAATTCTAGCCCAATAAGCTTCTTGGGAGATAGGTGAGAGAAGGATGGGTATGCACTAGGATTGAAGATAAAATATCTATTCATGTAATGTAAGAGAGATTTAGATTTAAATTTAGAAAGATTTAGTTAGATTTAGTTGGATTTAGAAAGCAACAAACTACATATATATATATATATATATATATATATATATATATATATATATATATATATATATATATATATATATATATATATATACACACACACACATACATACATACATATCCCACATAGATGTGAATGTATACCAAATATGTTCAGAATAATTTCAGGGGGATGCTAGCAAGTAGAGGGGAAAAAGAAAGGCCTGATGTAGGAGGTGGCAATTGGGCTGAGGTTTGACAGAAGCTCAAGATTTTAAGAGGCAGAAATGGAGAGGGCATCCTAGAACACAGAGTTCACCTTTACTAAAGCAGGTGGTGCTTGGTCCTGATTAAGTCTGGATCAGAGCTGTAGGTCTTTCTGGAAGTTCATATCAGTACAAAGAACATATACCAGAGGAAAGCCAGAAAAATGGAAAGCAGGAAATGAGACATCACTTTCAAATGATACAAAGGAAAATAGGAAAACAGTCTTTAAATAGTTAAAAAATGTTTAAAAGGCAAGGGGAGCAAAAAGACAAATGATTTGGGGATATTTGCAGACTATTTTCCTTTTCCTATCACTATGTGAAATCATAGAATGTGTGCGCTTGAAGGGAACTTGGAAAATATCTAATCCTGGGGTTCTCAATCTGGGGTCTGCAGATCCCAAAGTGTCAATGAAGTTAGATGGTGAAAAAATTACATATTTATTTTCAGCAACCTTGAACTGAAATTTAACCTTTCCCCCAATGATGAATGTCACAAAACATTATTTTGAGAAGGGGTTAATTGGCTTTGCCAGACTGCCAAGGAGATCAATGACATTTTTTAAAAATTATTGTTACAGCTCTTGTTGTTCAGTCACCTCACTGCCTAATCCAATCCAACTTCCTCATTTTACAGATGAAGAAAATCAGATCAGAGAGGCTAAGAAGGGACTTGCTCAAGATCATGTAGCTAGTTAGTGATAGAGTCAAGAGTTGAACCCAGAATACAGATTCCCAGTGCTGTGTGGTATGCATGACCAAGAGATGTAAGATCACTAATTTGACTCGTTTGTCAGTTAAGAATTCAAGATAGGGAAATAAAATTTAGAAAATAGATTCAATATAATCTTTCTCTATAATCATATTATTCAGTGGGATAGTTGAATAGGAAGAACAGTTAGGTGGCACAGTGGATAGAGTGCCAGGCAGGCAGTTAGGAAGACTCATCTTCCTGAGTTCAGTTCCAGAAACATACCCTTACTAGCTGTATGACGCTGGGCAAATCATTTAACCCTGTTCACCTCTGTTTCCTCATCTGTAAAATGAGTTGGAGAAGGAAATGGCAAAACACTCCAGTATCTTTGTCAAGAAAACCCCAAATGGGGGTTACAGAGAGTCAGACACAACTGAATAACAGTTGAATAGGAGAAGATAGGTTGATTTCGAATGAAATTACTAGACAAATTATCCTAAAATATGACTTTGAATATGCCCTTCTCCTGTTTGAAAATTTCTGACTTGCTATTGTTTTTGAAGTCAAGGTCCAATTTCTAAACCCGATGTTCAAGGCTCTTGAATTGGACTCTAGCCAGTCATTGTTCCCTTATGTGAATCCTCTCCTCTGTTCTGGTCAAACTAGCTTTCTCATTATCTTTGAAATATGTATTTTCCTTTCTCACCTCTTTACTTTTGTGCACACTGTTCTACCTGCTTAGAATGCCCTTTCTCCTCCTCTCTTCCTGTCCAAAGTACACTGGGTTGGATAAGTTGGATTCTCATCCCCTTCCCTCCCCAACTTCTCTATTTGGGGTAAGTCCTCTGAGTCTTGGTTTTCTCATTTGTCAAATAGGGTTCATTATATCTAACCTGTAGTAAGTGTCAAGTGTTTGAGGCCGTATTTGAACTCAGGTCCTCCTGACTCCAGGCCCAGCTCTCTGTTCTACTGCACCATCAAGCTACCTTTTAATTATTTTTCAAGACCTGGCTCTAATAATATTTCCTCCTCAATGACTTTCCTGACCTTTCCTCAGCTTGAAGCACCAACCCCCTTAAAGCAATTTTTGCTCCTATAATTTATTTGGCAATTGATATGATATTGTCACATAGTCATAGATCTAAAGCTGGAAAGAATCTCAGAGGCTATCCAGTTCAAACCTCTCATTTCACAAATGAGGAAACTGAGTCCCAGAGAGATTGTAACTTCCTCAATGTCACATAGATGGTAAGCATCAGAGATGAGATTTATCACTCAGACTCCATCACCAATGCTCTTTCTACTGTTTATGTTACCCCTATGGCATTCTTGGATTGTTATTTTGAGTTACTATTTAAATTTGCACTGTAGGGAGATAGAATGGTTCAGGGAAAAATATGTGGCATTTGGAGGCTGGAGATCTCAGGTCTGATGATTACCAGCTATGTGATCCTAAGCAAGTCATTTAGAGTATCAAAGCCTTTGTTTCCTTACCTGTAAAATGGAGTTAACGACACACTCTCTACCTCACAAAGAGGTGTGCTAAGGAAAGACTTGAAATCCTGAGAATGCTATGTGTATAAGGAATTGTGTCTATTTCATGGGTTACCAGGATCAATAAAATGCATTCTCCCATCACCATCCTTCTGAAGATGACCCTTTCTTCACTTAGGTAGGTTGTTTGTAAGATGGCTGACAGAATCTGTCACCAAACCCATAAAATCCCTAGCAGTGAAAGTCATAGCTTTAGCTATCTATACCAGAAAAACTAGACAGCTGAAAAACACACAAGAATTACCCAGACTGTAACATGTACCTGCAGTTTTGATACATCTGTGGAGTGTTTAAAATTAAAGACATCTATACATTCCAAGAGGGACTCCAAAAGGTCAGAGATGAGCAATGATTTCCTTTGCACCTTTTCTGACTTTGCACTTAAAAAATTAATTGGGAAAAGGGATTGACTAACATACAGATTGAGAAGTTGGGGAATTGATATGCCACAGGAAAAAAACAACCTTATGGAAGCTTTTAAAAATAGGGTACATTTACTCAAAACTATAAACCTTCCTGACCTGTATCCCAGGGATCAAAAAAATAAAATTGGCTGAATTTGCTGTAGTCTTCAAACACATGAAGTGCTCTCTTCTACACGACGGTCACCAGCTGTTCTTAATCTCTAATAGGCTCTAAAGCTTAAAGAGACCTCAAACCAAGAGATCTTAACCTTTTTTGTATGTTCCAGGCCTGTTTAGCAGTCTGGTGAAGCCTATGAACCCATTTGCAGAATAATGTGGCTTTAAAAAAAAATTAAATGGAAGGAAATGCTAGATTTCAGTTTGAGGTTGGTAGGAAAAAATTTTTCCCATCCAAATTCATAGTCCCCTGACATCTATCCCTGGATGCTTTGGGGATCCAACTTACTAGATCTCACATCCTTAATTAGAGGTGATTAAGTCCAACCTACTGATTTTACAGAGAAAGAAACTGAAATTGAGAAAGGTCAAGTGGGGTCCAAGGTCATATAGGAAGAATAAAACAAGCAAGAGTCCAATCTAGGTCTTTGGATTCCCAATTCAATATTCTGCCTCCCCCTACTTTCCTATCCTACTTCTCAGTGTAATGTCAAAGAAATATAACAGAGAGTAAAGCATGCCAAATGTAGGTTAGGTATAAAAATCTGAGTAGTGTGAATTGTTAAGCATTGGAGCGTATCACTAAGGGACATTATGAAATCCTCTTTCCAAAAAGGATGGGTTGGCATTTTTCTGGGAGGATCTATGTGTGGGGCCAGCCTGAAGGCCCAAGAAAGAACCAGGTGATTTTTTTTCAGGTCATTTCCAAGTCTAAGATTCCATGAAATCTCCTCCTTTGGTGTTTTTCATTAATTGACTTAACTACTTCTCATAACACAGAGCTATGCTACCTGGTGAGATCCAAGAACACGGTACAGCATGTGCCCTCGACTGGCTGCTCTGCCAAAAGTACTGTTTGTTTGAACTGGATAGGCTCATTTCCTGTAGAATTTAAGAAGTTACCAGCTCCTTAAAAAAATCCCAACCCTTCTGCAGTGAGTGAGGCATTTCTGTATAGCATTTTGGTTAAAGATCAGCCTAGATGAGAAGTCCAGCACACACACACACACACACACACACACACACACACACACACACACACACACACGCCAGATGTTCAAATCTCAGACAAAAAGCCATGAGGCAAGTGATTGAGTTGCCCTGTTTCTGGGATGGGGGATGCTGTGAGATGAATCGAAGGTCGACATACCAATAAAACCAGGCCAAACGGTATGCCTTTAATCAGCATGAACAGTTTTGACTAAAATCAGTGGGAATGGTCAACATTTATCTCAGGCAGGATTTATTTTGATTGGCAATCATATTGGCTGAGCCTAGCAACCCAGCACTTCAGTTTGTGCTTTTCCAAAAAGCTTCCTCGTCCTGTTTTCGCACTAATTTCCTTTCCTGACTTGTGCCATGAGTTCTTGAACTGAGGTAGCTTTCAGATGTTCTGCCTCAATTCATTTATTTTGTAAGGGATGGATTTAGAGGTACTTCAATTCTACCTGGTTAATATCATACACGTACACCCCCCCACACACTTCTACTACCACCACTCTAATTTAGATTCATCACTTCTTACTTCTCCCCTACTTGGGGGAAGACTTTTTAAAAATTGCATATTTGTTTTTTATGTCACCAATATTTCTCCCAGTATTCCTCCCCTTCTCCCTGCCCAGAGAGGCATCTCACACAACAAATAACATTTTTTTTTTTGCAGGGCAATGAGGGTTAAGTGATTTGCCCAGGGGCACACAGCTAGTAAGTATCAAGTGTCTGAGGCTGGATTTGAACTCAGATCCTCCTGATTCCAGGGCCATTGCTTTATCCACTGCGCCACCTAGCTGCCCCACAAATAACATTTAATGACAAAAAAGAGGGAGGAAAATCAGCAAAATTGATGAATACATTGAAAAATTCTAAAAATGGTTGTGAAGGCATTGATTTTTTTTTGGTCTTCTTTGTGTTTCCAGTACCTAGCATATAGTAGGCACTTATAAATGCTTGTTAGCTAATTGAGTCTCATTGGGACTATGGTGCTAGTCTTCCAACTGACTCCATTCTCTCCTTTCTCCAAACTATCCCTTGAACAATTGTCTAAATAATCTTTCTCTGGCACAGGCCTAACCATTTCCCTCCTGATGCAAATGAGCTGGAATAATTGTGATTTAGTAGTTTAAAAGGAGCCAAGGGGACCTTGCTACTTCCTTCACTGCTCAGCTCCCCCATCCCAACCCTTCCTTCCTCACTTTTATGTCCTGCAGAAAAGCAATGTTGCTATGTCAGCATTAAAAGTGCCAGCCGGGTACAGCACTGAGGGCAAGAAGACAAATTGCAGCCCGTGAACATTGGCAGTGAAGATATTTATAATTTGTTTGGGGACTTTAAATAGATGCTTGAACTCTGTGGCAAATCTTAATTTAGATAAGACTAAGTGCACATGAGAGGTTTTAGTCATTTCTTTGGAGCAAACAATTTATAGCATCTCAGAGGCCTTTCAGCCTGAGGAAGGGGGAGTGGGCAACTTTACATCTTGATCCTTTGGGGAAAGGACAGGTTTTTGAAGAAAATGTAAGGTGATAGCTCATTATGCTCCTTCTGTGAAACTCAAGAAAATAGGAGGGCTGATGTCATATCAGTATTTGTGATCTTGTTTCCACACTGCTCCCTATTTAGCACCTAACTCTGAGTCAGAAGCTGTCTCAAAAAGAGCTGTGGTATCCCAGGAGGTTTATTTAGCATGGGCATAGTACTCTTGCTAAGTTAGGAATGTGGGTTGTTTTTCTAATCAGAAAGAAGAGAAGATTATTATAGATCCAAAATGAGTATTTAGCCCTGGTTCTGAAGACTAGGAATTAGTGGATCATCAGTCAACTTTTGGTATTGTAGGCAAAAAGACGGCCCTTGTCAATGCGGCATCAATGATGAAACTGATGTATGAAGAAAGAACTTCAGAAGTCTGAACTACAATGGTGGCAGTAGGAGTAGGGGGGTGTATTGTGGGATACTAGCAAGATAGGATTGAAGAATATCTGAATTCATCATCTACAAATGTGAGAATTTTAAGCATCACACAAAACACAACTTTTGGGGGTTTCTACTTCCTTGGCTGTATAATGAGGAGGTTGGACTAGATGACTTCTAAGGTTTCCTCCAGCACTAAAACCTGTAATATCTGCAGGACAGTGTCTCTAGCAACAGCAATGCAAATCCATTCAATTCATCAAACATTTACTAAATACCCACTATGTGCAAAATACTAGAGCAGGCATTGGGAAAGGTAGAAAGATCAGTAATATATGGTCCCTGCTCTCAAAGATTCTAGTCTATACATTTCCCAAATGGCCTAATAAACACTCAAGATATTTAATTCAATTTCATCTAATTAAGCAATCATTCTTTAAGCCCCTACTGTATGCTAAGGAGAGATGCAAAGCTCAAGAAGAGTTCCTGTACTCAGGAGCCTTATAGTATAATAAATAGACAAGCTCTTCTGGGAATTAAGGTTGAGGTTGGGGAATCACTATTAATCACTGACCCATAGCTCCTAGAATGGCTACTTATACAACGTTGGCCTCTCTGGCCTTGAAATTTTTAGATGCAGGGCAACTGAAATAGCTCACAAGAGGAGAAATCAAGACTTTTCCCTCTAACATGAAGCAGACTTGGGGGTCCAAGTCTAAGTTTATGATAGCCTGGCTCATGAGCAAAATGGCACAATATGGTCTCTATCTTTGAAGAATTTGCTAATTAATTGTTTATATCTAATTATATTTTCTCCACTTTACTCATCTGCCTTTCTCAATGTTGCCATTCTTAATAATAACGCAATATGGCACTTCAGAGTTTCTGAAGCACTTTCCCTACAACTCCACAATGACAAGTAGCACAAGTATTATTATATCCATCCTACAGATGAAGAAACCACGGCTTATGAAAATTAAGTGACTTACATGTTCAGGGTAACATTCTTATTAAGTGTTAGTAGACCCAAAATGTGGATTTCCATGTTCCAAGTTCTTTCTGCCACATCAAAATCTTTAAAGGCAAAGCAGGGACAGTTTCCAAAGTCCATAAGTCTTAAGTAAAAGTGAACACAATAAATGCAATTAGTTGTCGAAAAGCAGTTCTTTCTTAGGATAACTTAATTATATACCTCATTTAAATGTAGAATTCTAGATTTAGAGCTAGAAGAGATCTTAGAGTCCATCTAGTCTGACCCCTTCATTTTTACAGATGGGGAAACTGAGGCCCAACGAGGTGTTTGTTTTTTTTTTAGAGACTTGCCTAAGTTCATATTGTAAATAGCAGAGCTGGGAATCGAACTCAGGTCCTTTGACTCAAAATCTAAAGCCCTCTGATGGAACCATTTCCTCTTGATTCATATAAACTCCTTCACTTTTCAGGCTCTCATTTTCCTCAAATGAGAAGGTTGGACGAGGTGATCTCTGAGGTGTATTTTCTAGCTCTAACATTCTGGGATTCTATTTTTATTAAGGTATTATTTAAAGGCCTGGCAGCTCTGAAGTAAGTATCACCTACATCTTCTCCCTCCCTGCACACCCTCATCCTTTGTTCTTATTTGAGGAAAAGCCTGAAGTGTGTCATGCTGTATATTCAGAATTTTCTTTGAAGATTTCAAGGAGGTTAGCCTGAAGATAGCTACAGCTTCATCAAAGAATTACTTTTAAGTTACTGAAGCTCAAGGCACAATTTTCTTCTGGTCCTTATCTCAGAATTCATCTCATCTTCCTTTGAAGGAAATGTTCTACCTGGGCTCCCTGGTGTCACTTGTGGGACCCCTGAACGGACAGGGTGTACAAGGCCAGAGCAGTTGACCAGGACCTTATGAATTTCCCCAGTGTTGGGTTGGATATCATAGCATCACCAGAGGCAGGCTCTAGAATGCTGGAATAGTGCATCAGATCAAATCAATCTTTCGAGCATTGATTAGTACATGTGGCAGGCACTATGCTAAATGCTTGGAAAACAAATAGAAATAAAAAGAAAGAATGTTTGCCCTTGAAAAGCTTCCAGTTTAAATGGGGGAAGACATCAAATTAAAGGAAAATGTAAAAGGTTATGAGGGGTGGATAAAGCACTGGCCCTGGATTCAGGAGGACCTGAGTTCAAATCCGGTCTCAGACACTTGACACTTACTAGCTGTGTGACCCTGGGCAAGTCACTTAACCCTCATTGCCCTGCAAAAAAAAAAAAAAGAAAAGGTTACGAGGTTACTTGTAGAAATCCAGAGTTAGGACTGGGGCCCAGAGAGAAATGAAGGAGTGCATACAAATGGTCTTGAAGGCCTCTTCCTTAAAATGTAAACAGGTTGCAAGACAGAGAGATCTTCCAGTATGAGAAAGTTACATGAAAAGAGGGATTTTGTAGCATGAGAAGGCTTTTGGGAGACAGTAGGTGAAGGCAGCTTCTAGGATGAGAAGGCCCAAGAATCTTACCTGACTTCTGTATTCAATTACTCTGCGTCAGTAGTATTTTAGGTTCCAGCAAGAGCAAAGATTGAGGTTAGACTTCTGTTCTTTTTCGGGTTTTGCTGCTCCAGGAATTGTCCTATGGAATTATTTGGAGGTTTTTTTGGAGCGATCCTGTTGTGAGTTCCAAGAGTTTACTGCCTTTCCTCCGACCATCTTTGCTCCACCCCAAAAGTCCTAGGATGGACTTCCACATGCCAAAAGACAACATGTTCTAATGGACAGAGCCCTAGGTTGGGAGGATAAATGGCCTGGATTTGAGTCTAACTAAATTCTTCTACGAGTTAGCTCTATGATCTTGTTACCCAGGCTTGCAAAATTGGTGTCTTTCTAGATTCCACATTCTCACTCATCTTTTATGTCAAAAACACTTCCAAATCTTTCAATTTCTACTTTAAAAACACTTTTTCTGTATATCCCCTTCCATCTATTCATTGAAATCCAACCTGATTCCAGGCCTTCATCAGCTTTCATCTTGGACCATTGTAATTGTCCTCTAACTGGTCTCCCCCCCCTCAAGCCTCACCATCCCAATCCCTTTTCTGCTCAGCTATCCAAGTGTTTTTTTTCTGAAATGAGGGTCTGACTATGCTTCTCTTCTCACCACCTCCTCCCAACAAAGTGAGCTCTATTGGCTTTCTATTCTCTTTAGGATGAAATATAAACTCCTTTGTTTGATATTTAAGGCACTTCACAACCTGATCTTTCCCCTACCTTTCTAGTTTTTTCATACTTGACTTCATTCCAAGCACTCGACAAGCCAACAAAGCTGATAATTCATTGCCCATCTCTGTGTCCACCCCTCCCCCCATTCCTGAAATGCTCTGCATCCCTCATCTCCATCTCTTGTTTCCCTGGAGACCTTTTCTGGTTTCCCCCAGCTGTTAATGCTTTCTCTCAGACTACCTTCCCTCTATTCTGCATGTAGTTTGCACCTCTCTAGTTGCTTACATGTTGTTCTTGTTACTATTTTAATGGTAAAAATGCATATTCCTGGAGGGAGGTCTGTTTTTACCTCTCTTTGGTTCTCCAACACAATGCCTGGAAAATAATGTTTAATAAATCTTTTTGTCATTGATTTCACTATTCTATGCCTCAGTTTATTCAGCTGTTAAAAAAAAGAGGGCTAGATTAGATCACCACCAAGGTGTTTTCTAAGTGTAGCATTGTGAGTTTCATAGACTCCTTGTGCCTATGGAACACATCCAGGGAGAAAAATTCAGAATTGAAGGCAGGTTCTAGCAAAGAGTGGATAGATATGCCAGGAGAAGCAGACATAGCAACGGACACAAACAAGTTTTTACTCTTTCTGATCCTTAATGGATCAACCTTTTCCTAATATCTCCCTGAAATCTAACACTATCCCCTCTCTCTTCTTTAATTGAAGTGAACCTGAGGGCTTCTGGGCTGTAATTCTGAGCCCAACAAACTGCTATACCAGACTGAAATAAGAGGAGTGAGAGGGAAGATGGCTTATACCTAATAATGGAAAGAATGTACCCTAATTTGTCATTTCAGCAGTATGGGACAAGACTAACATTTCAATCATAAGCCTACCCAGAGATGAGAACCAAATCAATTTCCTTTCAGGAAAGAGGTGATTTTGGCATTAGTAAAAGAACTGGAAAACTTTGATTTCTGATGTTTTGGGCATAGTAAAAAGTACTGGAAATTACTAAGTAAACACTAGTTTGTGTGTAGGAGGGGCAGGAATTGGAAATTTTCCTCCATTTGAGTTTAAATTTGAAAGCATTAATTCTTCCTATAAACTGTAAATCAAAGATAAAAAACTAAAGAGAAGGGATATTTCCTATAATTAAAGGAAAAAGGAACAAAAAGACTGTGTCTGTCTAGAAAAGATACCTGGCATTTATATTTGAATGGCATTTTAGACAGGTGAAAAGTGGTAACAATCCATGTCGTCAATAGTTGTATATACTTCCACTCAAATATATGACACAGCTTTCACCGTGCAGAAATCTTTATGTCTTAGTGATAATATTATTGTAGGCTATACCTTGCCGTATGCTAATAGTGTTTGAATAATGCATTAAGTATTAGCAGGAGAAATAGGGTTTACAACATTCTAAGCATAGGCTATTTATTTACTATTACTAAAATTCAATAACTATCAGAAAATCAGGAAATAGTGTCACTATCTCAGGGATTGCAAAGTTCTTGGACTTTCCCTTTCCATTAAGATGACCTTTTTGGAAATTAGTTTAGCCTTAAAAAGTTAGCATTTATATATCACCTTTTATGCATCAGGTACTGTGCTAAGTAAGTTCTTTACAATTATTGTCTCATTTGATCCACACAACAACCTCATGAACAGTTCAAACTGAGGCAGATAGAGGTTAAGTGAATTGCCTAACGTCATACAGCTAATAAGTGTTTGATGCCAAATTTGAATTCAGGTCTTCCTGACTCCAGGCCCAGCACTCTATCCATTATACCACCCAGCTGCCTCAACAGAACAACAACAACAGAAACAACAACAGTTTTGACCATTGGAGCCTACCTTGCTATCTTCCTCTTGTTTCTGATAACCATGACCACAACATCCCCTAGATGTTATTGTAGCTGGAACAACTGGTCTTTAGGGGACATATCTCTTCATAGCTCTCCTGCCCCTCAAACAGATCTTCGGATACTATTAACCCATAGCTTTGGAATCTGGTGCTTCTTTTGGGTTATGATGATCAAGACCAGAGTCCATGCAAGTGATATTTTGCTGGGGTCCTAGCACCATCTATCTCTCAATGGGATATTGTTGTGTTTAGTGGACTACTAGAGGTGGAAAATGTGAACTAGTTGGGTATGAGTATTGTGAACAAACTCCCAGATATAGTCTTCTAGGTTGTAACCATGCCAGTCACTGAGGTAGGGAAGTTGCATCCCCTGGATCTAGGAATATGAACTCTGAAACTCTCCATATGATTAATTTGTATAAGAAGTGGTCTTCTACAGGTTACAAGTTCTCCATTTCAGTTGTTTTAACCCAGAGGATAAATCCAGGTATAGGAAAACTTAAGGGTAGAGTCAAGACCATTCCCTTAGGGTCTTAGAGAACTATCCAGCTTCTCTGAAGATCCCCCTTAACATTAGACTCAAAATGTTGGGGAAGGTACAAATTAAGGCTCCCTGGAAGAGCCCTCAAAACCTCAGGACACAAGGGCCATTTAGGGTAGGACATATTGCCCGCACCAATGAATGGGACCCAGTAGTTAAATAAATGGTCTACTTTGTTAAATACCCCCACTTCTAATTGTAGCTCCATTGGCACTACTTGTTCTTCTCAATGCTTCTGGCTATTGTCATTGATCTGCCTTGCCACTCCTTGCTTATTTGATCAAGACTTGGCTTGCTGACCACACCCCTGCTGGCTCCTTGTCACCTGCCCAGCTCATATATATAAACATATGTGTCTAGTTCCAGATCTGGCCTATTTCCCCTTTCTTTGGTTTGGGCTCCCCTAACTTTGACCCCCAGCTACTGGGCCATTTGCCCGCCTAAGCTCTACAAGTACCAACAGCCACTCTTGTTCTCGAACTATAGACTCCACCCTTTGGCCACCATCCTGAACTGCAATTACCAACACCTGCCAACCAGCCCCACCTGTCCTACCTTAGTGGGAATTCTTTAGGGAGTTCCACCCAGTTGAGCCCTGCCAAGTTGGCTCATTTTGAGTCATTGTGGATACTGAGGGTCACTGACCTTGGTGATGGAGGGAGCAATGAAATACATGGAAGACATGATAGACATTGAAGATATGGGGTAATTGCAACTGTGGGACACAGGAATGATTACTTTGGTGATGAAGAAAGGACCCAGGAAGGTAGCACATTACTCCTTAGAAGACTGAGTATAATACAGATAATGAGTAGATCAACATTCCTGCTTGGTTGCTTGTAGAAGATCCCCCATGAATTTCTACTTGTTTATCGCTGTCTTCTAGGATGGTTTGACCTATTAAAATATTAATCAATTATAATTCAGTTGGTATGTACAAAGCTACTATGGTAGTTATAAGAGTGAGGCCAGGATTATCTGGGGGAAAATAACTCACATTTATATAGTACTCACTACTACTCTGTAAGGTAGGTAAGTGCAAATAGAATCTCCATTTTATAGATAGGAAAACTGAGGTTCAATGACAAAATCTATAGGGATCATAGCATAGTTGTTGAACCTATAGCTGTGGTTGGAGGAGGTGATTGATCATTCCAGGTAAGTCTCTCCAAATATACACCTCAAAGTTTTGCATATGTTGTTCTGCTAGACCCAATGGCCACCAAAGATACAGTTATGGAAGGTGGGGTCTTGAGCAGGTCTGCAGGACTTGACTGTAAGACATGTCTGAGCAATCCTGACTCGGAAATGGTGAGAAACATAAATGTAGAAGCCAAGTGGACAGTGCACATCCCTCCAAGTTTTGTTGAGGGATCTAGGAACTTAGAGCATACAGGATTCTTAAAATAAAAACAAAAAACCAACAGCTTGAACTGATAGCTCTCTTTTTATATCACTTTCATTTCTCAACAGATCCTTCCCCCTCCCTTATAACAAAGGATAAAAAGAAAAGAGGATGAAAAAGCAGTTCTGTAAAATCATTCAACACACCAACTAAATCTGAGGATATATGCAGGGCTCTACATCCATAATCCTCTATTTTTGCAAACAAGGGAGAGAGGCACATTCTCAAATCCCTACTTCAGGATTAAGTGTGGCCATCACAGCCCCCCACATTCAGCTTTGATTTGTTGTTCTTTTTCTTTTTTCCATTTAAATTGTTGTGGTCTTTGTGTCCATTGTTTTCCTGGCTCTATTCACATTACTGTTCATTAATGTATATGCCCTCCTATATCATCCTGTATTATTTCATATTCATTGTTTCTTACGGTGCAGCAATATTTCATTACAGCTTATTCAGACATTCCCAGATCAATGGATATCTTCTTTATTTCTGGTTGTTTATTAGCATTCAAAGGGCTCCTATAAATATTTTAGTGTAATTTTGTCTTTCTATTCTTTCTGATGATCTTTTCTCAATTCTCATCCTACTTGAGCTTTTGTTATTTTTGACTTCTCTATCTTCCTCGATATTTTCTCTTCTCTAGGTTTTTGTGACACTTCTTTCTCCTGATTCTCCTACCTGCATAACTAGTCTCCTTTGCTAGATCATCATCCATAATATATGCCTTATCTTGGATGTACTCCAAGATTTTGTACTGGACCCCCTTCTCTTTTCTCACCGTACTCTTTCACCTGATCACATCATTAGTTTCCATGGATTAAATGATCAACTCTATGAAGATGTCTCCCAGAATAATATATATCCAGCAACATTCTCTCTCCTGAGCTCCAGCCCTTTCTCTCCAACTGCTTAAGAGACATCTGAAAAAATTCCAAATTTGAAAGTATCCCAAATTCAGCATTTCCCAAATGGAACTCAGTATTTTATACCCCAATCCCCCCTCTATTACAAAATTATCTATTTCTAACAAGAGTTACAGCATCCTTCCAATCTCCCAATTTCACAACATTCTCAACCTTTCAAATTTCTTTAACTGACATATCCAAGCAACTGTCATTTCTAGCTCTATAATTCTTGGGTCTGTCCCGTTACCATTATTCTGTGGCACCTTGTCACCTCTTCAAATTAGGTCCTCATCACCTTTTTTCTGGATTATTGTGATAGCAATAGTTGGAAGCACTGAACTGAAGTCATGACTCCGTCACTTGAAACCTCTGGGAATGTGGTCAAGCCACTTAACCTCTGTAGGCCTCAGTTCCTCATTTGTAAAATGAGGGGATTGTACAAGATGACTCCTGAGGTAACTTTTTTTTTTGCAGGGCAATGGGGGTTAAGTGACTTGCCCGGGGTCACACACCTAGTAAGTGTCAAGTGTCTGAGCCTTGATTTGAACTCAGGTACTCCTGAATCCAGGGCTGGTGCTTTATCCACTATGCCACCTAGCTGCCCCCTGAGGTAACTTTTAACTCCAGATCTCTGGTTTTCTGAGTCTGTGGTCTATGACCAAATCAATTGCCAACTCATCTCAATTCTGTCTCCAAAATATTTCTCCTATTTATCCCATTCTCACTACCAGCATGGCCACTACCACAGTTTAAGTCTTTATCATTCCTTACCTAAACTACTATAATAGCTGTATCATTGTTCTCTTCCATCTGTTCTCTCCTCTCAAAAACCCATCCTCCACCCTACCTACCAAAAATATGTTTGAAGGCACAGAGTTGCTAAAAATCTTTAGTAGTTCTCTATTGACTTTAAAATAAAGTGAAACTTCAGATTGGTATTTTAAACCTGGCTCCTATGTCTCTTTACAGAATTATTTCATATTACTTTTTCTTTCAGACAAACTGGCTGACTCGATATTGTAGGAAAAAACATTGTCTTGTTTGAAAAACCTTACTAATTATTTATATTGTTTGAATCAAGCTTGATATGACTAAGTAGTATTTATACCCAGAATGTCATGCTGACCTCAGTGATGCTCCAGGTAAGGAGATGGCTGTAAGGAAACTTTTGGGTCCATCCAACCAGCTCTTTTTTGGGATCTATCCAAAGTTTGTATTTTGGGTTCCCCAATACCTCATGCCCAAGTTTTATCGAACTTTTATACCCACTTCCGGACATACATCTCAAGCAATGTTACCTGGGAACTGCCCTTTTCTGGAAACTACCTGTTACCTGCTGGTCACCCAGCTGCTTGTCATGATGCCCTTGTTTCAGCTCTATATTTAGGTAAGCCTTACAGAAACCTGAGAAAGGGGGAGCCATCCCTTTTTTCCAGATTTCTCTTCATCTAAATCAACTTAAAACCTTTTCTTTTCAACTTATTTTTTTTTCTAAATTTTCATTAGGTTTCTGTTTGTTCTCAACGGACAATATTCTATCCCCCCACTCCCCCATTTCTATGGTTTTGCATGGAATGTGCTCCTTCCTCTTCTCTGACATTTAGAGTCATTAACTTCCTTCAAAACTTAGCACCTAAGTATAAAACTTTCTTGATCCTCCCCATCTCAATCATTGTTATGTTCTATTTGTGTACATCCTATGGTCCCTCTCCCTTCAGATCCCAGTAAAATCGAAACTCCTTGAAGGTAGCAAGTTTTTGTTTTTATCTACCTATCCCCATCACTTAGCACCATGCCTGGCACAAATCATGTGTTAGATAGATGTGTGTTAACTTGAATTGACTAAAAATGAGATTAACTGGCTTCTGGCCTCAGCTCTTCCACTAACAAGCTGTATGCTTTTGACCAAGTCATGTAGCCTCTTTGTACATAAATCTATCCAAATTGAAAATTCTATGATTCTAAGGATTATTCCTGGGACATCATTTTTGAATTGCTGGACTGTGTAGAGAATACACCACACTGAAAGAATTGTTTAATAGTATAAATCATAGTGTCCAACCTTATTAGTAACATTGTACAACTGCTAATATTTCCATAACTTCATTAATCTGCCTTTTGTTTTTCCAATTTTACATAAATAACTTTATTTTCATATCCACCATCATTTTCTAACATATGCCCCATCCCATGACCAAAGAATAATGAAAAATGATGCATCCAGGGCAGCTAGGTGGCACAGTAGATAAAGCAATGGTCCTGGATTCAGGAGGACCTGAGTTCAAATTTGGTCTCAGAAACTTGACACTTACAAGCTGCATGACTCTGGGCAAGTCACTTGAGCCTCATTGCCCCACAAAAAAAAAAAAAAAAAAATAAATAAATAAATAAATAAATAAATAAATAAATAAATAAATAAATAAATAAATAATGCATCCTCATGCTTCTTCTTAGGGTTTGAGCTTGACCATCTCAATTACATAGTAATTTCTTTTTTTTTTTTTTGGTCACTTTTGGTCTTTTCAGTTGCATCATTGTGGTATTTTTACACTTTTTTCACATTGTTCTTATTAATCTTTTCATGTTTCTATATATTTGTCATATTCATCATTTCTTGCAGCACAACACTGTTCTATTACATTCATGTACCATGATTTGTTTAGCCATTTCTCAATCAATCAACTTGTTTTTGTTTCTTTACTACTAACAGAAAAGTCTTTTGGTGTATTAGAAATCTTCTTAATATACCTTTTGGTGTATTATGAACTTTATTTCTAACCTTGACCTCCTTGGGGTATACACCTAGCAGTGGGATCTCTGGGTCACAGGGTACACAATAATTTTTTTTCTTAATAAAGAAGACTAGGCAGGGCAGCTAGATGGCGCAGTGGATAAAGCACTGGCCCTGGATTCAGGAGGACCTGAGTTCAAATCCGGATTCAGACACTTGATACTTACTAGCTGTGTGACCCTGGGCAAGTCACTTAACCCTCATTGCCCTGCCCCCCCCCCAAAAAAAACACACACAAAAAAATAAAGAGGACTAGGGGTGCTGATGCGGAATATGGGTGACTAAATGAATCCTCATCCTAAATTCACCTTTAACATCAACTTGAAGATAGGATATATTTTCTACTGGGATCTGTACCTCTGGATCTGAATTTAAGGACATAGTTTTAAGGGTAGGGGGGAGAAGTATCAGGACGTTATCTTCAGTGGGACTGATCATACCCTAGAAATCCAGATATTTCCAGACTGCTGCCAGACCAAGTTGCAGACCAAGGAGTCTGTTTGTCTAAGGCAACGCTGACAGAAGGATCCAGATGTGAATGCTAGCTCCCAGAAGCACCATGCTATGATTGGTTCATGTTGGTTTTGTCGTGGGATTTTAAGGATCATAGAAAAGAGGAGAAGCTGAGTGATATCCAATATGATTAGACCCTAATACCTATCAGTAGTCATTCACACATTCTGGGTTTTAAATTAGGAGGCCAAAAAATGGGTAAAAAATCACCAAATCAGATTTCTAAATTTCTAAATCTAATGCTCTCTAAATTGTATATTGTTGACCTTTCAAACATCTGATTTAACTTTCTAATAGGGCAAGACAAATAAATCATAGTGTGATTATTCATAATGCAAAAGATTTAAGGCAGTATTCCTTTAAATAATGAAGTCTCGGTATATATGGCAGTTCATAGTCCAGTAAATACTCTATTGGGAACTTGGGTGGGTGGAAGGGGGCAGGAGAAAAAAAGAGAGAGACTTAAAGCTAGAGAGTTAGAAACAATAACTAAATGTATGCCAATCATAACAACAAGGGCCAAATGTTTATGAATTCCAATGTGAGTAAATAAGAAAATAATTTTCTTTATAGAGAATCCATTTACTTAAAACTCTCCAAGAATACCTCTGTTGAATATAGCCAAACTGAAAATAGTTTCCTTTTTTACACCAACTACTGCTATAAGGACCCACCATTTAACAAAAGCTGATGGGAAAATTAGTGAGCATTCTGGGAAAAGCTAGACCAGCATCTAGCAGCATATACCACACACACTAAGCTCTACACAGATACATGCCCTAGATATAAAAGGTTACCTCATAAAGAAATTAGAGTAGATGAGATATCTTATAATTATAGATGAAGGAAGAGTTCTTGACTAAATGAAGGTTAGAGATGATCATAAAATATAAAAAGGACAATTTTGATTACATAAAATAGAAAAGTTTTTGCACAAACCAAATCAATGCAATTAAAATTAGATTTAGAAGGGAAATAGTTTACTGGAAAAAAGTTTTTGCAGAAAATATTGCTGATGAAAGTACAAAATATGTCCAAGATATATACATAAATGTTACAAAAATATAAGATCAAAAGTCATTCCCCCAAAAGATAAATGGTCAAACATATAAATAAGTATTTTACAAAGTAAGAAATATAATCTATTGATAATCTTATAGTAATAATAATTAGCATTTATACAGCATGTGAGGATTGCAAAGCATTTGCATATTATCTTATTTTCTTCTGACAACAACCCTGTGAGGAAGGTGCTACTATTATTCCCATTTTATAAATAAGTAACTGAGACTGAGAGAACTTAAAATGACTTGCTAGGGTCACTGAGCTAATAAATGTCTGAGATATAATTCAAACTCAATTTTTCCTGCCTCCAAGCCCAGTATTCTATACATTGTGCATCCTAGTTTCTGTTATATGAAAAAATTCAATAATAATTAAAAAACACAAATTAGCAACTCTGAAAGCCCACCTCACCCATCTGATTGACAAATATGACCAAAAAAAGAAAATGGCAATTGTTAGAGTAGCTTGGGAGGACAGTCATACTACACACTATGAATCAGGTCAACCATTCTGTATAGCTATTTGGTACCCTTCTTTTAAAAAGTCACTAAACTATATCTAATCTTTGACCCAAAGATACCACTACTAGGCATATATCCCAAAGAGATCAAAAACGTAGTAAAAAGACACATATATCAAAATATTGATTGCATCACTTTTTGTTATAGCAAATAACTGGAGGAAAGTAGGTACCTTTCAATTGGGAAATGGCTAAACAACCTTATGATATGCAAATATAATGGAATATTATGCCATAAGAAATAATAAAAGAACAGATTCAGAGAAAGATGGGGAAGATATATATGAACTGATGCAGAGTAAAGAGCAAAGACAGGAAAATGGATCATAAAATGATTATAAGGTTTTAAAGGAAAACAACTTTGAAGGATCTAAGAACTATGATCTAGGCAGGTACTGGTCATGATTACAGAAGACTGATGTTGAAACATATTTTTCCCGCTTGGTAGAAAAATGGTAAAAGATAGGGACTAGAGTGGTTTTTGCCATTTCTTTCTCCAGCTCATTTGACAGATTTGGAAACTGAGGCAAACAGGGTTAAGTGATTTGTCCAGGGTCACACAGCTAGTGTCTGAGGCTAGATTTGAACTAAGA
The DNA here is from genome assembly GCF_019393635.1 of Dromiciops gliroides. Taxonomy (NCBI): domain Eukaryota; kingdom Metazoa; phylum Chordata; class Mammalia; order Microbiotheria; family Microbiotheriidae; genus Dromiciops; species Dromiciops gliroides. The sequence continues at coordinate 381,242,956 of NC_057864.1, read as the reverse complement.
ATGCAGATTCTTCCTGCTTCCCAGCCCAATGTTCTATCCACTGCACCACCTAGCTACCCTATAAGATAGGTACAGAATGAAACACACTTGTTCAGACATGACCAATATGTTCATTGGTTCTATTGCAAAGGAGAAATTTTATTTGGAGGGGAAGGATATGAATAAACAGAAAAGAACAGAAAAAGTGGTCAGATGGGATCCAAACAAACAAGGTAATGTTGGTACTATCATATTAAATTTAACACATGCTTTTTAAAAAATATATATATATATAAAACAGAGACTTCTTATTTCATGTATATAAAAAATTAGCTCTCTATGACCATAGACCAACTAATGGTGGGAGGTATCCCAGAAGCTTACTGGATGGCAAATAAAAATTGGCCTGGAATTAAAATTTGGTGTGGAAAATTAGGGATGCAGTAGTGTTAAATGGACATTCAAGGTGTCATGAAAGGACAACGTTAAGGAAATGTAGAGAGAATTAAAGATCTATTTCCCTAAGAGTATCTAGCTCTGCTTCATTTTACTCCCTTTTAGAGACCCTTCTCAAAGGAGCCTGAAGATAATTTGAATAACCTAGTCTAGCTGATTGAGGGTAGGGGGTTGGAAGAGGATAAGGGGGAGAGAAAAAGAAAAATCAGAAAAAGGACAAAGATCTTCCCCTACACTCTAAGATCCAGCAGGGGTGTGCTGGTGAAAATGGAAGATGTACCTCCTAAGTGCTCAAGAAGAGAGAAAGCACCCACTGAGTCATCATAACCCTGAATGGCGTTGAAAGTAGAGATTCAATTAAACTGCATAACAAAGAAATAATTTCATAGCATTCTGAAAGCCCTTAAGCGTTTGAAGGTAGAAGCTACAAGACAAAAGATTTTATGAGGAATCTAAAGTTGAACCTGAGTTATGTTTTTCTAATTGGGTAAAGCAAGGGTTCCAGAGATACTCCAAATGTGGGTGTCTAGAGAGTTTGTGCCCCAGGGCAGGTGATGGATGCCATCTGCTGGAAAATGTCAGAACTGTGAACATCAGCAAAGAAACTAAATTGCAGCAAGCAAAGCTAAAATAGGATTGGAAATAAGTTCTATGGAGGCTGAGCTACAGAGGACCAGCCATTAAACCCTGAGATGAGTGATGACCACCTGCTGGGAACTGAGGGAAACTACAGAAGACAGATGGTGAAGAACATTGGGGGACTGCCAACACCAACCTCCACTATCTCTAGACTTCTCAATTATGACAATACTATAAGTCACAAATATTGCATAGGTTTCTAGCATTGTTAGACGTAGGATCTGCTGCCTGCCCATGGGTTCAGATGATAGTCTTTTCTGTTTCCATTGTTGTTTAGTTATTTCAGTTGTATTTAACTCTTTGTGACTCTGTTTGGGGATTTTTTTGAGCAAAGATATGGAGTAGTTTGCCATTTCCTTCTCCAGCTCATCTTACAGATGAAGAACTGAGGCAAACAGGGTTAAGTGACTTGCCCAGGGTCACACAGCTAATAAGTGTCAGAGGCTGGATTTGAACTCCTGAAGATGAGTCTTCCTGATTCCAAGCCCAGTGTACTACCCACTGCACCACCAGTTTATGAATTAAACTGGTTTTATGTTTTGAGCGTTGTGAGCCTGAGAGTATGTAACAGGAACTGTTGGGTGAACTTAGAGGTCTTCCATACATTAAAGGTCCTTGTTTTCATCTGGGTGGGGACAATAAGTCAGAAAAGGGTAAGCTCTCTGAAGTGTACCCAGGCCCTTTGAGTCAGGTGAGAGCTTCTGAGACAAAGCCTACAGTAATGATATGCTGTGCTTCACAAATCAAGATTATGTGACCGGGGGCAGCTAGGTGGCACAGTGGATAAAGCACCAGCCCTGGATTCAGGAGGACCTGAGTTCAAATCTGACCTCAGACACTTGACACTTACTAGCTGTGTGACCCTGGGCAAGTCACTTAACCCCGATTGCCTGGCAAAAAAAAAAAAGATTATGTGACCAACCCATCAGTAGGTCATAAGCCCTGAGCTGCCTCTGAGCAGAATGAATCAGAGAATTGCTGAGTGTTAGGGATGGAAAGGACCTTTGTGATCACCTATCCCAACTCTTCATTTTGTACATGAGAAAACTGAGGCCCAGTGAAGTTCAATGGCATACTCAGTCACACATTGAATTAGTGTTAGACCAGGTCTTTTGACCATGTTTTTTTTTTTCCAACATGGCTCCATTTTTTTTTTTTTGCGGGGCAATGAAGGTTAAGTGACTTGCCCAGGGTCACACAGCTAGTGTCAAGTGTCTGAGACCAGATTTGAACTCAGGTCCTCCTGAATCCAGGGCTGGTGCTTTATCCACTGTGCCAACTAGCTGCCCCCCATTTTTTTATCCTATTTCATTGAGCCTCTCTGGCCTATTCTTCTTTGTAGATGAGAGTTCATCATTTCAAGCCAGATAGCTGGAGTTCAATTTACAGCCTACATTCATGGAATAAAATGAAGCTAATTGGCTCATGCCAGGGACAGACCAATGACCTTGGCCTCGGTGATGTGGCCCTCTGAGCAGCTGAACTCTACTCATGTGTACTTCCCTATAGAAGTTGAATTGATTTTGGTTTCTTCATATTTGCTCCTGTAATTTGAATAAAGTTTTTTTGTTTGCTTCTTTTTTATAAGGCAATTGTCAAATCTGTCATTTATCTCTAGACTCTTCTTCCTATTATTCAAAATAATGTCATTTGGTGAAATAAAGGGGGCTTTAGAAGAAGGAACATTAAAAAAAGGCTTTGAAAAGAAACCAGATCATAAGATGGTTTATTAAGCAGCAAGAATAGATTCATATTTGAAGCTACAGGGAATTCAGCAAATGATCTTCATGAGGAAATGACTAACAGCATTTGTGAGAGCCAAAGGAAAAGGAGAAAGCATTGTACTCCCATCAGTCATTGGACCAAAAATGTTTGTTCTTCTGAAGGACCTTATGGCACAAGGAAAACCAGGTGACTGGGAGTTTAATGTTCTCATCACAGATTTTTATTCACTTGTGAAAAAAAAATTAAGTCATAATAGAGTTTCCAAGACTGTCAATAGCAGCCAGGAAAAAAAAAAGTTGCCTGAATTTATATGAAGTCTCAAAGTCTTGGCTTTAGTGAATGATACTGGAACTGGAGAAGAACAGCTGAGAGATCAATTTGAGTGTCCCACCATCAGAAAGCAGAGAGATCCTGGGGAGTCAATTATTAAGTAAGAAGTCTGTGGGGGGAAATGGTTTTAATGCAAGTATGCTGAGCCTTGTGAATAATTTGGAAAGAATGGCACCTGGGCTTGGGGTAGCTTTAGCTTCCTTGTCTCCCAGAAAGATCATCTCGGTGCAGGGAACCATAAACTAACAATGGACGTTGGTATGCCAAGTGACTAAATGGCCAGTCAGCAAAAGGAGGAGGAAAAATGAGCTGATGCTCCTCCTCGATAGAGTTGAATCAGACATTAGCAGCAGGGAGTGAGGCTTAATACATTAAAAAACAAAACAAAATCAGCTATCAAAAAAAATAGTGAGTGAAACAGAGCCAACTCTCAGCAAACTCATGAAGGGAGAAGAAATAGTCTCTATTCGCTTGATCTCTTCTTTTGTTTACCCTTGTGCACTTGTATTCCTTTCCCTCTTGTCTTGGACCTATCATTATTGTGTCTGCTTGTAGCTTTCCATACTTGGGCAATTCCTTTCTTTGTTCTCTAGGCCCCAATAATAAAGTATTCCTATTTCCCACCCCAGGCCCTTAAAACCCTGATTTCTCCTGGCTAGCCTGATAAACCAACCCATGCTAATGTACTTACCAGCTCCAGAAGAGCAACGTTCCTTGACAGGATTTGCATTTAAACAGGCCCATTGGGAAACAAGATCTTAATCCAAAATAATGACCAAATGCCAGAAATTTCATATATCCACTGGTGGAAATAAAAGTAGAGGGGAGGATTTGAGGGAAATAAGTCTTTCTTTTCTTTTGAAATCTACTTAATCTGATTCCTAGTAGGAAAAGCCCAGGGGAATGGCAGGACTGATGAGAGTACATAGAGACAAGCAGGCATATTGTCATAGGAATTCTTATTTCATATGCAATGGAGCCACTACATCATCATTTCAATGGGTGAAGTGGAAAAGAGAGGAATCTTCTTTTCTAGGGTAATGGGAGTAACCAGAGAAACCCTAGTGGTTGACTGGACTGGCCATATCCCAGTCCAGTAGCTGAGCATACACTCAGATCCCTTATGGTGGGCCACATGTTATAGTCCCTTGCTGAAAGATGTCCAGGGCCTTGTTAAATAACATACTCCTACAAATATAATGCATAAAACAATACCAAAATTTGACTGCCAGGTCAAACTATTGACTCATATGAACCTTACAGTCACAGGGCTTTATCACATGGACTCCTGTTGCCTGCCTGTATACAAGTAATATTTATTATTATTTTTTTGAGGGACAATGGGGGTTAAGTGACTTGCCCAGGGTCACACAGCTAGTAAGTGTCAAGTGTCTGAGGCTGGATTTGAACTCAGGTCCTCCTGAATCCAGGGCTGGTGCTTAACAAGCAATATTTAACAACAAAGAACACTTTACCTGGAATACATGAGACTTTATTCAAATTGGGGGAAGGAGGTAGATGAAACAGGTCATTCTGAGAAAGGAATTTAAGAAGCTCAACCTATCATCAAGGACAGGGTCAAGTTAGCCTTATGGGAAAACTCCAATAGTTTAGATGCTTGAAGAAGCCATATTTTGGGATAAATAACTATTTATTTAGAAATTTTTTGTAGTAGGTTGTAGAACAAGTGTGAGGATATTAAGATACGTTCTTGACTCCATCCTGATCTCTAATTCTCATAGGCTTGTTTCTCTCACATCTTCAGCACCATGTTAGTAAAAATCATTTCATAGGCTATTTTTTATATACATGCCATTGATTGTCAACTCCTGACATGGAAAAAAGAGCTTCAGTTCATTAATCTCTTATGTACTTCAAGTTTATATATATATATATACACACACATACACACATATATATACACATACACACATATATATACACATACATGCATACATATATGTGTGTATGTATATTGTATGTATTTATGTAAATGCTGGCACACAGACAACTAGGGCACACCACTGCTTTAAAATAGTTCATGGGATGAGTATTTGGGAGTTTTATTGGACTGCAAGGTTAATATGAGCCAATAGAATGACCTGCCAGCCAAAAAAGTAGGTATTGTTCCTCTCATCATATTTTTATCCCCAGTGCCTTGCAACAGTGCCTGGTACCCAGTGAATGCTTAGTCAAATGCTTCTTGATTGACTGAGAAAAACTATTGCAATCTTAGACTACGTCAAAAGAGGCAGAGTATCAATTACCAGGGGGGTGTTAGTCCCACTCTGATAACCAATTCTTGAGCATTACATTCAATTCTGGGAACCAAGTTTTCGACAGGACATTAATAATCTGGAGAAATTCCAGGGGGGATAGCCAGGATGGCGAAAGAAATGGAAACCATGCCACAGAAGAATTCATTGAAGGAATTTGGAATGTTTAGCCTAGAAAAGAGGATGAGCTCATAATAGGTGTCTTCAAGTATTTTAAGATGAGGGTTGAGAAATGTTCTGTTTGGTTCCAGAGAACAAGAAAATTGCAGAGGCAGATTTTTTTTCTCTATGTAAGTACAATCCATGGCTCAGCACCCCACACTCTTGGTGTACATGAACTGGATTCAATCTTGGGGCCTTCTCCAAAAAGGAGAAATCATCCCATTGGCCTTGTTTATCCCTACCTAGAGTGTTCCTTGGGAATTTCAGATTGTAACTCATGTCTAGGTTTCCCCAGATGTAGGTAAAATGTCCCTATTCTTGTTCAAGCAAGCACTGAAGGTAACAAAGTATATAAAAAATCCTTTATTTCATCCCCTGCAAAATAGAAAGTAGCACAAAAGAAGGCAATAAACAGTCAAAATTATGATTCTCCACTTCTATTAGATCCAAGAACTCTCCCTTCTCTCTCTAGAAGGTCTAGGAAGCCTCCAAAAACTTAGCCGTGTAGTAAAAATACCCCTCTCATCTATCTAGTAAGCTAGGTCATGTGCCTTCATCCTCTCCGGGAGTCACATAGAAAAGAGGTTCTGTCTCTGACCTTCACTGCTACCTCTTGGGCCCCTGGGTTGAGAATACATTTGAATGCAATGAGACTCTACTCTTGCCTCTTCAAAGCATTTAGTGGCTGACTGAATAGAAATATACAAGCTTTTCCCCCTTTGGGACCCAGATATATGTTTAGTCCTACTGTAGTTCTCTTTCTGATTGAGAATCATATGGAAGGCTCTCTATTTCCTTTTATAGGTCCAGTACAGTTTTCACAACACTTTGAACCAGTCAAATCATCCCAGGTACTCAGATGCAGGAGCTATCCTCAGCTCTTTTAACAAGGTGTCAATGGGTTAGCCACACCCTCTATAAGAAAATGCAGCCAAAGTTCCAAACAATGCCTTTGTTCCTTTAACCTCACCAAGATAATCAAATTACCTCTATCAAGCCTCTCTATAAAGAGAATCTTCCTAGCAATTAAACTAAAATGTATAAATGAAAAACTAGTTGAAGCAAAAGTATCTCTTTGACTGGAAGTCAAGCAGAGGCTAAATAAACACCTCTCTGGAACACCATAGAAGGGGTCCTTGTTCAGGTGTTCTCTGATGACATTTCCAACTTTGAGCTTCTGTGTTTCTGTGCAAAAAAGAGGCAGAAACAATATAGAAAAAACGGTGCAGACTATCCTAAATACTTTGAACTGAATCTGCTGTCACATAACGTGGTTCTGATATTCCTATACAGCATTGGTTTCTCCTGTCTTTGACTTTACCACCTCCCATTACATTATCTGCCACTTATCTTGTAATCCTTTGATTATAGGTATATCCTATAGTAGCCCTCTCCTTGATGTTGATGGGTCCCAGCATTCCTCCTTAGTTTGGGTACCCCATAAACCCAGTTACTTAACAGACAGCTGGTCCAAGTCCACACCTATACTTAGCTCTTGTTCACCCCCTTGTGGCTATTTATTGAATTACACCATGGAAACCCTTCTCCCTACCCACCACCCACCCCACGCTATTTGAAGGCAATGAATAAGAGAAGGAAGATTTGTTCCAAGATTTTAGAAGTCTTGTTGACTACTCTTTTTTAATCATAAAAATATTTTATTATATTCTAGTTACATGTAGAGATCGTTTTCAACATCTATTTGTATAAGATTTCTAGTTCAAATTTTTTCTCCCTCCCTGCCCTCCCACCCCACTCCCCAAGACAGCAAGTAATCTGATATAGATTATATATGTATAATCACATTAAATATATTTCTGCATTAGTCATGTTGCGAAAGAAGAATCAGAACAAAAGGGAAAAACCTCAAAAAAAGAAAAACAAAAAAAGTAGAAATAGTATGGTTCAAGCTGCATCTAAATTACACAATTCTTTTTCCTGGATTTGGAGAGCATTTTCCATCATGAATCCTTTGGAACTATCTTGGACGATTGTATTGTATTGCTGAGAAGAGTCAAGTGTATCATAGTTGATCAACATACAATGATACTGTGTACAATGTTCTCCTGGTTCTGCTCATCTCACTCAGCATCAGTTCATGTAAGTCCTTCCAGGGTTCTCTGAAATGCTGACTACTTTTCTAAGCATTAAAATGGAATTTAGGGGTTCTTACTCTGTCACTCCTTATTCTTGTGGCCAGTTGAAGTTTGGCTCTATGAAGAACTAGAGGGAGATTCACATAAGAAAGCAAGGGAATATAAATAGTTTTCCTTTCACTAGGTCATAGGATCATCAATTTATGGTCGGCAGGGACCTTAGGGTCAGTTAGTCCAACTTTGACATTTTACAGCTGAAGAAACTGAGTCACAGAGATGTGAAATGACTTACCTAAGGTAACACTGGTAGTGGATATCAGAACCGAGTTTTGAAGCCTGGTACTCCTACTTGGGATGCAGGGCTCTCCTCCCACTATACCATGCCATCTTGTGGGCTGGCTCAGAGAATTCACAGAGGGAGCTCTTAAAGCCTTTACTCTGCAGGAAACAGAAACCACGATTGGCCTTAAATGGGTAGTCATTGTTCATTTTTCTGACCTGTGGTTTTAAGCAGCCCTGCTTCCTTTTGCCATGTGACATCATCTTCCTGCTCGATCCCCATCATTGTATGTGTGGGCTTAGATGATATGCTCAATTCCAACAAATGCAGAGTATGAAAGCCTTTGGGAAAAGAATGTGAAATAAAGAATTTCATATTCCAAACAGTAAAGTAATCAACATGCTTGGAAAGCTGATGGAAAATAATTTCTAATTTAAAGTTCAAGACTGAATATTGCCTTAGGGTAGACTAACATCCTAAGGCTTGCCCCTGTAATGGATCTGAGAACACCTGGAATAATAACAGCTCACATTTATATATTTAATGATTTAAAAAATACTGCTGTGAGGTAGGTAATATAAATATCATCACCCCCCCCCCATTTTATAAGTGAAGAAACTGAGACCCAAAGAGATGAAATGACTTATTCTGGATCATGCAGCTAGCTAATGCAGAGGGGAGATTTGAATCTAGGTCTCCAAGTACTAGATCCTGTGCTTATTTCTGTATATCATGATGTGTCTTAATACTGTTAACCTAATTTTGGACAGTCATTTTGCTCTACAGCAAGTATGTGTCAAGATACTTAACAGGTCATTGTACCCTTCACAAAGGGTACCACTGGATCATTGAGAATTTGCCTCCTCAATCCATTATATATTTTTATTTGACCCTTATGACAATCCTTGAAGGCCTCCTGGGCAAATAGTATTGATTTCACTTTACAGATTTGAAAACTGAGTCTTAGGATAGCCAAATGACTTGCCCAAATTTTCATAGCCCAGGAATGACTAAAGTGGAATTAGAATCCAAGTCTCCTGATACCTAATAAAAGAACCTAGGTCTCCTTTGTTGTTGTTATTGTTGGTCTTTCTTTCTCTAAGAGGACCATGACATCTCGATGGTGCAGTGAATTAGATTTAAGTGAGGGAGGGCTGTGCAAAGTCACCACCCTCTCCTCCAGAACCAAAATCACTCTCTCCTCCATAACCACCTGGGTCCAATAGCAAGATATACGTCACCACAACTGGAGATAGTCCCAGATGTTTAAGTGATTTTCCCAGGGTCACACAGCTAGTAAGTGTCTGAGGTGATATTTGAACTCAGGTCCTCCCAACTTCAGGGCCAGTGCTCTATCCACTGCACCACCTCGCTGCCTTTAGGTCTCCTTTACTGGTTAATGAAGTAACCCCATTTCTCTCACTCCTCCCCATCCACCAGTATAATATATATTTCTTGGTAGGGACTGGTTTTCATTTTTTTTAAATCTTAGTACCTAGAACAGAATCTTTAATTATTTTTTTTTAATTTCCTATAGTAACCTATGATTTAATTGGTTTTAGGAACTTTGGGTTAGGAAATTCCCCCTACCAATTCAGATTGGTAACTATTCCATAATTTATAATCTTAAGAGGGTTGCCTGGGGATGCCTAGAGATTATGTTATTACCCCAGGGTCACAGCCAATATGTGATAGAGGTAAGAGGCAGCATACCCATAGTGGTTAGAGAGGCAGCCTTGGAGTCAAAAAGACTCTGTAACACTCCTGTGTGACCTTGGTCAAATCATCTATCCTCTCTGTGCTTTAGGCAATTCTCTAAGACTGTATGTTTCAGAGCAGACCCTGATCTGCATTTATACAGACACATGGGCTCTAGTCCCTCTTGTTATGCTTAATAGATACTTTTTGAACTGAATTAGAATGAATTGACCCATAACCCAGTGATTCATTCTTAGGGTGATTACAGCTTCTTTAAAGAAAGATGAATTGAGACTAAAGAGAACCTGAGGGACCTGTTACAATCCAAAGGATGAAGGAAGGCATTTTTCCAGACCTGAATAGTGTGATGTTTAAAATCTAAATGTGTGGTCACCTTAAATTAGAAGCTTTAGTAACAGTCTTTGGGCATTAAGCATTTATTAAAGTATACTAGGTATTAGAAAAAACACATGGAGTTAAGAAAAGGCCTAACTATCCTAGAGCTCCAGGCTGGTTTGGTTCTTCCTCAAGTCCTCCACCATGAGCCTGCTTCAACCATAAACTGCTCCCAAACTGAGTGTGGAAGCTTTTTATAGGTCTGGAGCAGAGGTGGTCCTTACACTCTGCTTCAAGCTGATTGGTAGGCATCATCCAAAGCCATTGGTTCACTGGACTTGAAGGTGGTCTCAAGTTGAGTTCAAAGTCCTTAGTTTCTGAGAACAATAACTCCTTAAGGACCATCCAGGTGTGGTTACAATCTAATTAACTTGAAGTAGGCTAATCAGCAAAATCAATCACTCTCACTTAATTCAATCAGTTTAGATTAATCTCCAGGTGGGCCTTGGAGTATCTGCCAAATCCCATTATTTCTCACAACAGGTTCTGAAGGCAATGTAGTTCTAAGAAACCAGGTTGCCAACATGTTTCCTAAATTCTGGAAGTATTCTTGGAGAAAGGAAGGAAGGAGGGAGGGAAGGAGGGAAGGAAGGAAGGAAGGAAGGAAGGAAGGAAGGAAGGAAGGAAGGAAGGAAGGAAGGAAGGAAGGAAGGAAGGAAGGAAGGAAGGAAGGAAGGAAGGAAGGAAGGAGGGAGGGAGGGAAGGAGGGAAGGAAGGAAGGAAGGAGGGAAGGAAGGAAGGAAGGAAGGAAGGAAGGAAGGAAGGAAGGAAGGAAGGAAGGAAGGAAGGAAGGAAGGAAGGAAGGAAGGAAGGAAGGAAGGAAGGAGGGAGGGAGGGAAGGAGGGAAGGAAGGAAGGAGGGAAGGAAGGAAGGAAGGAAGGAAGGAAGGAAGGAAGGAAGGAAGGAAGGAAGGAAGGAAGGAAGGAGGGAGGGAGGGAGGGAGGGAAGGAAGGAGGGAAGGAAGGAAGGGGGGCTCAGAAGAAAGTACTATTGCGTGGAGTTCTCCTAAATTCTGGAAGTATTCTTGGAGAAAGGAAGGAAGGAAAGAAGGAAGGAAGGAAGGAGGAAGGAAGGAAGGAAGGAAGGAAGGAAGGAAGGAAGGAAGGAAGGAAGGAAGGAAGGAAGGAAGGAACGAACGAAGGAAGGAAAGAAGGAGGGAGGGAAGGAAGGAGGGAAGGAAGGAAGGGGGGCTCAGAAGAAAGTACTATTGCATGGAGTTCTCCCAAAGTCAAATCAACCCAACATCCCCTGAACAGGTTCCCCCTCAATGACAAGGAGGAGGCCATCAGAAGGTAGCTCAGCCACAGTGCAGGTCATATCACCATATTTCAGGTTCTAGGAGCCTGAAATCCCACTGATGTGGGTCAGAGGTGCACCAATACTCCAATAGGCTCCATCTCCTGAGGGGGTGCTTGGCTTTCTTATGTGTCTGCTGACCCTTGTAACAGTCATAATATGGCAGGGTGAAGGGGATTGATTCTGGTAAACTAATCTTCAGGCAATGATCAATTTGCTCACTGAAATTGATTGGGAAATTGATGATGTCTCAGTATGACATTCTGGATTAAGATTTCCTGCAGTATAGAAATACCATTTGACTCTCTTCAAGCTTTACATGTTCTTTTCAATACATTAGATGCTTGTGCCAACCTGAGAGATGGTGACATGAAAGAATGTGGAGAGTGTTGATCACTTATAGCAAATTTTTTATTCAAGTCAGTTATTTTCATAGTTGACTGTAGAAAACAGCGACCTCTATTATGAGTCTTGACTTATAGATTTTATAGTATTGTCTCTGAGACCAAATAATTGGGGAAAGATAAACTAGTTTGAACTAAGGAGAATGACAGCAGTAATTGGGAGATGGCCAGAGGTTCATAGGACTTTATAATATTGTTCCTCTGGTCCTCCAATTTGCTTGGCGGTGCCCCTATCTGAATTTTTAGACAATGTGAGAACCTGGTGAATGAGGTCATTCTGGAAGTTTCCTTTAAGTCAAGGATTCTGTGGAATTTAAAATTGATAACTGCATTTTAATATAAATAGTTTCCTTTGTGATTCTAGAATATATTTTTTAAAATTATTCTGAAGAGTCTTTGGCTTTACAAAATTGCCAAAGGGGTTGATGTTGGAGAAAGGTTTAAATCCAGAAGGGCCAGGCTAAGTTAGTAAATCTAAGAAGTGCCTTCCCAGGGGATTCCTAACATGGGATCCATGAAGTCATTTAAAATTGTTTTTGATAACTTTATTTCAATATTATTGGTTTTCTTTGTAATTCTATTTATTTTAATTTCTGCATTTATACACATTATTCTGAAAAGGGGTCTATCAGTTTCACCAAACTGCTAAAGGGCTCCATGACTCAAAAGAGGCTTAATAAAACCTCCCTTAATTGATAGCAGATGCCATTTGACAGCTGTTGAAGCAGTAACCTGCTAGAGACCCTTCCCCATCTCTATAAGTCAAAGACTCCAGAATTCTCAGTAGCTGCTGAGTTTGTTCTTCATACGTATTCTTCTTTTTTTCTTCTTTTTTTTTGGTGAGGCAATTGGGGTTAAGTGACTTGCCCAGGGTCACACAGTGTCTGAGTGTCTAAGGCCAGATTTGAACTTAGGTCCTCCTGACTCCAGGGCCAGTACTCTATCCACTGTACCACCTAACTGCCCCCTTCATACTTATTCTTAATGCTCCCTTTCTTAGAAACTATTTTTGACCCAGACCAAAGTCTCTACTTTTTTCTACTTTAGCTTCCCTGTGATTGGCCCAGCCTGCCTGATCAGACTCTATTGCCTTGACTACCCAGAGATTTTAAGCCTTTGTTCTTGAAAGTGTGACTGTCAGGTTGTGTGACCCTGAGTCAGGGTCTGAGTTTGAAACCCACCCTGTTGTTTACTACCTCTGTGACCATGGGTAAGTCACTTAAACCTCCCTGGGTCTCGGTTTCCTCATTTGTGAAACAAGGGGTTTGGACTAGAGTACCTCCAAGGTCCCCTTTAGCTCTAGACCTATGAACTTATGTATCAGCTCCACTGGATACTCCCCCATCACCTTCTTTTAGCCTGTTATCCTCCCCCAATTAGTAAGTTCCCTGAGGGCAAAAACTGTCTTCTTTCATATCGAGATCCCCACTGTTTAGCACAGTGCCTGGTTCATAGTAGGTGCTTAATAAATACTTATTGACTGATTGGCTGAATAGGCAGAGCTAAATTCAGGAGAGAACACACTCCCAGAGTTGTGCTGTTTGGCACTGGATTTGGCTCTTCCCTCTCCAAGATGAAGAAGACGTGTGGGTAAAAGCTGGCATGAACTGAGTAAACTAGGGTGGTTGCCGTAGCCCCAAACTCCCTTTATCTCTCCATACTCTGGACATTCGTCAGGAGCAAAATGGAGCCAGTTGGCAGGCCTTCTGGCACAGAAGAAGGGAGAGAAGTTACACCAGTGAAAATAGAAGCCATTCGGCTGTCAGAGCTCACTCTCCAATCCCAGGAGTCCCATTTTCCATAATAGCAATTGCTTCAGTGGCAGCCCTAACAAACTCCACAGTTGCCGCTAACAGGCTTTTGCGCTGAACAACAAAACCAGACATTTTTCCTGGTCCCTGATTTATTGTTGTTTCTGTGAAGGATTTGGGTTTTGTGCGTTCTTGTTGGCTCATTAGGCCTTGCCCCCCCCCCCCACCACCACCAATCTGCTCCAGTGTCAGGGTCGTCGGCTGGAGCAGCACCCCTTATGTACCCTCATGAAAGCACTTTCCCTGCCTGACTGACAGAAAGAAAAAAAACATGTTCTTGGGGCCACTGATTGACTTTGCTCTTCCTGCCTGTCCAGTGACTGGGGTATGAAGAAGCCACGGATTCAGAGAAACATGGGAGGGAAAGACAAGAAATGCCTGTATTTGACAGCGCTGGGTTCCCAACCTCTCTAAGCCACACACAACTACAACTACTTCAGAGGTGAGGACCTGGGAAGGGTGTCCCACCTCAGTTACCCGCCCAAGGGGAAAATCCCTGTCATGGCTGGGGGAAGGGCTGGTCAAGGGGTATGTGGTTGTGAGGAATGATTCTTAGAGGTATCTCCCACTAGAGTTAAAAAAAAAAATCAGTTACTGATTTCTAAATTGTAAGCATATAAGTAGAAGGGGATGCTTCTCAGGAAAATAATTTTTAATCTAAAAATGTCAAGAATATCTCTACAGAAATGAATACACTCTGTTAAGTGATGATAACTTGACATCTTCAGGCTCAAGTCAGGATTCATACAATTTCCAACTTTTCCAGTAAATTATGTTTCAAATTGTGTTTGTAAACAGGTTGTGTTAAATTTAGGATGCACTTTTCCATGGAAACCATATTACAAATTCTGGTTAAGTCCCCAGGCTAGCCCGCAAAAGCTAATTTAATCCAAATGTAACTGAACTATGTTGAAAGAATACTAACCTCAGTCTTGGGTCCTGGAAGCAGGAAGCCTTTGCAGAGAAGGAAGGATAGAAGAAAGAAGAAGTTACCCCCATTTTTCTAGGAATCAAGGTAGCTCTAAATAAAATTCTGAAATAAGCAAAATGTGTCTTTGGGTTTGCCCAAGTACCTTTCTATGCCCCACTCCCCTAACTTTCTAATGCCTCTTTCAACTGCCCTGGAATACCCTCATCCCATTGTATCCCATTGTATCCTGTATGACCCAAAATACAGCTGACTTACCTTTAGATGGTTCTATATTCTAAATTATCTTGCCTTTGTCAAACAAAACATCCAATCCTTTGATGGAATTGGCTTCACCTAGGTGCTTAGAAAAAAAGGAAATCTGATCAAATTAATTCATATTAAGGAGTAAAAGAAGCTTAACTCATTAATCCTATCAAAGGTTAAAAGGGGCAGCTAGGTGGTACAGTGGATAGAGCACGGGCCCTGGAGTCAGGAGGACCTGAATTCAAATCCAGCCTCAGACACTTAACACTTACTTAGCTGTGTGACCCTGGGCAAGTCACTTAACCCCAATTGCCTCACCCCCCCCCAAAAAAAAGTAGATGCAAAGTACCCTAAGTGATTTTCTAGTTGGTAGAAATTCAGGTAATCCAAAAGCAAGAAATTCAAATAGTGGGAAAGAAGATATTTATGATAGAAGAGTAATGATGTCCTCAAAGGCAGGGAAGGGCATTTCCCCTCCGGGTCAGTTTTTTAAAGTTGTTCTTGCTTTTGTAGCTTCTTCCTTTCCTTAGGAACAAAGAGATTCTCTAAAAGTTCCAAGGGTTTTGTTTTGACATTGATGAATAAATGATTATTTATTTAAAATCTGTTTATTAAGGGATTGCCAAGCATTGTGCTAAGTGCTGGCATACCCAGACAAAAGTGAGATAGTCTCTGCCCTCACAGAACTTGCAGTCTAATAGGGGAAGACAACACTTATGTGGGAGGCCAGGAAAGAGTATGTCTCCTGAATTGATCCTTTGAGCAATGTGGTCGTACATCCTTTTCAGAGGCAATGATAATCTGGTAGTACTGATTCCATAACTAATTGCTGAGCCCTGAGCAAGACCTAGGAAAGGTTGGGGGAAAGGGGAAGGTGTCAGGGGGATGGCAAGATGGTGTGTGAAGTATCTTTTTATTTTTCTTTTTTCTTTTTTTTGCAGGGCAATGAGGGTTAGGTGACTTGCCCAGGGTAACACATCTAGTAAGTGTAAAGTGTCTGAGGCTGGATTTGAACTCAGGTCCTCCTGAATTCAGGGCAGGTGCTTTATCCCCTTCACCACCTAGCTGTCCCCTTCTTTTGTTATTTTTCAATGGATTCTGTGGTAGCCAGGCTAGTGAAGGTGGATTACAGTGGGAGGTAGGATGGGAAAAAGTGGACATTCGGGAAGTAAATGGTGTAAAAGTCATTTATAAGCAAGGGACCACCTGTGCAGATGACCGGGTAACAACTCAAAGGCGTCACCAGAACGCCTATTTCTGTAAACCCTCAGAACTTGTTCTCTCTCTAACTTGGGCATGGAACTCCCCCAAATCATACTGGGATTTGGAGGCGATAACTAACGACATCCAACGGTCTGGCTGCCCTTGCTGAGGGCTGAGCCAACAACAGGGTCCAGGCAGGAGCACAAGCCACCCCCCCCCCCCCCCCCATCGCCAGGGGAGCAAGTCCCGGTTGGCTTTTAAAGGGTGAAACAATTCATCTTTGCTCAGAGGAAATCGAGTTCTTTCCCCTGCTTTTGGCAGGTTGGTGCCAGCTCAGGTTGTTGATTACGTAAGTGCTACATACTGTGCCATCTGTCTTTCTGAGAGGCCGGTCTCCTTTGCAAGCCAGGTTAGAGAAATTGCTTGGCACTGTCTTATCTTGGATTCTGCTTCCAACTCGAACCTCTAGAGAACACCATGTGCCGCCTCCCCTCCCTCCCATGAAACGAGCATGCCATGTATGTCTGTTTGGGGCTGGGAGCTTTGTTTACGATAACATCCACAGGGGCGTGCGAGCCTTCCCCTTCTCCCCTCCCTCCCTCCCTCCCTCCCCTCCCCAGCATGGGGACTGACTGACTCTTTTTTAGTTTCCACTCAGTCTTCCTTCCATACAGCTGCAGGGAGGTTTGATTTATGCTCGTGTTAATATTTTTCAAAAATACATTTTCAGAGGTGGAAAATATTCTGTGTAGAAATCATGGCTCTCGAGCCAGCGATTCAGGAGAGGCTTTTAAGTTTTTCTATGTCACCAGGAAGAAATGCGAACGTACGCGGGGGCTGCGTGGGTGAAAGCTCCGAGACTTGCTCCACTCTCCGTGGAGTAACCTTGAGAGGCAACTAGGGCCGGGATTCTCTGAAATGCAGCAGTGCCCGGTGGGTGATGAGAGAGGAATAAATCCTAGATGGTCATCTGAGGTGAAAATCTGACTCGGGGAGGGCAGGAGACAGGGGATGAGAGCAACGTTCAAATTCATGTGCAACCGAGGCGAAAATCTTATCTCCCCGTGGAGCTATTAGGAACATGCTTTTAGAGTGAGATGTCATTTGAATTCAAGAGGAACCTGATTCATTCTACAATATGTGGGTATGATCTAACAAATACTGGATTTAGAGTCAGGAAGGAACATAATAAGTATTTACATAAGCACTTACTATATGCCAAGCATTGTGCTAAGGCACTTTACATATGTTATTCCATTTGATCCTCACAATAAAGCTGTGAGGTAGATGCTATTATTATTCCCATTTTATGGATGAGGAAATTTGAGTTAACAAGAGGCAAAGTGACATGCTCAGGATCATACCGCTACTAACTGTCTGAGGTCAAGTTTCAACTCAGGTCTTCCTGATTCCATGCCCAAGCAGTCTATCCCCTGTGCCCCCAGCTGCCTGTGTACAGTTCCTACCTTTGTGAATTCCTACCTATGTGATCCTGGGCAAACTATTTTTTTCTTTTCTGGGTCAGGTCTGAACCTGTACATACTGATTGCTTGGTATAGGTTCTCAGAGTTGGAAAGGGACATCAGTAGCCATGCAGGAACTCATAACCAAAAAACAAACACAGTAACAACAAAGCTGACAAGTGGTGATCCAAACTTCTGACTGAAGACCTCCAAGGGGAGCTCACTACCTTAAAGGCAGTCCATCTCAATTTTAGACTAATTGTCAATAAGTTGGGTTGTGTATTTTTTTTTCCTCCTGTTAGCTAGGTGGCTTAGTGGATAGAGCACTGGACCTGGAGTTAACAAGATATGAATTCAAATCTATCCTCAGACACTTTCGAGCTGTGTGATCCTGGGCAAATCACTTAACTTTTGTCTACCTCAGTTTCCTCAGTTGTAAAATAGATATTAGCACCTTTCTCATAAAATTGTTGTGAGGATCAGATGTGATAATAATTATAAAACACCTAGCACAGTGCCTGAACATAGTAGGTGCTTAAAGAATGATTGTCCTTCCCCTTTTCCTAACATTAAATCTCCATGATTTCTACCCATTGTGTCTAGTTTTGCTTTCTGGGGACAAGAGAAATGAGGCTTATCCCTCTACCACAGCCTTTTGAATAATTGAACACAGAGATCATGACCCCATATGCCTTCTCCAGACTAAAAGATCCTAAGTTCCTTCAATAGATAATTAGATTGTATCATGCAGGGTAAATTAGGTACCATGCTAGGTATAGAAATGAGAAAGACATAGAAAAATTGCGTGGGGCCAGGGGGTCTGTTTTCTAATCGCTTTCCCTTACTAGACCTTCTCACATATAAAATGACAGGTTGGACTATATTATATAAAAGGTCTCTTCTGACTCCATAGCCTATGATACTACAAGCCGGGCAATATAGAAGGAGAGAATCAGCAAAGTTCTGATCATGTATAGGATTGGGGCGAGTTCTAGCGGATTTTGTTGTTCTTGAGTAAGACTTTGTTCTAAGATGAAGAGGTGCTGTTGGTCAGAACCATAAATGGTATGATAAGACTAATATCAACATGGCTTAGGCTTATACTTCCTGTCTTCCCTCTCCCCAACTGGTAATTCTTTCCCTAAAAGAAGACAACAAAGTTGTCCCAGGGGCCTGATTGGCACCTGCCTCCCTTGACCTACCTTCCTGGTCACCTGAGGGTATAGAAAGTCCCACCAAGAGGAATCCAGGTTTCTCAGACTTGATAGATACCTGGAGACCACTCAAGTCACCATACCCTGACCTGCCGACTAGATATATTTCTATAAGGAAACAAGAGCTGAAGCTAAGTGCTACTGTATTCTTGCTGATATGTCATTTCTGTGCTCTACCTAAATAAATCCTTTCAGTTCAAACCTATTAGTGCCTCATTCTATCCCAATATTGAACCTAGACTAACAAGGTAATGGTATCAGGCCTGCCCCTAACAACTAGGAATTCTAGCACCTGGGACAAATTTGTTTCTGTGTGCACATATATAGCTAAGGTACGAATAATTCTATTTATGATTAGGGTAGACTGAGAACATAGCTCATAGGAGTTTAGTAGGTTGAAAAATGGGGAGGCCAAAATGTTTGAAGGGGACAGAAACTGTGATGAAGAAAGCTGTGTGGCAGACATTGAATTTATGGGGAGGAGGCAGAATGATTTGAAGTCCACAGATGATAAGGAAATGGACAGGCTAGAGTAGACTAGAATGCAAGCTCCCTGAGAGTAAGGACTGTTTCATTTTTGTCCTTGTGTCCCTAGCACTTAGCACTCTTCAAGTTTTTCTATCAATGTGCTTGTTTATTTTCTGTTTAGTGTCTACTCTGTTGAGACAATAAATAGCTGTCCTATACCTGATATATATTATACATTGAATACCTTTCCATTCTCTCTGTTGAGGCGATAGTACATATGAGCAAAACCTATGGTTTTAGTTAGAGCAAAACAATGCTTTTAGTAATTTCCCCTCATGGCTTCAGGGAAAAGGGAGCTTAAGCCCTTTCATTAGTGGCTAGGATCTCCCAAGGATCTCTTAATCCATGCTCATCTTGGTTCAAAGCAGAGGGACTGCTTAATAAAGGATGACACAACACCCTCAGTCAACAATTATTTATTAAGCACCCAGGATGTAAGTGACTTTTATTAGATGGATGTGGTAGCCATAACTAAATTGGTTGTTCCTGGGAGTTAGGGGGATGTTCTATGCATTATACTCTAACCAATTAGACACAAGAGGATCAGCATGTAGCTCTAAAGAAATGGGCCTAGATTCTAGTGTCACAGACCAAAATTCAGCAGTAGGGACTCTGCGATCACCAACCATCACAAGAATATTAATAAGTCAACCTTCCCAGTGAAAAGGCCACTCCTAACAAGGGCAGATTCAGTGAGAGCCCTGAAAGACATCTGCAAATATCAGAAATCAGAAGTGGTTCTACAGCAGCATAAACAGTTAGGTGTCCCTTGACTCATGTGCCCTTGCTACAAATATTCCAGATACATGTGTTTCTCAAACCCAAGTCCCAGGGTAACTCACTCTCCCTGATGGTAGTATGCATACATATATATGGGAGAGTATCTCATAAGTTTATAGGGGGAGTTGTTGGATGAGATTTTTCTTACTAAGCTATTGTATTAAATGTCTTTGCTTTGAACTAATTGTGTCTTTCAGATGACTGGAGAAAAAGTAAACACCGCAGTGGAAGCTTGTAGGGCAAAAGTAAGGCAAGGATTTTCTTGGGGTTCCAAGTGCTGCATAAATATTACTAGCATATAGAAGAAAGAAAAATATACCATCTCTTCTGGACATGCAATTAGGTGACTTGCTCTATTCCTTCACAGCCTACTATCAGCTGTTTGCCAATGGTTAAAATGTCCAGGATAATTACATTTTAATAATGCTTTTTAATGTTCTTAAGTCAGCTAAGAGCTACAAGGTCTCAGATATTCCTGATCTTGTCTCTTCTTTCTGCTTGAGAGCTGTCCGTCTTTTTTTTTTCCTTTAGGAACAGAAGTAACCCTTCTCCTTAAGTAAAACCTCTCTCCTGGAGACAAACATCCCTTCTATGATTTTTCCATCTGAAACAGTCTTTCCTTCTGACCTTCCCTCTGTTCCAGTCCCTAAAGCAAATCTTCCTTATGAGCTGCCCAGCTGCCCTCTGGTGATGTCATTGTGCTTAGCTGAGTTCAGTCAAACCATTCAAGCTTGATGTTAGGTGAATGACTAAGCAACTTGGCATTTTAAAGGGACCAGACTGATTTTTATATGCACTATAAGTTAAAAGAAATGTAACCCCACACTTACGCTACATCCACAGTCCCTGCTTAAAATGTAATTATCCAGATTAGGCCAGCACATATGAACAAATTGTCAAAACAGAAGAAGATTTCATTATCTCCTGCAGTAAATTTCTGAGGCAGTGTGCTTTAATGGAAAAAGCACTTCTCCATGTGTCAGGACTCCTGGGTTCTAGCTTCGTGCCTCTCATGAATGAGCAGTGGGACATTGGGCAAGTCACCTCAGTTCTCTGAATCTATTTGTCTGGAAAATCAAAGGGTTAGGTCTATTCCAGCTTGAACTTTCTGTTTCCATTCAAGGAACAAAAATATCAATAAAGTCAAGAAAAGGAAAAAAGAGGGAGTAGCTAGGTGCAGTGGATAAAGCACTGGCCCTGGATTCAGGAGGACCCGAGTTCAAATCCAGCATCAGACACTTGACACCTACTAGTTGTGTGACCCTGGGCAAGTCACAACCCTCGTTGCCCTACAAAAAAAAAAAAAAAGAAAGAAAGGAAAGAAGGAAGGAAGAAAAGAAAGGAAGGAAGGAAGAAAGGAAGAAAGAAAGAAAGAAAGAAAGAAAGAAAGAAAGAAAGAAAGAAAGAAAGAAAGAAAGAAAGAAAGAAAGAAAGAAAGGAAGGAAGGAAGGAAGGAAGGAAGGAAGGAAGGAAGGAAGGAAGGAAGGAAGGAAGGAAGGAAGGAAGGAAGGAAGGAAGGAAGAAAGAAAGAAAGAAAGAAAGAAAGAAAGAAAGAAAGAAAGAAAGAAAGAAAGAAAGAAAGAAAGAAAGAAAGAAGGAAAAGGAAGAAAGAGCTTCACAGAAGTCAAAGGGTTTGAGTTTCTTGGCCCTTTGAAGACAGGGGGGTTGGGAGGGGCAGCTAGATGGCACAGTGGATAAAGCACTGGTCCTGGATTCAGGAGGACCTAGGTTCAAATTCAGCCTCAGACACTTGACACTTACTAGCTGTGTGACCCTCATTGCCTCACCAAAAAAAAAAAAAAGACAGGGGGGTAGAGGGGAAAGAAAAGTCATTTGAGATGAGAATTATATGAGTGAAAACAAGGAAGCAGAAATCATTTTTGAATATTCACCTCATAATGTGACTGTTGGACTGGGGGAGGAAGGTACTAACAGCTGGGGCATTAGGACAAGCAACATGTGGAAGGTACATGGCACCTACCTGGTACAAGGTAGAAACTGAGGGAGCATAAGTGAGGAGGGAAGTATATTCTAGGCATAGAGGAAAACCAAGGCAAAGGCCTAGGGTGGGGAAGAGGGAGTGTTCCACGTGAGGAGCCATAAGGTCAGTTTTTCTCAATTGCAGAGGATATGAACTGGAGTATTTTACAATAAAACTAGAAAACTCGTTTGAGGTCTTTAGACTGTGAACTCCTTGGAAGATTTTATTTTCTCAGCAATTAATACAACACTCACACAAGGGATTCCATTCCATCGTGTTTCCTCCGACAGATTGACCCCTCTGTTATCTTCACTCTCATTTTTCTTCAATATTTCCCCATCTATTGGCTCATACTCTACTGCCCACAAACATGCCTATGTCTCCCCTATTCTCAAAAACCTCTTTCTTGATCTTTCCATCCCCACCATCGTCCTTTATCTCTTCTGTCCTTTGTGGATCAATCTTCTCAAGAGGGCCACCTACAATAGGTGCTTCTACTTTCTTTCCTCTCATTTTCTTCTTAACCCTAAAGATCCTGCTTCTGACCTCATTATTCCAACAAACTGCTTTCTCCAAAGTTACCAATGATCTCTTAGTTACCTAAACCAATTACTTTTTCTCAATCTTTATTCTTCTTGACCTCTCTTCAGCCTTTGACGTTGTGGGTCACCCTCTTCTTGATATTCTTTTTTTCTCTAGGTTTTGGGAAACCACTCTCTCCTGATTCTCCTCCTGCTTGTATGATTCCTCCTTCTCAGTCTCCTTTGCTGGCTCCTCATCCAGGTCATGTCCTTAAACCACATGTGTCCCAAAGGGCTCTGTTCTGGGTTGTCTTCTCTATACGAACTCACTTGATGGTCTTATCAGCTTCTATATGTTTAATTTTCATTTCTATTATGATGATTCACAAATCTACCTTTTATGACTTAACCTCTCTGCTAACCTCCAGTTTTCATGTCCACCTGTCTTAGAGACATCTTGAACAGGATGTTCAACAGATATCTTACATTTGACACTTCTAACTGAACTCATTTTCCCTCTAAACCCTTCCCTCCACCAAATTTCTCTATTACTTTTGAGGGCATCACCATTCTCCCAGTCCCCCAGGCTTGCAACTTAAGTATCATCCTTAAATCTTCACTATCTCTCACCGCCCCACCCCACCCCCCAATCCATTCTGCTGACAAGGCCTGTTTAATTCACCTTTGCAACATCTCTCAAATACACCCCTTTCTCTTTTTTTTTTCTTTTTTCCTTTTTTTTTTTTGGTGAGGCAATTGGGGTTAAATGACTTGCCCAGGGTCACAGAGCTAGTAAGTCCACTGCGCCACCTAGCTGCCCCTCCACCCCTTTCTCTACATTGATACTTCAGCCACCTTGGTTCTGGCTCTCATCCCTTTACACTTTGTTTTGTTTTTGGTTTTTTGGGGGATTTTTTGCAGGCAATGGGGATTTAGTGACTTGCTCAGGGTCATACAACTAGTAAGTGTCAAGTATCTGAGGCCGGATTTGAACTCAGGTCCTCCTGAATCCAGGGCCGGTGCTTTAACCACTGCGCCATCTAGCTGCCCCCTCATCCCTTTACTCTTGAACTATTGCAATAGCTTACTGGTCGGTTTGCTGCCCCAAGTCTTTCCCCATTCTAATCCATCCTTTATTTAACTGTGAAAGTGATTTATTTATAAATAAAATAAATTTAAAACAGGTCCAGCTATGTCAATTTCTACTTCAAGACATCAGTGGTTTCTTGCTACCACCAAGATAAAATATAAAATCCTTTGTTTGGCATTCAATGACCTTCATAACTAACCCCTCCCCCACCCACACCCTTTCCACCTTACTCCCTAAGGTGTTCTCAGCTCCAGGTATTTTCTCTGACTGTCCCTGATACCTGGAAGGCACTCTCCTCATCTCTGCTTCCTAAATTCTGTAGTGGCCTTCAAGTTCCATTTAAAATTTCATCTTCTACAGGAAACCTTCTTCAACCCCTTTTAATTCTAGTGCCTCCCCTTCTTTAATTATATCCTATTTATCCTGTATATTCCTTGTTTGTACATAATTATTTATTATCTTCCCCATTCAAATTCCTTGAGGGCAAGAACTGTCTTTTGCCTTTTCTTTTTTTTTTTTTTTGGAATCCCCAACACTTAGCATCATGCTTAGAACATAGTAGGTGTTTAATAAATATTTATTGACCAATCAATTAAAGGGCCTTAAATTTAGGAGTATGTATTCAATCCTAGAGAAAGTTTAAAAAAAACACTAGAGTTTGTTGAATAGAGTGACATGATCAGATCTATACTTCAGGAAAATCATTTTAGCAACTGTGGGGAGAGTGAATTGGAATGGGGAAGCAACTGAGGCAAGGAAACAAATTAGATAGATTGAAATATTCCATGTGAGAGATGTCGAAGTAGAAATAAAAAGTTTTAGTAACTGATTGGCTATCTGAGATGAGGAGAGTGTGAAATTGAGGATAAAATGGACATTATAAACCTAAGAGATTGGAAGAATTGCAGGCACCTTCAGGAGGAATAGCAAAGTTCATAAAAGGGTGGATTTAATTGGAAAGATAATGAGTTCTGCTTTGGACATGTTGAATTTGAGACGGTTTGGGGACATTCAGTTTGAAATGTCTAGTAGGCAGTTAGTGAGATGAGAATAAGGCTCAGGGTAGAGACTAAGACCAGATCATGTGTGTTCTGGTAAATGTTTAACAATCATCTCTCTGGGGGCTGGTAGTGGGAGGGAAAGTACTCATGACACTCTTTTAATTTTGATCCAAATTATTAACATTTCCCTACCACTTTCTTAATTCTAGCAAATCAAGAAACCAATAAATCAAATCCTGATTTGTAGTATTTGTCTATTTCCAAGGTGTAAATGCTCATACTGAAAATTTAACAATTGGCTTTTGCAAGCTGGTTCAAGCTTGCTCTAGCCAATCCCTGGGTTGAATATATAAATGTGTGAATCATCTGCACATGGAGCTGATGAGGTCATCAAGTGAGAAAGGGTAGAGAGAGAAGAGAGCTTAGGGCAGAGCCTTGGTGTACCTATAATTAGGAAATTGGATGTGATGACCTTACAAAGGAGACTAGAAAGAGTAGTTAGATCAATAGTAAGAAAATTGAGAGAGAACAGCATAATGAAAATACAGGGGGGAAAAGTGTAGAGTGGCAATTAATGATTCTAATTCCCTGAACAGTTGTTTGGTGTTCCTATTCAAGACCAGTATTTTTCACTCAAATGTAGCTATTTTTTTTGCAAAGATGTTGGGAGTTTTTTATTTATTGGAAAGTATAATATGTGGGGTTTTTTACTGCAGAAGACTTGCAAATTCAATTTAATTCAACAAATATATATAAAATGCCTATTATGTGCAATGTGTCTGTCCTGGGTGCTAGGGTTACAAAAACACATGGAGTGGAATGATCAGCCCTCATCAGTTTGATGAGTCTTTCAGTCAACATGGATTTTGATGACTGAGAGTTGGAGTTTTTTGCTTGGATCTTATTGAAAGAAGCACCCTTCTCTGAGTTGTCTATAATAACTTTCTATAAAAGGCTTAGGTCTTTTTGAGTACTTTCTCTCCTGGAAGTTCTTACTCACTGGAGGTCAGCAACTGGAAGAAGAAGGGACTTCTTTTCACTACTTCCTTCCCCTACCCCAATCAGAAAATGAAGACTTGCGGGAAGAATCATGGTGAACCGTGCACTCTTGCCCACATGACCTGAGTCTCTTGAATCTCAGGTTCATGGCTTCTTTTTGCCTTCCCATTTCTTTCTCTATTTTCCTACCCCTGGTACAATTCAGGCATGAGACTTCCTGAGAACTGACTTTCCATACCCAAGGAGTAGCAGTTGCTGGGGCACTTATGATATTCCTGCAGAGGTACATGACAGTGGTAGATATGTGCTTACACGTGTTTCAGAAAGAAAGAGACGCTGAGGGGTGGGACTTTAAAAATACATATTTTAATTACAAAGCATTTCTTTCTCTCCCCTTCCCCACCTTGTCTCTTCCTGCCTCCATGAAAGAAAAAGAAAAACAAACCCTTTATAACAAATACACTGTCGAGCAAAACAAATTTCCAGATTGTCCACATCTAAAACATGCATCACTTTTTGTATATTTAGTCCATGACCTCTCTGTCAGGTGGCATTCTTCATTGGTCCCCCGGAATTGTGGTTGGCATTTGCATTCGTTCTTAAGTCTTCCAAAGCAGTTCATTCTTACAATGCTATAATAGTATAAATTGTTTTCTTAGTCCAACTCACTTCACTCAATAGTAGTTCCTGTAAGTCTTCCCAGGGTTCTCTAAATCCTTCTCCTTCCTCATTTTGTCACATCACAACAGTATTATATTACATTTGTATACCGAATTTTATGCAGCCAATCCCTGGGTGATGTGAAATCCCTTAATTTTCAGCTTTTTACAACTACACACATACAAAAGAGTTGCTATAAATATTTTTGTATATATGGGTCCTTTTCTTCTTTCTTTGATATCTTTGGGATATATATAGTTCAAACAGTGGTATTGGTATTGCTGGGTCAAATATTATATATGGCTTAGTAATTTTTGGAGGGCAAATTTCCAAATTGTTTTCCAGAATGGCTGGAGCAATTTGCAGTATATTATTAATGTTACAGTTTTCCCACAATCCCTTGACATGTGTCATTTTCCTTTTTTTTGTCACCTTCATCATTCTGATGGCTTTGAGGTAGAATGTCACAGTTGCTTTGATTTGCATTTCTCTAATTATTAGTGATTTGGATCATTTTTTTTTCAAATGGCTATAGAGAGCTCAGATCTCTTCCCTTGGGAACTGTCCATCAAGATCCTTTGACCAATTATCAGAAAGAATGGCTGAGTTTGGACTTTCCTAATCTTGGGGTAACATCCCCTTCATTCTACTCACGTAGCAACCTCCCTAGTACAGGCCCTTATCACCTCTGCATTTTTGCAATAGCTTTCTAATTAGTCTCCCTGTCTCGTCTCTTCCCAGTATAATCAATTCTATACTCAGCTGCCAAAGTGATTTTAATAACGTGGAGGTGTGATCATATCCTCCTCCTACTCAATAAACTCTAGTTGCTCTCTATTATCTCCAAGATTAAAGACACAGTACTCTCATATCAAACCCTTCACAAACTCTCCTCTTCCTACCTTTCCAGTCTTATCACATTTTAACCTTCCTCCATACATTCTAGGATCCTACTATACTGGACTACTTTCTGTTTTTCACACAAGACATTCCATCACTTCACTGTGCTTTTGCACCAGCTATCCCCCATTTTCCACCTCATCTCTATCTCCTGTGTTTCTTTGTCTTTCTTCAAGATTTTCAAGCGTCTCCCTTACCTTTTACCCTACTATCTTCCCTCTGAGATTATCTTCCACTGTAAATATCTTATATGTCCATAATTATTTTCATGTTGTCTCTCCCATTAGAATATGAAGGGGGGTGGCATAGTGGATAAAGCACTGGCCCTGGATTCAGGAGTACCTGAGTTCAAATCCGGCCTCAGACACTTGACACTTACTAGCTGTGTGACCCTGGGCAAGTCACTTAACCCTCATTGCCCCACAATAATAATAATAATAATAGGGCAGTCCGTGTTTTTTGCTTTTCTTTGTAGTCCCAGAGCTATTAGCAAGTACTATTGCCTAGTACTTAGTAATGTCTTCATTAATATTTGTGGAGTGACTACAAAAATATGGAGATGAGAGGAGGGAGTGGTCAAGTAGTTTAAGAAACAAACATAGCAGACCAGTTTCCTTGGAATGTGGACTATGTGAAGGGAAATAATTTTAATTAAGTCTGAAAATGTGAGAAACCAGTTGTCGATAGCTTTAAATGCCAAGCTAAGGAATTCAAATTTTATCTTAGGGGAAATAGAGAATCATGGACAATGTTTGAGTTAGGAAAGTGACATAGTCAGACTTGAATCTTAGGATATTAGTAAGTATAAAATGAAATGGATTTCTTAGCCCATGAAAATGAATCCTAGGATCTAGAGCTGAAATGTAGACTATCTGGCCTCTCCTGCCCTGACATCTGTGATCTAGGACAATATTTTCATCGTAAAGAGGAGAGAACAAATTTAGAGAAGCAAAATTATGCACTCTGGAATACATGTGTAGGAAACACAAGGACCAAGATTCACACTCAGATTTTTTTTAACTTTAGATCCAGTGATCTTATTTTGGAACTACACTACCACACTGCCCACCTTGAAAGTGCTTCCTTACTAACTCTCTATTTAGTAGATTACCACGAATAAAAGGGGGAAAAGGGTTGCTAGCACAATGAGTGCATAGCAGTTATTCTTAAGTTACCTGTTCATTCTAATTCTGTTGGCACCAGGCTAAAATCATCGTATGAATTCCAATTTCTGACAATACCCATGAAACAAGTCAGTGGCTAGAGACAAACTACCAGAATGCAACCTAAAGACCTTAAAATTTGCAGCAAGAGAAACTGAAATGTGAGCTAATGATTACTAATGAAGCAAAGCAGCTACTTGAGGCCCTGTTCACATCTGCTCCTTTGTAATGCTCATCTGCGGATTTTCAGAATTGGGTCAGAGTGGAATGTGGAATGGAAGAGATCACAGGTGAGTAGCTAATCATGGGGCCATGATTTCCAGTGGAGTGGAGAGAAGTAATAAGTAAGTATGAGTTTGGCTTAGGCCCTAGCTGAATGCAAGAGATCTCCTCAGTGTAGTCTCCATCCCTCTGATTTTATGAAGAGAGAAGCATGATAGATTTCTGGAAGCAAAGGGATGATTGATGTGTTACAGCAGCTTTATATGAAGTGACAGAAGGAAGAATAGATTTTAGGGATGTTATAAAAGAAGGAAGGGTAGATTTAATGTCAACCTAAATGTTTCACATTGTGCTTTAGGGTAAGTTTTGAGATGTGTGTGTGTGTGTGTGCATATTATCATGTAGAATTACAAGTTGAAATACTTGGTGTATAACCTATTTCAATGGGGTAGTGAAAAATGCCTTTAAAAGTCTCTTAAAAATATAGTTATGCTTATGTTATAGATTAGCATTAAAAACTTAGGGAAGTAGATATTGTAGTGAATAGAAGGATGTCCTCGAAGTCAGAAAGGCCTGGGTTCAAGTTCTGCCTTTGACACATAAGAAATGTGGAATTATAGAAAAATCACTAAACTCCTTCGTGCCACATTGTGGCAATGCTAGCAAACTTTCAACTATCGCGATGCTTTGTTCTCTGGTGTTCTATTGCCAAATGAGTAACGTATATAAGGGTGTTTGTTATTTAGAATTTTTGCAGCTAAGTGTCTTCTGTGAAAATAAGAGTTGTTATTGTTTGCTAGCAAATGTATATTGGTAAACTTTGGTCTTTTTCTCCTTTAACTTTAAAATCCCTAGGAAACTGGTCTTCCTGGCCTCCCTACATTTTCCCCTTCTGCCTCTTCTCACACACATTTTATATGGCAGCATCTATATGTAGAACACAAGGGGGGAAGGCCACTCCTTGAAGAAAAAGTGTTGTTGTTTTATCTTGTAAAATAACCTCCAAGGCCATTCTCCTTGGCTTTGGTCAAGCAAGTTGGAGACAATGAATATTTTGAATGTTTTGCACTTTTATTATTTTTCCTTAGATGCCAAAACTGTTGAAAAAGGTTAAAGGGTAAAGCCCTGGTTCTTATAGAGGATATAAGTTCTTACAGGGGATAGATATCATCCTAAATGGAACTAGAAAGGATGAGCCCTCTTCCTCTATTCTCCCTAGGCTAATCATACAATCAATGTTTGGAACAATTTTCCTTCCTCCATCCTCAAATTGATAATCTGAGACAATAGGCCACTGACTGTCACATAGTAGGAGGTTAATGAATGATTCCTATGATCTATTGATTGAACAGGCCTCTTTATTGTCCTTTGGCCTTGGAACAGTCCCTGAGACCCCTGGGAATTACCATGCACCTTTTTCCCAATAGCTACTTGGGAAGCCACAGATCTTTTCATTTCCTCATCTTTTTCACTGTCCTGATTTATGCGAGACTGCAGGCTTTTGTCACTTTGGACAGCTGGGAGAGATCCAATTCAAAACACACACACACACACACACACACACACACACATCTTTTCTCCACCCATCCTGAAACCTCTATGGGCTACAAGAGAATACCCTCCAACAAACTTCCAACCCTGGTAAGTTTTATATGTCTGGCCTGGTTTTTCTGCTTTTTGTTTTTTTCCTTGTCTAGGCATGATGCTTAATTAATTCCAAATCACTAATGTAGATGGCAACTGCCACCAAATGTAAAGGAAATGTGAAATGTAGAATGAAATGTGAAAAGGAGCCTATGATGTATCTCCTTCAGATATTAATACACCTCAAGAATAACGCTGTTTCTTTTTAGAAAAAAATGGACACTAAACCACCAAGGAAACTTTCTAAAGACTGTGTTCTATGAACTCACAAGTCTAGACCCTCCTTTTCTCAATACCCCATATTGCCCCCACCACCAAAAAGAACATATCTTGCAGCCATCATAGTAGTTCTTAGAGTACCCATAATGTTGGGGGTCACAGATAGTCAAAATGGTTAATGACAGCTATTGATTTTAAGGTTTGCATAAGAACTTTACAAACATTGTCTCCTTTGATCTTCACAAGTTTCTGAATTGGTTGCATAATAATAATAATAATAATAATAATAACTAGCATTGACAGCTTTCTTTAATGTTTACAAAGTGCTTTATATAGGTTAATTTGTTTGATCCTCACGACTCTCAGTGGTGGAAGCTATCATTATCTATGTTTTACAGATGAGGAAAATAATGCTCCTAAAGGTCAAGTGACTTGACCATGCTCACATAGTAAGTATCTGAGGCAGGATTCAAAGCCAGATATTCCTGACTCC
Organism: Dromiciops gliroides; assembly: GCF_019393635.1. Taxonomy (NCBI): domain Eukaryota; kingdom Metazoa; phylum Chordata; class Mammalia; order Microbiotheria; family Microbiotheriidae; genus Dromiciops; species Dromiciops gliroides. Next base: position 381,212,153 of record NC_057864.1, on the reverse strand, counting down.
AAGTCTAACACTCTACATGAGATAATATATGAGGAGAGCCTTAAAGAAGTACTAGGTAAGTGTTAGCTATTTCTTCTTCATCATCATTATCATACAAGAAGTCATTCTGATTTCTTATAGAAAGACCATAAGAGGAGAAAGGAAATTCCTATGGAAAGGATCAGGTCTAGTAGCATAGAGAGATAAGCATAACATAGTGCAAGAAACTCTCCTTTAGGAAACAGAGAACTGAAGACAGAATCCCTGCTACCATTAATTACCATTGTAAATGGCAACCCATTCATTGAGCTTCTCTATGGGTCACATTTGCCTGGTTCTTAAAATAAGAGTAATAATGACATTTTACCTGCCCCATAGCAAGGGGAGTAGGCAAGATGATTTCTTGAGATCTTTTTTCTAGTTCTTGGATCTAAAATTCTCCATGGTTGGAAAACTGATGACAATTTACCAGGCTAAGAGTTTCTAATTGAAAGGAGGCTTTCAAGACTAACCTAGGACCCCAACCTTGAACTTCTCTGAACTTGGAATGCTAGAGCAGAAATTATTTCTCCTTGAGAAATGTTAGAAAATAACAATCAATTTTAATAAATGAGAACTAAAAACAGGCTGAGCTTCTGCTGTCTTTGTGGATTAAACAGAGGCCTCTGGGAAGGGCTGTTGTAAGACTCCTATAACCTTTGGCTTTCTTCCCATGATTTGACAGGAGTCAGAGCCACATGAAGAGAGAAGCCAGTGCTCCCTCCATACCTTAATATGGGCTCAATCTCAAGGGGGAAAGATACTTTTATAAAGTCTTTTCTACTTCCTCTTTCCCCAAGCCAGTAATTAGAGTCCTGAATGGGAACTCTGAAGTTGCAATGTCTCTGTCTTAGTCATTTTATGAAAACAGCAACAGCAACATGTTTAAATGTTTGTTAAATGTCATGTGGCTAAGTCTACAACTTTTCAAAAGAGCAGTTATACAAGACTCCCCCCACTCCCCAAACAATTGCCTAACTAGGTGCTTACTCTCCTGCCCTTCTAGTAGCTGCTTCCCACCTTGTTCTCATCTCTGGCTTGCACACAGGCATCCCATGTGTGAATAAAGGACTCATTTGTTGCCTTGGATTTCCTGCATTGCAAACACTTAAGACTTTCATATATCTGCTTTTGCTACTCTAGGAATGGGTATGCCACATCTATCCATGTTTGAGTCTTTTAATTTAACAGTATGACACCTTTCTTATATTGGTCACTGATGATTTGCTCCTCTTGGCAGGAGGGCTAACGTAGTTGGGAAAATCTGCACTAGTCACTGGGTATAGAGAATGGAAGATGGAATCAAACAGTGGCCCTAAAGGAAAGCTGACACTAGGCTTAATGAAAATCAGGGAGACTACAAGAATTTAAGTAGAGTATAACTTTCCTTTTTATTAAGTTTGCATTTCTATAGTACTTTAAAGTTTGCAAAGCACTTTATATATGTTGTTATTTCATTTGATCCTCACAACAACACTGAAGTGTTATAATTATCCCCATTTTACAGATGAGGAAACTGATAGACAGAGATGAAATGACCAACACAGAGTCACACAGCTAGTGTCTGAAACAGGATATGAGCTAAGCTCTTCCTAGTTGTGCAACCTAGTTGCCTCTTAGTTATTACCTCTTATTTGGTTACTAACAGGGATCTGTATATAGGCATCACTTAATACTTTGCTTGGCACATACTAGGCACTTGATAAATATTTGTTGATTGATTGATTAGGCTAGTGAGAGATTGTATGGCACATGGATAGGTAGGAAGAGATGGATTTGAAATCTGTCTCAGACATATCTTAAGTGTGTAATGCTGGGCAAATCACTCCTTGACTTTCTCAGTGACACCCAATGCCCCACTAGAACTACAAATGATAGTAGAGTTGATTTAGGAGGGTATGATGGAAAGAGCACTGCCTCTAGAGTCTGGATTGTAATCCTGCCACAGGATATGCTTTGGTGAATTTGTACAAGCCACTTGATTACTATGGGTCTCAGTTTCCTTATTTGTAAAATGAGGAAGTGAGGGATAGGAATAGATGGCCTCTGAGGTACTTTCTAGCTCTAAATTAGGGGTTCCTTAACCTGGGCTCCATGCATCCTCAGGCAGTCTATGGATAGATTCTAGGGGGAGTTCAGAAATTATTTTTAAAATTTTGATAATTTTGGTCTTATTTCATATTTCAATTGTGTCTGACTCTTCATGACTCCATTTTACAAAGGTACTAGAGTGGTTTGCCATTTCCATTTCTGGCTCATTTTACACATGAAGAAACTGAGGCAAACAGGGTTAAGTAGCTTGCCCAGGGTCACACAGTTAGTGAGTGTCTGAGGCCAGATTTGAACTCAGGAAGATGAGTCTTCCTGACTCTAGACCTAATACTCTACCCACTGTGCCACCTAACTGCACTATTTGATAATTGTATTTCAATATAATTTGTAATCCTATGCATACAATTTATAATGCAATATAATAAAATAATTTGTAATCCTATACATTTTATTTTATGTATTTAGAAATGATTCTGAAAAGAGGTCTATATGCATTACCTGGCTTCAACAGGGGTCCATGGCACAAAAGTGTTAAGAATCCTTTGTCTAAACCTATCATCTGCATCTTGGGGAGTTTCTATGATGTGGGTTCTGCATGTTGGTGAAATTACAACAGCAACAACAAATGTCTCTCCATTCCCAAAGTATGAATTTGTACCAGAGACTATGTATGTAGTTTTCTTTATTCTGGGTTTTGAGGAATAGCAAAGAGAGAATACAAAGGGTGGGTCGAAAGTCACAAAGGGGTTTCAATATTTAATAACTCCTTTATTTTTTGATAATAAACATTTTTACTTAAAGTTTTGAGTTTCAAATTCTATGCCTCCTTCCCTCCCTGTCCTCCACACTCCCTCGGGTGGTAAGCAATCAAATATAGGTTAAACGTGCAATTATGTAAAACGTTACCATATTAGTCATTGTGTATAAGAAAATTTGAATAAAAGGAAGAAAATGAAAGAAAGTGAAAAATAGCAGGCTTCAGTCTATGTTCCATCAATATCAGTTCTTTCTTTGGAGGTAGATAGTATGCATCATCATTAGTCCTTTGGGATTGTCTTGGGTCATTGTATCACTGAGAATTGTTAAGTCATTCACAGTTCTTCATCAAACAATATTTCTGTTACTGTGTACAATGTTCTAATGATTCTGCTCACTTCACTTTACATCAGTTCATACAAGTCTTTTCAGGCCTTTCTGAAATCATCCTGCTTGTCATTTCTTATAGCACAATAATATCCCATTACAACCATATACCACAGCTTATTTAGCCATTCCCCAAATTAATGGACATTACTTTGATTTCCAATTCTTAGCCACCACAAAAAGAGCTGCTATAAATATTTTTATACAAATAGGTCTTTTTCTCTTTTTTGGGATGTCTTTGGGACATAAAACTAGCAGTGGTACTGCTGAATCAAAGGGTATGCACAGTTTTATAGCCCTTTTGGGCATAATAACTCCTTTATTTTTTGTTCTTAATTTATAATACCTTAGCATCATATACAGTATGTATGGGAAATTAATTTATATTTTGTGTGAAAAATCAAACATCATAAATGGCAAAAAATAAAGAAAAAATAATTATCACAGTTATTAAAACAGCGTTACTTTTGACACACACCCCACCCCCCCCCCCAAAGCGAGAAATGGGGAATAACTTTCCAATTATGATGGGGATGGGTGGGTAGTGATCAATACAGACTTTAAAGTCCAGGCAGTATTTCTGTGGATCAGCAATTGCTGTGGTTGATTGGTTACTGTTTAGTGAAAATCATTTGTAAAGCTACACTCGAAGCTTGGAGTGGAGAGAGAGGCTCCCAGCAAGCAGATCCCCTCAGAATTCTTACCAGACACCAGCCTTCTGGAGCTAACTGGTTCTTTAACTGCTCTGGGAGTGGCTGAAATATTAACAACATTGCTTCCAAAGCATCAGGGCCTCTCGTCACTCCTGGTGGCATATCCAGAAAGGAAGCCAACAGGCCACCACTAACTCTGAGCTTCCAAGAGAAATATGGGGAAGGGGGTTGGGGACAGTGGATATCATCTATAAAGAAAGGGTTGCCATTTCATTTTTCCAGGTTCTCCAAGGGTATTGAAAACAAGAGAAAACACAAAGACAATTTGCAAATGAGCTGGCAAAGTTCTTTTAAAGCCAATTAAGTCTACCTCAGATTGAAAAAAGATTTTGAGCTGTGTTTTTCTCATTTTAAAGCAGGGGTTTGAGGCTCATTTGTGAGAAATCAATGTAACCACATTTATCCTTGGCCTAGTATTGAAAAAAATATAGTTACAGTAAAAATGATTTGATTCTTTTGAAACTGTGGGTAACATGAGTGATTCTGACAGAATGGAAATTTCAAGCTAAGTGTATGAAATTGCTATTCAATAATGATGTGGATTTTTTCTTTGGAAGGTACATTTAATTTAAAGACATGTGGGTAATTTATGTGCAAAAAATGTAATTGTGTTCCAGTAAGTGATGTGACCCTGAAATTTTTGTGGGGGTGGGTTTAATCAAATCTTTATAACCCAGCACATTTTCAAGCCTGATTAAAGTGATACCATGAAGGCAGCTGTGTAAGGACCCTGCTGGTGACATTCAGCCTTGTAGGACCCATATCAGGGAAAAGCACTTCTTTTCTGTGACCCTCCTTCCAAGGAATGGCTTCAATTGTTCATTTGCAGTTTGGGCCGCTCTTAATCTGTTTTCCATTGATGGCAGCGACTGAGCAAAAAGTTTTCAGCTGGAAAAAGTCAAGTTAAGTCAAACCAGTTTTGTTCACAACAAGCATACAAATTGGCTATTTTTTTCAGATTCAGAATTTAAACATATGCTTTGAATTCAAAAGTGGGATTACATACTAAAAGTCTCCATTATCCTTAAATTACCTTTTTTTTTTTCCTGAGAGGGGTTGTTCTACCAGCATCCTCCCCCTCCCACAGAGAGCAGCTTACTTAAACTTGTGCAGAGGCAGATTGCCCCTAAGCATATACTTCCCAGCCCTCCCACACCCACAATACTCATTTCTCTAGGGAGAAAAAGTCCAGAAGGAGAGGTAGGCTCACTTTTGGTGATGATTAAACATACTTAGCAAAAGATAAAAGAATGACTAACAAAATTTGAAGTGTTTAAGTAATAATGCTTACACGCTTTAGCAATCTATACCCTTCTTTTAGGGACAGTTATGATGTTTGGACCCAATAGGGCATAGTTTAAGGAAGTCATTGTTGAAGTTATTAGCATTACTTTCTGGACCAGTTTGAAAATAAGGTAAGAAATAGGTTAATATATTGGAAAGAGTATTGGATGTGGTAGGAAAGAATCTGGGTTCAAATCTACTTACCACATGGGTAATTCAGGGTAAATCACTATAGAGATGTCCTGTTAGTACTGATTCTATAAACATCAATGTGGCAGGCATGAACCGTTTGTCCTAGGCGCCTGCAGTTCCCAGGGATGAGGTAATCATATCCCTCTAGACTTAAGTTCTGCGTTTGTTTCAGTTTTTATTTCCCAGGAATTAGAATTTCTCTGTTTCTGCAACCTCCTCCCAGAGATAAGAATAGTCACAAATTCCCACCAGTTGCAGCCTCTCCCTGGAGTACCTTGTATAACCCTGTCCCAGGACATAAGTCCCAAGAGCATTATTTGTATTTTTCCATTCAGTCCGTTTCTGAGGGTATAAAAACATCTCTCTTAGAGTGGGCTGTGGGCCAGCTCAGACGATAGGCCAGCATCCTTCTTGGTACCTCTCACCTTTGATCAATCAGATCTATTATGTACTTCAGATTTCAGGAAGCTGGGGTTCAGAGTCAGCTGCGCTGAATGGGGTGGGGGGTTGGCCATTTGAGAGTAAATGGGAAAAAACCCAAGGGTTTCTAAATTCTACCTAAACTTGGGTATCCTTTGATAAACATTACTAGCCTGGTTGATGAGTCATGTAAGTCACTTTTAGTATCTTATAATTCAAACCTCAATACTGATAGTCTATTGCTAACAGAATTGTTTATCTTATTGGGATTTGGGTCTCCTCATCTCTAATATGAGCATTTTGGACTCAATATCTAAGGTCCTTTCCAACTCCAAATTTATGACTCTACCACAGTATGACAAAAATGCACATATATGTACATTTCTTTCCTTTTTATCCTGCCTATTAGAATAGTAGGGAGGGGAACACTGGGGAGGGGGGAGAGGGAGACATCCTGGGCCTGACTTTGCTCTCAGACTAGATGTGTGACCCCAAGCAAGTTACTTCTCTGGATCTCAATCACCTCAATTATAAGACTAAGGAGCCAGAACAGGTGATTTCCATGAGTTTTGCCACAGTTTTATGAGTCCTTCAGGTGAATGAATGTCTAGAAAACTCTGAATCTGTAAATGATTAATTCTTGGCAGTTTGCTTTCAAATTCATCTCTGACATCATTAAGCCCTGGTAATGTTTTCCATTTTCCAATAACTTTAAAAATTTGCTTTCTCAGACATTAGACGTGATTCTGTCCTTTCTGTTTTCTATTTTTTTTAAATCTTGTGTTGCAGTTAGTTTAAGCATATGACACATCACTGATGCCAGTTAGCAATCTTATCATAAAAACCATAGGTAAGTTATATTTTTATTTATAATTTTAATGTCATATATACAGAAGACACTCAAATAACTGCTGAATTTATTAAACATCCAAGTTGAGTATATATTGTATTTCTTGGCACATTGTAAGCACTGAATAAATACTTCTCAGTTGATTAATTAAAATGTTGTTTTTCTACCCTTTCAGTTATGTCTGACCCTTTGTGACCCCATTTGGGGTTTTCTGGGCAAAGATACTGGAGTGTTTTGCCATTTCCTTCTTCAGCTCATTTTACAGATGAGGACACTGAGACAAATGGGGTTATGTGACTTGCCCATGGTCACGCAGCTAGTAAGTGTCTAAGGGCAGATTTGAACCCATAAAGATGAGATTTTCTGACTCTAGGTCTAGTACTCATTCCACTGTACCACCTAGCTATTCTCTGGGCCAGGTTTAAAAAAAAGTCACTCTTCCCAGCTTCTGGGATGCTGCAAATTAAGTCCCCTTCATTTACTTGTTGCAATTTAATTTAAAAACCAGTGGCCAATTCAGTTAATAGAGAACATATTAAAGCTGATAAAACAAGACATGAAGGGCATTGCACTGACATGGCAGTAGACAAGAGGAAGATCAATGGAAGATACAGACCAAAAAACTTAACCAAGTTTCTAAGTGAATTCCCAAAACATTCTGTATATTTCCATGATCTTCCCTACTAGAATGCAACTGTCTTGAAGGCAGAGACTCTGTCTTATTATTTTACACATGTTCAATAACTCCTACCACAGAATCTTATCCATTGTACTTGCTTGATGTTTGTTGAATGAACAAATGAATGCATCTACTCTCATTATCTCACTCTTCTCAAGACATATAGGAAATTTTAGAGGGGACTGATGAAATAAAAACCCCAAACAGATAGGACTTTTCACCTGTATCTTCTTGGGTTGTTGCTTTACCTTTGTTTTTGTTTTGTGTGTGTGTGTGTGTGTGTGTGTGTGTGAGGCAATTGGGGTTAAGTGATTTGCCCAGGGTCACACAGCTAGTAAGTGTTCAGTGTCTGAGGCCAAATTTGAACTCAGGTCCTCCTGACTCCAGGGCTGGTGCTCTATCCATTATGCCACCTAGCTGCTCCAGGCTGTTGCTTTATCGTACAGCAAAACTGCAAACTGTGAAGATGAGTATTGGAGCAAAGTAAAGACAAACAAAGAAGAAAGTGTAATAAAGGTGGTTTTGATTGCATATATCAGAACTAGGGATTGTAATGGGTCTTGACTTCCTTGGCTCATCAATAGGGAAATAACACCATATTAACTCTCTCAATAATTCAGTTTGCAGCAAGAGCACCTCTCCTTCTGACCTCTGATTTTCTGTGTTCTCATACATCCTCCCCCCTTTCCCTTTGTTTTCAGAGGATTAGGCAGTCTAATGATTGGAATGATGCCCCCTACTGGAGAGTTACTGTAGGAAAGCTCTGCCATGAGGAGAAGGCATCTGAGGGCAAGCCATGTGGCTTCAAAGGAAGTGACCTTTGCTCGTGGGTACTGTCTATCAAGGATACCAGCCAATTAGCTTGGAGCTGTGGGTGCAAGTGGATGGGATGTTCCCAGTTTCACAGGAGGCTTGTGGGATGAAGGAGGTGTGGCTTGCTCTCTTTCACCAGGACTCTCAAGGAGAGAGGAGCAGGAGAATTTTAGCTCCCCGAGATAGACAGCTGAATCTAGGCCTCTTTCTCTCTCTCTTCACCAAATTCTTATTCTCCTTAATAAATGCTTAAAATTCTAACTCTTGCTAAAGCTTATAATTTATTGGCAACCACTCATTAGATATTTTAGACAGCAGCTTTTCTCCTTAACAAGACTTCATTATCCCTTCTTCTCTCATCTGGGACCCAGCTTCATTCCATTCCCGGTTAAGTTTCCTTTTCAGTCTCTCCATTTCTGCAGAATCTCTCTCAGTTCCATCCCTTTCTTTATCTACTACAGTGACCCTACTTCAGGGACCTTTGGCCTATTGTAAGGGTCCCCTAACAGGTCTCCTGCTTCTGTTTCCTTTTACTCCTTCAGTTAGGTAGTGGAGTGACTTCCTGCCTGGAATCTGGCCTAAGATACTTGCTAGCTGTGTGACCCTGGACAAGTTATTTAACCTCTGTTTGCCTGTTTCTTCACCTGTAAAATGGGGATAATAATAGCACCTACCTCCCTGGGTTTTTGTGAAGTTCAAATGACATAATAATTGTAAAGCACTTAGAACAGTGCCTGACATTTACTAAGTACTATATACATTTTAGCTATCATTATTATTAGAATTATTCCTTGCAGAATAATCTTCCTAATGCACAAGTCTGCTCAGCTCACACTCCTGTAACAAATAAACACCTTCAGGGATTCCATTTGCTTACCATAAAAATTAAAAAAATAAATAAAAAAGACAAAACCCTTAGTCCGTCATTCCAGACCCTCTTTAATCTGGAAGGGTATCAAATTGAGTGTGAATGTAAAGTCTGGAAAACCTAGATTGAATCTGACTTCAGACACTTAATAGCTGTGTGACTTTGGGCAAGTCATTTAATCTCAGTTTCAATTTCCACATCTCTAAGCAATATCTTCAGTACTTACCTCATAGGATTGTTGGGAGGAAGAAATGACATAGGTGTTAATTATACACAAACTTTGAAGCAATATATAAAGGTGAGTTATTAGTTCTCTTTCATGGTACTCTCCCTTTGCCCACACTTTCCCACCAAACTATATCATTCACTTACCATTTCCTGATCTTATTCTTTGCCTTTTCAACTCTAAGACTTTGCACACACCACCAGACTCCATTCCTGGAAAAGGTTACCCCACGGATTTAGCTATTTCAATTATTTCTTTTCAGCCCCATTGCCATTTCTTGCAGAAAGTCTTCTCCGATTCTCTTTCCAATAAATGAACTCTTCCTCCTTGAATTTCTCCTACTGCTTTGTTTCATTTCTCCTCTGTATCCAGCAAAGGGAGTCTGCTGTTTGAGTGGAGGCAACCTGTGGATTTTTTTAGATTGGCACTTTGTTGTGCGTTCAGAAGTTTGGGCTAGTTTATATTATTTCTTGTATAATGGCATTCAGGTTTATGACTGTCATTTCCTTCTGGGAGATTTATAATCCTCAAACTTTGTTATAGATTCAGTCTTTGAGATCAATATGTTTTTTCTTGTATCGAGATCCTGTTTTTGTTTTAATGTAATTCTCTGGCTGAAACCTTTGCAGAGTAGCAAGTCTGTTGCCCTCCCCTCCCCACCTTCAACCTCCCCAGTGGGTGCTTTTCATTTTTCAACACCTCCACCTCCTCTTCCCAGAGTTGAGTTTGATTGCTTATTGCCACAGAATGGTGGGTGAGAGTCACTCTGGGAGCAAATCCCAGAGCACATGTCTATAGATTGGTTGTGCTGGCTTCCCAGATTGAGGGGGCCGGTGATAAGGATTAGGACTAAACCTCTTCCACTATTAGTTTATTGCATTGTTATATAAGTTTCTTAGACAGCTGTAATCAAATTACATAATTCTTATTTTGGTAAAGTTGGAGAGGTCAGGAGGATCAAAAAAATGTCTAGTCTACCATTTTTTTGGTCACATGATTGCAATCCCCTTGTGATAGAGTGGGAATCCTACCAAGTTTGGACTCAGAGGGCCCAAATTCAAATCCCACTTTATTATTTACTACTTGTCTGACTTAGAGGCAAGTCATTAACTTCTCAAGGTCTCAGTTTCCTTATCTCTTAAATGAGGGGTTTAGACTAACTGGATTCTAAAGACCCTTCCTGGTCTAAATCTATGACCCTATCATTATGGGGGTTAGGACATATCAAGGAATTAAAGGACTTATTAAAGTTTAGACTGGCCAACCAGCTATCAGGAGGGACACACCCAAGAAGTCAGGGGAGATTAAATTCTATAGCAGAAAAGTCAGTTAGGCTTGGCTAGTACCAGAGCTAGGAGATGGGGATAACTCCAGGGGTCAGGACTATCATTCCTAAAGAAAAATCCCCCCTGACTCTCAGGAATCTTTCCCCACCCCCAAAAGGAAGTTTCCATTGCCAGGGGGTTACCCTATCTGTCTTCTATAAAAGCTTTGGCCTTTCTTCCATTTGAGGAGGAAGATGTGTCTCTAAGCCATCTCCTCCCCAAGAGGGAAGTCTTCCCTCTTGGTCACTTTCTCCTGCGCCCAAATAAAAGACCACTTTATTCTAATTGGACTTTTGTGTAAGAGTTGTAATTCTTTTTTTTTTTTTTTTTTTTTTGCGGGGCAATGGGGGTTAAGTGACTTGCCCAGGGTCACACAGCTAGTAAGTGTCAAGTGTCTGAGGCCGGATTTGAACTCAGGAACTCCTGAATCCAGGGCCTGTGCTCTATCCACTGTGCCACCTAGCCGCCCCAAGAGTTGTAATTCTTTACAGAGGAATATCTAAGAACCCCACCACCACCACCACCACCACCACCTATTTCCCCCATGGCAATTACATTCTAACTTATATTACACTTATTCATATGGATATCTTATCTGCCAAAAGAGATTTTAAGCTCCTTTATTCCAGATCAGGCAAGGCTTTCTGGAAAAAGTACCTGGAAGGAAGGCTTGCTAGAAATGTTGGGGAATGCATTTCTGGCATGATATGTACCAAAGCCTTGGAGTTGGGAGAAGGTAGCATAAGATTGGAAAATCTGATTGTAATGCATATTGGTTGGAATATAAAGGACCTAAAAAGTGAAATTAGGTTTAAAGGTAGATTGGAACCATATGAGGAGACGCTTCTCAAATTATCTTATATGTACATCTCTGGGTAAATAAATGTTTTGTCTCCCCAGAGACAAGCTTTTTAACAGCAAGGCAAAATTTTGCTTTTGACTATGTATTTCCTAGGCTTAGCACAGTGCCTTGCAAATAGTAGGCACTTAAAAATATTAATAACTGGCATCTATATGGTGATGTAAGGCTTGCAAAGTGCTCTACAAACAGTATCTCATTCAATCCTCACAACCCAGAGGGGTTGGTTATTATTATGGTACACTTATTAATATTATTATTTTACAATTGAGGAAACTGACACTAAGAGATGTTAGGTGACTTGCTCAGGGTCACACAGCTAGTAATTGAAGCTATTTTTAAACTAAGGTTTTCTTGACACCAGATCTAATGCTCTACCCACTGCATCACCTAGCTGCTTATTAATAAGTACTTGCTAAGTTGAGCTATTCCCCTCCCCCCCTTTTTTTTTTACTCATGGTATATTTTACCCAATAAGTTCTTAGAGAATTGGGGAAAATTTGAACAGCAGTCCAGTTGTTCCCTTCAAGACTTGAAATACACAGATAGATACATTTCTAAATTTAAAGAATAGTTTTTCAGAATGTTAAGGGCTAAAATTCTAGCTAAACTGTCTAAAATATCTAATGAGCGGTCGCCAACAAATTATAAGCTTTAGCAAGAGTTAGACTTTCAAGCATTTATTAAGGAGAATAAGAATTTGGTAAAGAGAGAAGAAAAGGCCTAGATTCCTATCTATTAAAGGGAGAGCGCATTTCTAGCTCCCTTCTCCACCAGCATCCTCAGGAAAGAGAGTGAGACAGAGCGCCAGTCTCTTCCTTCTTTCTCCCACTAGCCAACGTCACTTCCTGATGCCAAAGAAAAGACTCCTGGTCTTGCCCTCAAAGACCTTCACTTCATGGGTGGAACTCTTCTACAGTAAGTGTCCAGTAGGTGGTGTCATTCCAATCGTTACGAGAACTCGTCCTTTTTCTTATTATATTTGCCATACATATCCAGGGATGTCTTTCCATATCTTTCCTTTGTCCACCATTACTTCCTTTGTTTGTCCCACAAGACTTCACATGGAACTTGAGAATAAAAGGCTGAGTCAAGGGATGGGCATGCAGGAAGAAGGCTGAATGTGGCCTCTTTAAAGGCACTTGAAGAAGCCCTACAGGCCCAAATTGCCCCCAAACTGGTTGACCCTATCCTGCCACCTTCTGTCCATGTAAAGTCATTTAATCTCGTGGTGTCTCAGCTACCTCATCTGTAAAGTGGGGACAATAATAACTGCATTATCAATTTAACAAGGTTGTGAGGATCAACTAAAATTATGTATATAAAGCACTTTGCAAACTCTAAAGCTTATAGTAAAGCCATTTATTATTAATATTAGTTGATACTAGGCTGATTTGTGAAATAGTTGATAGTGCCTTTCCAATCCACCTGGATACCATTGACTTCCCCTTTCTGTTCCTTTTTTTCCCCCTTTTTTTTTCTCAATGGTGGAGGCTCCTACCTCACACATATCCAAGTTCTAAGTTTTCATTAGGATTGCCCCACTCCCAGTAAGCAAACTTCCTTTCAGTTTCTTCATTCACACTAAAATGTAAATGACTAATACCAGCCCCAAGGATTATTCCTTACTAGGGATATTTGCATTTTTAATAGAGATCAAAGTCTTAAGCTTAAAGAGTGAAGCTCAGATACAGCCAGCCAATGGTCATCAGTGGGAAAGGATTTGGGGACATTTAGGCAATCCTGAAATTCCACTACATGGACTATTACCTGCCCCACCTAGAGATAATCCTAACATTGCTAGTGGAAGTGGAGAGGGCCCTGAGTTGCTAAAAGATTTTGGACAAATTAAGGATATTACAGTTCCTTCTACCTCATGCTTACTTCAAAGTTGGATTCTAGTACAGAGTGTCCAGATGTTTCCTGAAGTGTGGAAGTCCTGTTTATTCCTTAGGGATTACCCTCTCCTCCCTCCCTTTGAATCTTACAGAGAAGGAAGCAATCTTTTTTTTCCTCAAACTCATGTAAATTTATTTGAAATTACTTAACTTTCTCTGAAAGCCATCTCATATTTGCCTGTTTTTAATTTGTTGGGGGTTGTGCAGAAGATTTATGAGCGTGTCAAATGATACATTTTCACAGTAATTTAAATATCAGTATTATTTGTCCAGCCGACTATTTCCAGATTCTAATCAAAATATTTGGTGTCTCAGTACTGGAAAGGCCCTTGTGGGAACTAGACAACATATATGTAAAACTAGCCTGAGGATTATTGAGGTGACTCTATTGAAATTAGCAAAAGGAATTTCAAATTTCAATGAGTACCTTTAGCCCAACCTTTCAAAGGGTTTTCAAAATGGGTAGAGCTGTGTAGATGTCTCTTTGGAAATGGTCATTTGGCCTAACTACCCTTAACAATGCCACTTCTCCCCCTAGCTATTTCTGTTTGCTTGCCAAGGGTTTGGAGCTAATAGTCCAACATATGGTAGATTAAGTACCAACTCAGACCTGGGTCCCAGCTCTGTGAGTCATTCACTGTGTAATGTTGGGCAAATCACTGAGCCTTTCTGAGCCTCAGTTTCCATGTGTGTATGCATATATGTACATATGTATATTTGATGAGGGATTTGGATTAGGATCATAGAGTTTAAGGGAAGGGAAATTACCTAATACATCCCCATCATTTCACAGGTGAGGGAAATCATAGGATTTAATAATACTAGAGGCACATACATAGTTCTTCTGGTTTGCAGAGCACTTTCTACACATTATTTCCTTTGAATTCATTTTATCCACTTCACAACCCTGTAAGGAAAGTACTATTATGGGTCCCATTTTACCGAAGAGGAAATGGGTTTCTCAAAGAGGTTAAGTGATTGCCCAAGGTCACACAGCTAGTAACTCTGTGAGGCTTTACTGACTCCAAGTCCAGGGCTCTAGGGTTTATACCAGACTATCTGTACTGTGCATTTGACATTTAGGTTACACTATCCCTTTTTTTATGCAACATGAATTTTCTCTTTTCCAATTCTGAGGTTCAGATCTGTTAAATTTCACTCCTTTCCCAGGGTTATCCAATACCCCTAAGGAGTGTGTGTGTGTGTGTGTGTGTGTGTGTGTGTGTGTGTGTGTGTGTGTGTGTATCTCCTCTTTGTCATGGGCTAGAATCCCCATTGATTGTTTTTCCCTAATTTTACAGGCTAGTGACTATGAGGCAGCTAGGTGATGTAATGGATAGATTACTGAGCCTAGAATCAGAAATATCTGAGTTCAAATCCAGCCTGAGATTCTTACTAGCTGTGTGACCCTGGACAAGTCATAAACCTCTCTTTGACTCAGTTTTCTCAACTGTAAAATGGGAATATCTGACGGATTTGTTGGGAGGAACAAATAAGGCATTTGTAAAGTGCTTAGCACAGTGCATGCGACATAGTAGGCCCTATATAAATGCTTATTCCTTTACCTTCCTTCCCCTTCCCCACCACCCCAGTTCCATATAACATCAGATTAGCTTTTACAGGGAATATTCACTTGAACAACATAGCAAGAACAAAGATACAAGCATTTCCCCCAAGATCTTGAGAGGCATAATCCTCCTATACCACCTTGCTTTCTGGGGATTGGAAGGGATAGTAAGTAGACTTGTAGTTTAACTCATTTCCTACAAAGCATTCATTAGCCTTGCCAGGTTTAAGTCCAAATCCCCAATGGGCTAGCAACCTCCACCATTGCTCCTCAGTATTTCCCTTGATGAGCCAGGCTGAAATGCTGGATTTCAAGTTCCCCCAGCATAGGCTCCTGAGTCAAGGAGACTGCTTCCTGCACCTGGAACTGAAAGTGACAAGCAAAATAAGACTAGAACCTCAGGTCCGTTTCTGGTGGCCTAGGGTGGTTGGGTGGGAGGAGGCAGCCATCAGGCTTTCAGCTGTTACCCCATAAAAGTGACTTCTCTAGAATTTTTCAGTGAGCCCAGTCCTTACCTGTATTGTGCTCTTTGTTGCTGTTGTTCTTGTTGTTGAATCCTGTCCAACTTTTTGTGTCCCTGTAGACCATATCATGCCAATATTGTCCATGGGATTTTCCTTAAAATGATAAGTAGTATCTATTGAAAACCATCAGCAAGTATTGCCTATAATGGGGATAAGCTAGAAGCCTTCCCAGTAAGATTAGGGGTGGAGCAAGGATGCCCATTATCATCACCACTATTCAATATTGTACTAGAAATGTTAGCTATAGCAATAAGAGAAGAAAAAGAAATTGAAGGAATTAGAATAGGCAATGAGAAAACAAAGCTATCACTCTTTGCAGATTATGATTGGATACTCAAAGAATCCTACAGAATCAACTAAAAAACTACTTGAAATAGTTAACAACTTTAGAAAAGTTCAGGATATAAAATATAATAAAAATTATTGGCCTTTCTATATATTACCAACAAAGTCCAGCAGCAAGATATAGAAAGAAAAATTCAATTTAAACTAACTATAGACAATATAAAATACCTGTGAGTCTACCTGCTCAGATAAACCCGGGAACCATATGAACATGATTACAAAACACTTTTCACAGAAATAAAGTCAGATCTAAACAATTGTAAAAATATCTATTGCTCATGAGTAGGCTGAATCAATATAATAAAAATGGCAATTCTACCTACATTAATTTATTTACTCAGTGACATGCCAACCAAACTACCAAAAAATATTTTATAGACTAGAAAAAATAATAAAACTCATGTGGAAGAATAAAAGGTCAAGAATATCAAGGAAATTAATGAAAAAAAAAATTTGAAGGAAGGTGGCCTTGTCATATCAGATCTCAAATCTTATTATAAAGTGGCAATCATCAAAAATCAATCTGGTACTGGATAAATAGAGTGGTGAATTGGTGGAATAGAAGAGGTATATGATACACAGTAGTAAATGACCACAGTAATCTAGTTTTTGATAAACCTAAGACCTAAACTTTATGGAAAAAAACTTCACTATTTGACAAAAACTGCTGGGAAAACTGGAAAACAGTATGGCAGAAACTAGGTATAGACTGACATTTTCCACTGTATACCAAGATAAGGTCAAAATGGATATATGATTTAGATATTAAGGGTGATACTATAAGCAAATTAAGAGATCAAGGAATGGTTTACCTGTCAGATCTATGTAGAAAAGAATTTATGACCAAACAAGAGATATAGAGCATTATTAGATGTAAAATGGATAGTTTTGATTTTGTTAAATTTAAATGGTTTTATGCAAACAAAACCAATGCAAACAAGATTTGGAGGAAATTTACAGAAAACATCTCTGACAAATATATAGAGAATTGAGTAAAATTTATAATACAAGTCATGCCCCAATTAATAAATGGTCAAAGGATATAAAAAGGCATTTTTCAGATAAAGAAATCAAAGGTACCTATAACCATATAAAATATGCTCTAAAAATCACTATTGATTAGAGAATTGCATATTAAAACAACTCTGAGGTACCACCTCATACCTATCAGATTAGCTAATTCGACAGGAAAGGAAAATGATAAATGTTAGAGGGATATGGTAAAAATGCTGCTAATGCACTGTTAGTAGAGTTGTGAACTGATTCAACAGTTCTGGACAGCAATTTGGAACTATGCCCAAAGGGCTATAAAATTGTGTATACCCTTTGATCTAGCAATACCATTACTATGTCTGTATCCCAAAAAAGGGGGTTTTGGGGGGGATTTTTTTGTTTTTTTTTTTAGTGAGGCAATGGGGTTTAAATGACTTGCCCATGGTCACACAGCTAGTAAGTGTTAAGTGTCTGAGGCTGGATTTGAACTCAGGTACTCCTGACTCCAGGGCCCGTGCTCTATCCACTGCACCACCTAGCTGCCCCAAAAGATTTTTTAAAAAAGGAAAAAGGATCTATTCGTATAAAATATTTATAGCAGCTCATTTTGTGGTGTCAAAGAACTGAAAATTGAGGATATGTCTATCAATTGGGGAATGACTGAACAAATCGTGGTATATGATTGTAATGGAACATTACTATACTATAAGAAATGATGAGCAGAAAACTGTGGACTTTTATAAACTAATGTAAAGTAAAGTGAGCAAAACCAGGATAATACTGTACATAGTAACAGTAATATTGCATGATGATCACCTGTAAATGACTTAGCTATTCTCAGCAATTCAAAGATCCAAGACAATTGGAAAGGACTCTTAATGAAAAATGCTATCCAGTCAGAGAAAGAACTGATGGAGTCTCGGTGCAGATTGAAGCATATTATTTTTACTTTATTTTTTGTGGGCTTTTTTTTTTTGGTCTGTCTTTTACAACATGACTAATATGGAAATATGTTTTACATGATTGCACATGTATAAACTATATTAAATTGCTTAGCACTCAGGAGGAGTGAGGAGAAGGAAGGAGAGAATTTAGAACTCGAAATTTTAAAAATGTGTCAACCGGACTTTTACCAGAACCAATCTCTAACCTATGTATGGCTGGAGCTTCACAAAATAGGCCGGAGACAGGTGTCAGGAATTAGAGAGAAAGTTTATTTTTTAAGTGAGGAAAAAGGCTTGCAAGCAAAGTAGAGTTATAGATATATATGGTGGGGCCCCACTCCTAGTGGGGCGACACCCCCCCACCTTATCCTGGTAGTGTGGGGAGATCTCCATACTTATACTAGTGACTGCTCAGTGAATTGTAGCTCTAACAATGAAGGAGCAGCAAGCTTACAACAAGTTTGATTCACTTCAGGACGTTCTGACTTTGTCCAGTTTTTGTCTTTCACCAGAGAACACCTGGTGAATTGTGTGACTAGCCCAGAGGGTGAGATCATCTAGGGGGTGATTGCAAAGAATTGTTGTCCTGCTAAGCTGAAGGAGCAGCTTGCTTTCTGGACCTTAGCTCTGGAAACATGGTGTCTAAATTTTACTTTGTCAAATGAATGTTAAAAATGTTTTTTTACATGTAATTGGGGGAAAATAAAATATTATTTAAAAAACATTTTTTTTAAAGTGATGACCTTCCATGGAAAACCTTTACCCCACACTCCTCACAGTAGGAGCTAGTAGGGACTCTTGTGGTTCACCTCAATAGAATTCTAAGATAGAAGGGAATTTCAGGCTTAAAGACAATTTAGTAGAAACCCTTCATTTCACAGATGAGGAAATTGAAGCCCATAAAGGTTAAGTGATTTGGCCAAGGTCACAGTAGCAAATTTAGAATTTGAAACCAGGTTCTCTGACTTGGGATCCAGCAGCACTTTTGGCTATGATACACTGTTTCTAACACAGCTCCTGGGAGATTAGTTTTCATTAAAATTATTGAGTGTATGTGGTGAGTGTACATGTATGCCTCTGTGTTGTTTTATTATGTCAGACTCTAGACTTAAACTATTTGATTCCAAAAAGGACCTGTTTGTCTTAGAAGTGTGCTAAAGGGTGGATGGCAATATATTTCACTTCTTCCCAAGGATTTGGTGTATGGCATTCAGAGATTAAAAAAGGAGGAAACTATTAGCAAATCCTCAGATCCTTCTGCCTTTCTGACTTTAAAAACTCTTACTTCTCACCTTTGCCCAACTGCAGAGCCCAGGGAGCCAGAGACAACCAGCTCCTGAATCCCAAAAAGCTGCCTCATGATTCCAGCTGAAGCAGAGAGAGGGTTTTTATTTGTCAAGGACAAAGGGAAGGGGTATTGAATTATTCATATCACTTAGGGAGGGGTGGTGGCTGCTAACCTGAGTTGCCAGTAACATTCAACTAATATCCAAGTAAATGGATAGAGAAATAATCAAATATCCTCACTTGTAAAATAAAGGGATTGGACTAGATGGCTTATAGGTCCTTTTCAGCTCCAAATCTATGCTCCTTTGAATTTAAAAAGAAATTGTAAAAGGACAATTGGAATGTTGGTATCAGAGACTAGATAACTTCTGCTTTCTACAAAATAATCCAGAAGGTATAACAATCTTCAGAAGAGCTGTTCACTGTCATGAATTGTGGTGAACATAGCAATCCCTATAACTGAATTTAGGAGTTACAAGGTTCAATAGGACTAAAGCCAATTAGGTGTCCACACTAAGTCCACCAGGGTCACCAGGCTCTCTAAGGAGGGGTAAATTAACCCACGTTAAAAGAGGTGGCAGGCTAAAGATTTTGTACCTATCACCACTGGGCATTACCATTTCCAGCCTGTGAGATAAGGAGGCCAAATTTCTATCCCCGCCCCCCCCCCCAAAAAAAAGTTATGTTAAATAAATGGGAAAATAATGTTCCTATTGAAGTTGCTGGAAAGGAGTTGGGAAGAAAAGGAAACATTTAGAAGTGAAAAATGAAAGAAAACAATCCAAGAAATTATGACTTTAAGATTACAGTTTCTAGTCACCATGCACAATTATACAGATTGATTCATGACATGTGTAGATCTGTGCAAAAGGTATGAAATTAAAAGGGGCAGAGGTTTGGAAAATGCATATAGTTTGAGGCCTAGCCATCATTTATGTCAAATGAACTTGACAAACATTTACTGTACAGAACCGTTCTGGAAATTATTTGGGGCTGGTGATTAGACTGGTGTCCTTGGCAGATGAGAAGCTGTCTACACAGCTCAAATGGGAATTCCAGGCTCTCTGGCCATCTATGGAGTAACAGCTGAGTTATTCCTGGCAGCCAATATTACCCAAAGTGAGGCCCTTAGTATGGAAGCTGATCCTGGGTCATTTGAGGGGGCTGAACTAGCCTGAGATGTTGCTCTAGTAAGAAGGCAATGTTGGGTAAATTCCCTGGAGGAACTGATATCTGGGTCTAGCCTCTGAGCTGGAATTCAAAGCCCTTGTGCTTTGGGGATAGGGGAGAATCCTGTTTCATTGCCTCAGAAGGGTCAGCAACGGTGAGCCAAGACCAAATGTGGAAAAGTCCTAGACCTCTGATCTAGATGTTTCTGTACAGCATTTCTAGTGATACTGTGAGATGATTCCTCGACTGGTAATTGTGGTACTTAATGTCAGAATGAATCATTGAAAAGGGGCCTTGATTTTTCCCCCTTGCTTATTTTAGGGGACGGAGAGAAACACTCTCTTACATTAGTCATGGGGTATGGGGAGGATGTTAGGGCATTTAAGCTATAACATTTAAATGGCTGAATAATATTGTAGAATTAAGAGACATCTGAAAGTTGTAATTCTGTGATCAATACCAGAAGGCAAATCTCACTGTATGGAAGACTTTCATTTTTCTTTTTATATAAGAGAACACCTATTTCTTTTAAGCCTAAGTAGAGTTTTATACCCCTCAGGGAAGTGATTACAAATTTAAGAAACTGGAGATATATGGAAGTCCTGGGATTTGAAGCCAAGTAACATTTGATTCTTTCCTCTGACTTACATTTCTGTAGGGCTTTGAAAAGGTTTTTTCCAAACTTCCCACTCCTTACCACCACCTTCTCATTTGAGAACCTTACCTCAAAAATTAGGCCATACATAGAGAAGTCTCTTCCCCCCCCCTTCCTCTTCCCTCCCTTCATCTTACCTCACTCAGATATAATCCCCTACTTTCTCCTTCTTCACCTGTCTCACATGAAGAAGTGGCCCTTCTTTTTGACCAGGCAATTCCTTCTACATGTACAGGTGATCCCATTCCATCCCTTTTTTCCCCAATAGAAATGCCCCCTCTATTATCCCTATTCTATTTTTAATCTTCATTCTCTCCCTGACTTCTGGCTACTTCCTTACTGCCTACAAACATGACCTGCTCTCCCATCCTCAAAAAACTGTCCCTTGTTCTTTCCATCCCTGCTTTTTTTTTAATGTATAAAGTTTTAAAATTTTTATTTTTGTCCGATATCTTTCTTCTCTTTCATGTGAACATCCTCAAAGCTTTTTACAAGCTATGCCTCAATTTTCTTTTCTCTCACTCTTTTCTTAATTCTTTACATTCTGATTTCTGACTTCATCATTTAAATGAAACGGTGTTCCTCCACCTTACCAATGATCTCTGAATTACCAAACTCAATGGCCTTTTCTCAATCCTCATCCTTCTTGACCTCTCTGCAGCCTTTGACACTCTCTTCTCCCTGCTACTCTTTTCTCCTTAGGTCTATGTGACAACTGGTCTCTCTTGGTTGTCTTCCTACTTGTCTGTTCATTACTTCTCAGTTTCCTTTGCTGGATCTTTATCTGGGTTGTGCCACCTAACAACTGTTGCCCAACACTCTGTCCTGGGCTCTCTTCTCCTTCTATACTATTTCATTGGATCATCTCACCAGCTCCCATGGATTAAATTATTATCTCTATGCAGATGATTCTAAGATCTATTAAATCTATTTGTCTAGTCCTTTCTCATTTCCAGTCTCACACTTCCAACTGCCTTTTGGACATCTTGAACTCAATGTCCCATAGACAACTTAAACTCAACATGTCTAAAACTGAACTCATCTTTCTCCATAAAGTCACTCTCCTTCCTAACTTCTCTGTTACAGTGAGGATAATATCTTCCCAGTTACCCACGCTCACAATTTAGGCATCATCCTCAACTTCTCACTCTTCATCCCACCCCAGTACCCAAATCAGTTGCCAGTTCTTATCATTTCTACCATTGTAATACTTCTTGTATATGCCCACTTCTCTCCTCTGACATTGCTGGCCACCCTGCTGCAGGACCTGATCACTTCAAAACTGGAGTTGCAATGATTGGCTGCTTGGGTTCCCCTGCCTCATCTCTCTCTTAATTCCAGTCCATTCTCCTGCACTCAGTTTATGAAGACATTTTCCTAAAGCATGGGTTTGATCATGTCACCCCTCCCCCATTTACATTCTAGTGGCTCTTTTCTTGCCTTCAAGATCAAAGATAAAATCCTCTCTTTGACTTTGAAAACCTGGCTCCTTCTTACATCTTACTCAGCCCCATGTATTTTGCTATTCAGTGACACTGACCTCTTGCTATTCCTCTCATATTATACACCATCTCCAGACCCTAGGCAATTTCACTGGATGTTCCCCATGCCTGTAATTCTCTCTCCTTCTTTCTCCACCTCCTGGATTCCCTAGTTTCCTTTAAGACTCAACAGAAGTCCCACTTTCCAAAAGAGGCCTTTCTAAGCTCTCCTTAGTCTTAGAGCTTTCTCCCTGAGATTATCTGTAATTCATACTGTATATAGCTTGTTTGTTAATAATTGTCTATGTTGTTGCTCTCCCCTTAAGCTATGAGCTCCTTGAGAATAGGGACTGGGTTTTTTTGTTTGTTTGTTTTTATTTTTATGTTTGTTTTGTTTTTGTCTTTATAGTCCCAATACTTGGCACATAGTGAGTGCTTACCTTTTAGTTCCCCAAGGAAATTTCTTTTCTATATTTCTCTCATTCTTCACTCCTTCCTTCTTTCTACCTTCTTATTTCTCTTCCTTCTAGTCCCCTTCTTCCTTTCCCCCCTTCCCCTTCTCTCTCTTTACTTCCCCCTCTCTCCCTCTCCCTCTCTCCCAATATTCCTCACTCCCTCCTCTCCCTCTCTTTTCAATCTCTCTCCCTCATCTCTTTTCCTTTCCTTTGCTTTGCATATTTTTAAAGAAAACTTAAAGTTAGCATTTCAAGTTTTCTTTACCAAGAACCAAGTTCCTCTATTAATTTGACTTGCTTTAGCTAACACTAGGCTCCTGGTGCTTGCCAGCTGTCTTTCCTCATTGGGGGGAAAATCAGCAGAGAAACAAATTGGTGATTGATGAGATCTGTAGGGATGGAAGAAAATAATTCCAATTTTAATTTGTTAGGCTCATATTGACAAAGAGACCATGAAATCTTGAAAGCTTACTTCATTCACATATTTTTTGGCCGACACAGAGGTTTCATGTTGCCAAGTAGAAGTGTTTCCTTCATTTCTCTCACTTCTGCTGACATATAGGGTTTTTTTTTTAAGTCTTAATTAGGATCAGAAAGCAGCTGAACCAGCCTGAAATGTTGATGGAGGCAAGGTGTTTGGTAGCTGGATCTTGATTTTAGAAGTTTAGTTCCCTTATTTTCAGCAGTGAACATGGAGGTGGCCCAGCCCTCTGGAATGATTCCACTTTCCTCATACTGTGTCCTTTCACTGCTGAGAAGAAAAAGGAGGGAGGGAGGAAATTAAATTCTCATGTGTCATTTCTGTGAATATGGGGGTTGCCTTTGGGGAACTGCTTTAGGAACCCATATTTTTTATAATATTTCAGAGCACCCTTAGCAGTGGAACTCAAGATAGGGCTTTCTGATCAAAGTTCCTTTCTATCACCATGCTCACTTCCAGCAGGGGAAGAGTTAAAGATGCCGAGAGAAAGTAAGAATGTTCTACAATCATATGGGTTTGGGAGGAGGGGAGTGGGTGTACCCATTGATGCTTGCCAACCCTTGGCTCTCTCCTTCCTTCTTTCTTGTGCAATCCTTCTTCATGATGCTCATTGTTGTTAACATTTATGAATTGCCAAAAACATGCTAAGCCCTTTTCAGTACATCAAATGAGAGAGGCCCCTTCCCTGTTTGTTCACATAAAGACACAGATGGGGAAGACAAAAAAGGCTTGAGAAACACTGTATGATTATTAAATAATGAGGATGGTTCCCCAACCTCCCGCAGAAAATTGGTCTTCTTGCTTTATAGTCAGACCACATAGATAGGAAGGCTACAGACAAATGGACTTCCAAAGAATTCACCAATGAAAAGCTATAGAGTGTCTTGCATGTATAAGGTACTTTGCAAGGTGGTTTGTGGGATATAGCATTACAAGTGACAAATCTTCCATTCTTGACTTGTTTATGACCAAGGAGGGAGGGTAGGAAGTGGACAAATGAGTATGAGATGGGGTATAAATGCCAAGAGATTGATATAAGTTGGGTGTTATTGGTGAAGAAAGGAGGAATAAATTCATACTTATATCTATACAGACCCCCATCCAGATGGGGGAACAAGAAAAGACATCCTATAAAAGGTTGGATTAGAGGTGGATTTTAAATAGGATCATTTGCTAGTTAAATGTGAACGTGGAGAGAATTCCAAGTAGAGGAAACAGGATGAACAAATGTACGGCAGTGCAACACCTATCCAGGGAATGGCCCAAAGGAACCACATCCTTTGTCACTGAAGTGTAATGATTGGAATGACGCCCCCTGCTGGAGAGTTACTGTAGGAAAGCTCCACCATGAGGAGGAGGTGTCTGAGGGCAAGTCATGCGGCTTTCCTTGGCATCAGGAAGTGACCTTTGCTCGTGGGTACTGTCAATCAAGGCTACCAGCCAATTAGTTTGGAGATGTGTGTGCATATGGACAGGATGTTCCCAGTTTCACAGGAAGCTTGTGGGATGAAGGAGGTGTAACTCACTTTCTTTTGTGAGGACTCTTAGTGGAGAGCAGAGCTGGAGATATTAGCTCCCTGAGATAGACAGCTGAATCTAGGCCTTCTCTCTCTCTTCACCAAATTCTTATTCTCCTTAATAAATGCTTAAAAGTCTAAACTCTTGCTAAAGCTTCTAATTTAATGGCGACCACTCATTAGATATTTTAGACAGTATAGCTAGAATTTTAGCCCCTTACAGAAGCAACTGGCATTTAGATGACTAGTGAGCCAGTGCTAGTAAAATTTGATTATAGGAAATGGGAAGGTAGCCCAAGATTGCAGGAAGTAAATATTCTGATTTCAAAAAAAAGAGGAAGAGAATAGATGATGCAAACATAGGCCAATGAATTTATCTTTCATTCCCAGGAAAAATCTAGAACAGATCCCCAACAAAATGGTTAGTGAACATTTGTAAGGGAAAGTGTGAAAACAAGGAGACAACATGGCCTTATCAAGAAGGAATAATGATAGACTAACATTTTTTTTTTGATAGGGTTGCTAAACTGATATGTAAGAGAAATACCATAGATATAGTTTACTAGATTTTAGCAAAGAACTCAGTAAAACCATGTCACATCACTCTTTTTTTTTTTTGGTGAGGCAATTGGGGTTAAGTGACTTGCCCAGGGTCACACAGCTAGTAAGTGTTAAGTGTCTGAGGCTGGATTTGAGCTCAGGTCCTCCTGACTCCAGGGCTGGTGCTCTATCCACTGCACCACCCAGCTGTCCCATGTCACATCATTCTGATGGGAAAGATGGAGAGATGTGGACTAGACAGTTCTAAACTTAGATCGATTCTGAGCTGGTTGGATGGCTGAACTCAAAGTGTAATTGTTAATAGTTCAATGCCAACATGGCAGTGGATCTCCAGTGAAGTTCCACAAGGATCCTGGGCTGTTGAACATCATTATCAATTCCCTGAGTAAAGGCAGAGATAGCTTGTGAATTTGAATATGACACAAAGCTGGGAAGGATAACTAATACCCTGAATGACAGTCCGGGTCCAAAAAGGCATGACGAGCTAGAGCAAGGGTCTGAAAACTATGATTCAGGGACCATGGATACTTAGAATGTTTCTTTAGGTTTTTTGTTTTGTAATGATTGGAATGACGCCACCTACTGGAGACTTGCTGTGGAGAGCTCCACCATGAGGAAAATGCCTCAGAGGCATTGTGGCTTTTCCTTGGCGTCAGGAAATGACGCTTGCTCATGGGTGCTGTCTATCAAGTCTACCAGCCAATCAACTGGAGGAGCCTCCTATGGTCTGGGAGGAGACAGGAAGGAGGAAAGGGAGCCTGCGCAGGGAGCGCAGGCCCTTTTGGCTTCCGGACTTGATGGTGGTGGCGGCAGAGGACTTCACAGGAGATTTGAGGAAAGATAGGAATGCCAGACTGTTAGAATTCTGTTCTCAATCTTTTTCTTTCTATTTTCCAATAAACCCTTAAAACCCTAAACTCGTTTTATCAGTGATTTTTAGTCAGTTTCCCCCAAACTGGGGGAACACATTAGAATCCACATTTAGAATCTTAAATTACACAGTTTGTTTGATTTTGTTTTTATTTTTACCATTTTAAATACAATAATCCTGTATTTTAAAATGTGTAAAAAATATTTCTAGCTCCTGCTGGGCCATCTACAAACATACTAGATTTGATCCTTTGGCTTAGATTCCCAACCCTTGGATTAGAGTTTTGGGCAGAATCTAATAAGAGGAAATTGAATAGGAATAAATGCTAAATTTTATACTTGTATTAAAAAAAGTCAACTGAATAAATATTGGATGGTGGAGTCCTGGATAGACAGCAGTTTGTCTTTAAAAAGAAAAGATATGGAAGTTTTAGAGGATTGCAAACTCAACATGACTCAACAATGTTATATGGCAGTCAAAAAAAGCTTATATGATTCTAGGCAACATTAAGAGAATTACATTCTAGGAATAAGGATGTGATAATCTCTATTCTCTGCCCTTTTCAGAACCATTTTGAAATATTATGTTCCATTTAAGGCCTCACAGTTTAAGAAGGATATTGATACATGTGAGGTCATGCAGAGGAGGGCAATCAACATGGTGAGGGGCCTAGAGTCCATGTCCTATAAGGATCAGTTGGAGGAACCGGTGGCGGTTAGCCTGAAGAAAGAGTGATTCAGGGAGGACAGAACAGTTATCTCCAAGTATTTGAATGTCTTTCAAGACAGATTAGATTTGTTCTATTTGGTCCTTGCAGGAAGAACCAGGAAGAATGGATGTAAATTTCAGATTTAGACTCTAAATAAGGAAAAGATTTCTAACAATCAGAACTATCCAATAATGAAATGGGCTGCCTTGATATATGGTGCGGTCCTCCTCTTTGGGAGTCTTCAAGCAGGGAGTATTTTTCAATTTATCTCATAGTAAGGATTCCTTTTGGGACTGAATTGGACTAAAAGGTAGCAGAAGTCAACTTCAACTCTGAAATTCTATGACTAGGGGCAGGTAGGTGGCGCAGTGGATAGAGTACCGGCCCTGGAGTCAGGAGTACCTAAGTTCAAATCCGGCCTCAGACACTTAACACTTACTAGCTGTGTGACCCTGGGCAAGTCACTTAACCCCAATTGCCTCACCAAAAAAAAAAAGAAAAAAGAAATTCTATGACTGATTCTGTGATTTAGTACTGACTCACTAAAACAGGGGGTTCATATAGGTGAGGAGTGAGAAATAAGAATGGAAAGGTATTTGGGGGTCTTATTACAGAGAGCTTTAAATCCTAGGATAATGGAAAGTCATTGAAGGATTTTTGTCAGGGAAATGATATGATAGAAGTGGATTTGTTTTTTATTTTATTTTATTTTATTTTATTTTTTGGTGAGGCAATTGGGGTTAAGTGACTTGTCCATGGTCATACAGCTAGTAAGTGTTAAGTGTCTGAGGCCAAATTTGAACTCAGGTCCTCCTGAATCCAGGGCTGGTGCTCTATCCAAGAAATGGATTTTTAAAAAAGAGACTAATTTGCTAATGATGTTCATAATTGGTTAGGGGTTGGGGGACAATTGTCTGGAATTAGAAAAACAAATTAAAGGGCTGCTGTAATAATCTAATTGGAAAATAAGAGCCCAGATTTGAGTGCCTGTTGTGGAAAGGAGACAGATTGAAGAGATGACCTGAATGTCTTAAAGTGTCTAGTACCACATCTTTCTGGTAGAAGAAGAAATGGGGAATTGAACACTTAAACCTCTTCCTCAACCATGCCCTGACCATTCGTCCACCAGCAAGTCCCTAGGCTTAGCTCACCAGCTCCCCTAATGGTTTCCACCATTCTCTCATACTGGGTTCATCTTCTCTCCTGAGAAGAGGGAAATACTTTCTAATTTCTTCACAATACCACTGTTTCTGAAATAGGGATATAATAATCTTTCCTTAGTTGTCATTATTATTAATAGGGATTTTGCTACTAATTAACACAAGGATCTAAAATGAAATTAAATTCAGCAAACATTTACTGTGTGTGCACACCATATGCAAGACATCATGTGAGGCACCTGGAATACAAAGAAAAAAATTAATTAGCCTCTGCCTTCAAGGACCTTATATTCTCCTGGGAAATGTAACATGTACACAGCTAAATAACTACAAATAAATTGAGGAAGGATAAAGTACTAACAACTGGGGAAATGAGAAGCTTCACAGAAGAGGTAAAAGTAAATTGAAACGTAAAGAAAGAAAAGGATTCTGGGAAGTAGGGAAGAGGATGTAGTGCATTTCAGGTGAAGGAGGCCACTTATACAAAGTCATGGAACTGGGAGACTGAATGTTAAGGTCAGATAAAAAGGAGTACCTCAGTTTGACTTGAACATAGAGTATATGAAGGGAATTAATATCAGAAGGATGGAAAGATGTCAGAATCATAGTCATATAACTTTTTTTTTTTTTTTAGTGAGGCATTTGGGGTTAAGTGACTTGTCCAGGGTCACACAGCTAGTAAGTGTTAAGTGTCTGAGGCCAGATTTGAACTCAGGTATTCCTGACTCCAGGGCAGGTGCTCTATCTACTGCGCCATCTAGCTTCCCCCTCACATAACTTTTAAAATTAGAAGGTACCTCAGCAGAAGCTAGGTTGCACAGTGGATAGAATTCTGGACGTGAAGTTAAAAAGTTCTGACTTCAAATACTGCTTTAGACACAAGTCATGTGACTGGGCCAGTTACTTAATTTCTTCTGGGATCAGTTTCCTCATATGTGAAATGGGTATAATAATGGCCCCACATCACAAAGTTGTTATGAAATTATATATGTAAAGCACTTATAAACCTTAAAGCATGTTTTCTCTCTTTCTCTCTCTCTCTCTCTCTCTCTCTCTATATATATATATATACACACACATATACATACACATACCTATACCTGTACTTATACCTATTCCTATACCTATACCTATACATTATTTATTATTGTTGTTATTACTGTTATTTCAAAAGCCAAATATAAGAAAAATGCCATATCCACTCCACAAATTGCAGTACAGATTGAAGCCCTCAAATAGATTAATACCCAGGTCTAAGAGGAAGGAAATATGGCATATATAAAGTAACAGAAACCCTGGGGGAGAAGAGTATGGAGGAGGTATAGGACCAGAAATTTGATAGTAGTTACACAAATTTACTACTATATAAGATGAAACCAGAAGCAAACAGAAATGAAAAAAAAGATATGGAGGAAATATCCAATTGCCAAGACTCCTTAGTGTTTCTCCTCAGCAGTGTTTTGGGGACATTCCCATTAGGACCAGCCCCAAGGTGTGTCACCCTGGGGCAATGGTTCTTAAAGGATGTATTAAAGCACAACAGAAGTGAGTTTCCCTTAGGTGTGCTAAAACATTGTATGAAATTTTCATTTGCAGCTGAATGCATGTTATTCTTCTAATTCTCTTGTAATGTGATGTGATTTGTCATGGCAAATAATAATATGGCACCTTAAGCAAAAGAAGTCTGTGAACCATTGCTCTAGGGACTGTCAGTCACAGAGAGAATGGTGAAGCTTCAAAGTCTGGGAAAGTTAAAAAATAGCTTCAACAATAGTGACCTTTCAGAGTTTCCCTTCAGCAGGGTCTTAACAGGTCATCCTCACTCACTAAGGATGACAAATACGAAACAATTCTTGGTAAGGTCTGCAAAAACTAAGTATTGACTAAAAAGAAGAGGAAGAAATAAGTCCTTGTATATGTCTGTTATCTATAGATGTACATATTTATAGTATTTAATAGAAGAAAATACAAACAATAATAACCCCAAATGTTAATGGATTAGTTACCCAGTGAAAAGAGAATGAATAAAATTTTTTAAATGTAACAACTTTCTGCATATGAGAAACATTTTGAAAACATACAGAATGAAAAGGAGAATGAAAATGAAAATAGATTATGATTCAGGTCACTCTAATAAAGCACAAGATACAATCATGATTTCAGATAAAATAACAGTGAAAATCAATGAAGACAAACAGGAAAACTACATCACACTGAAAGGCAACATAGACAATGAAAAATAATAGTATTAAATATAAAGCACCAAAATGGCATAATAGCTAAAAAAAATTAGGCAAATTGAAAAACCGTAAGTGGATAGTAATGCAGTAATAGTTGGGCATCTTAATATTCTTCTCTCAAAAATGGATAACAGTAACATAAAAATAAAACAAGAATAGAAATATGGAGTTAAACAGATTATTGGAAAAATCAAATTTTAAGGACAGGTGGTGAATCCTGAATGGTGATATTAAAGGATACTTATATTACAGTATACATAGTACATAGTTATATATCTTATAACATCTTTACAAATTTATCATGTGCTAGAACATAAAGGAATAATAAACATTTAGGTAATAAATCCTTAACTTATAGATGCAATAAAATAGTAATAAATAAAGTATAAGCATAAGGTTTTGACCTAATTGGAGCTTGAGTAATTATATCCAAATTATAGAATAAATCATAGAAATTGGATCAACAGATTTACAGAATTATTAAGTGCCTGGACAAGGCACTTAACCCTGTTTGCCTCAGTTCCTCATCTATAAAATGATCTGGAGAAGGAAATGACAAACTGCTCTAGTATTTTTTCAAGAAAACCCCCAATGGAGTCAGGAAGAGTCAGACATGACTAAAACAACTAAACAACAATATAATTGGAAAAAGGAAGAAGGAAACTATTACTTAAAGAAAAAGAATAAAGTAAATTTCCAAGAGAGAAGAAGTAAAGAGAATTATTAGAGGCTATTATGCACAACTGTATGTTGATAAAGTTGAGAATTTGAAGTATGTGGATAAATAACCAACCCATGATCTCAATTAAAAAATCAAATGTTCTCTTAATTCTCTCTGTTTTTCAATTGCTGCCTTTACCATTACTAATCTCTGTACTGCTCTATACTGCTCATAGTGCTGCTCTCTCCTGGTTCCCCTCTTTCTGACTGTTCTTTCTAAGTTTCCTTTGCTGGATCCAAGCCATGCCTCATAATAGTGGGTCTCCCCAAAGGGACTTTGGTATTCCTCAGTCCTCTTCTATTTTCCCTCTCTACTATATTACTTAGTCATCCTATTAACCATCATCTTTATGGAGACAATTCCCAGATCTACATAGCCAACCATAGTCTCTCTCATTAGTTACACAGACTTTCAGACATCTCAAACTGGATATCCTAAAGATATCTTAAACCTAGCATGTCTAAAACAAAATTCATTCCTCCCCTTGGCTCGCCTGCCTTTCTGGACTTCAACATTATGCCTCAGCTGTAGCCTCACTCTGGAACTTCTATCACTACCTGAGACCTCCTTATCTTGGAACAACCATCATCATCACCATCACCATCTTCTTCTTCTTCTTCTTCTTCTTCTTCTTCTTCTTCTTCTTCTTCTTCTTCTTCTTTTGGTATTTTCACTTTGGAACATTTTCTTTTCTTTTATTATTTTCTTTTATTTACCAAACCACTATGATCTTCTAATTGTTGAGTTTACTTCAGGATTTCCATTTTGAGGAAAGGTCAGGTTAAGCATACTTCATTTCTTTTACAATTCTACTTCTGACTTTTTGAACTTTGACACCCTTTTTCTCTGTGGGCCCCTTCTTCCCTGCTCAGTCTAGGACTTGCTTACATATGTATATGTTATCACGGCCTTGTGTTTATAGACAACCATGGTCCTGGGAGGATAAGGGGTCCGAATGGAAGAGAAATCTTCCAACCTTGGTGGAAATCCAATGAAGAGCTCTCTGGATCCCAAAGCAATATTCCCCCCCCCACCCCCTGCAAAGAGAAAAAGAGGGAGAAGGTCCTTTCCCCTCAGTTACTCTTATAGACTACTTAGTTGGCAGATTTTTCTGGCTTGCTTTCCAATCATTTTCAACACAGTCTTCAGTAATAGAGGCACATGGAGGACAAAACATGAACCCCTTGCTGTACATATTCTTTAGCAAGGAACAAGAATATATTTTCCTGCAAAGCATGCATGCCCAGCTCTATGGGAAGTGACCTAGTCCATAGATCCATGATCACCATACCACTATCCATTAATCTAAATGTATTGGGCCCAATTAATGAGTGTTTCTTAGTTAACTAGCATCACTGCCTTCCCACAAAGTCTTTTAGATGACTTGTCACTAAACTACTTTCAACCCCCTAGAATCCAGATTTATAATGAAAAACTTTTTATATACAGTATAGATTTTATACATATAGTAATAAATTAAATACAATTTTAAAAACCCACACATTCCCTGCTTCTCCTCCCTTCAGTAAGGGCAGGTTGGTGGCCCCATAAACTTATTTTTGTTATCCAAACTAAGATGGTGTGGAAGTGGCACCTTGTAAAGAGCAAGTCTGTAGGAAAATGTACAGATTAGGTGTGATGTCCTGATGGTTTTATTTTCTTTGTAGAAGAATGTGACTAGGGGTTGAGTGGGAGAGAGATATGTGCAAAACAGTGCTTTCCATGCTGAATACAAGGACAGATAATCCTTTGGGCAGCAACCAGAACCACTGACAGAAACCCTTTTTATTGTTTATGACTATATTTTAGCCTAATGGTCAGCATGACATTTATTTTCTATTTAAAATGAGCCCATTCCTCTGCTAGCATAACGACTTTTGGCAGCTAATATCTTCCACATGCTAATCTCAAGTGTATACTTGAAGGGACTATACTCCTAGTTTGGTTCATAGGAAAGTTATTTTTAATAGTAATTTTCTCATAGAGACATGATTCCATATTCAATATTTTAGAGAAAACAATCTCACTAGCATCAATATATTTTTATGGAAGTTTTATTAACAACAAGCTACCTTTTACCCATCTGGGCTATGATGGGAATTATAATGAAACACTATGAGATTAGCATGAATTAATCAATTGATATTTATTAAACACCTACTATGTGCCAGGCACTGTGCTAAGTGCTGGCTAAGTGCTACCATAACTGAGTTAAGGCATCCTGCTAAGTGCTATCATAACAATGTCAATTATTGGAAATCACATAGGCAAATCCAATTTTGAACATTTTCCAACCCAAAGATGTTTTGATGAGTAATACCACTTTTGGTGCTTAGACAATAATATTCATAACAAAAACTTACTTACATACAGTGTTTTACAGCCCCCAGATACTTTATGTACACTAATTTAATCTGTCCTGCACAATAACTCCCGTGAGATGGATAGCATAGGTTTTGTTATCCCCATTTACAAGTGTGGAAACCTTGCTGCCCCATTGCTATTGAAAACAGGTAGAGGTGCAGCTAGGTGGCACAGTGGATAAAGCACTAGCCTTGGATTCAGGAGGACCGAGTTCAAATCTGGCCTCAGACACTTGACACTCACTAGCTGTATGACCTTGGGCAAGTCACTTAACCCCAATTGCCCCACACACAAAAAAAGGTATAAAATGAGGGTAAGATGCATTTCTTTGGGTGAAACAAAAAAAGCAAAGAGAATAAGATTGAAGAGCCTAATGAGAAGTCATGCTTGAATATGAACCCCCATCCAAAAAAATAATCATTACTCTGGCTCTTGAGCTCTGACATGTTTCTATTTACACAAGACAGACATACTCAAAATAATGATGAGACACATACTATTTTTTTTAATTATTTTATTTTATTTTTTTGCAGGGCAATGAGGGTTAAGTGACTTGCCCAGGGTCACACAGCTAGTAAGTGTCAAGCATCTGAGGCCAGATTTGAACTCAGGTCCTCCTGAATCCAGGGCCGGTGCTTTAACCACTGCACCACCTAGCTGCCCCCGAGACACATACTATTAGCTAAGTGCCTTGCATATAGTAAATGCTTAATAAATCTCCCACCTGACCCAGTATCAAATTTAGCTCTAACCAAAATATGTTAATTTAGTTGCTCTCTTTCTATACTTGACATTTTGTTCTAAACATATATAAGCTTTAAACTTTTTAGTGATTGCTCATTTTGAAGTTAAAAATTCCAATTTATATATTGGATACTGAGTTTCACTACTAGTCAAGTTTTTTATAACCATTACCTTCTTGATATAAAAATACTTTCCAATTTTGCTAATTAGCATTCGTATTTAATATGGATAACTTATTTGGGTCAAAATAGGCCAAAAATGGCATATTTGTAAGGCAGTTGACCAAATTTTAAAAGCATGTTCATATTCTTCATCCCAATTATCTCCAAAAGGCTTTCAAGAGTTTAAAAGAAATTGATCTTTCTTGTCATGTGAGAAAAATCATTATTAATAACCAATGATTTGGGAAGATGTAGAGTTTCCCCTTTTTCTATAGTCCTCATTTAAAAGTTCAGTCTCTTAAAGGACATTACTGATAATGAGATTGAATTCACTTTTCTCAATCTTGGTCAGACCCTACCCAGCTGCTTATCTTCTGCTCAGGTTTGGGTGGGGGATATAGATTCTTTGTTTTGATTTCCCCAGGCTGGGGGTAATTTAGAAGTAAATGACATAATCAAAGTTAATAGGTCTATCATCAATTCATTCTCTCAGTAATTCTTAACCAATCAGAGTTGATTGCAACCCTCTGGAACACCCACTTTTCCAAGACCATATAAGTCTTGAGTCCATCCCCAAGTGTCTTTGGCCTCCAAGTAACCATTGAATCCTAGAGAAATCTTTAATTACTTAAATCCTGTAGAGTGCTTCTGTTTCTTCTGAATGAGGACTCACTCCTGGCTGAGACTTGCACATTTAATAAAAGCCTTACAAAGCATCCATTTATCAATGAACAATGTCAGACCAATTACCATTAACCTTGAACTAACATTTTAATCAGTATTTCTCTATGTTGCCCCATTTTTTCCCTCAAATACTATGATATCATCCAAATACAATAACATTTCTAAGAAGTCCATATCACCAACTACCTCTTCCAGCTTGAAAAGAGGTAGGTGCTCCAGAAATGCCTTGAGGCATATGTTCAAACTAACAGAAAAATGTTGGACACATATGTCCAACTGCTTTCTCTTTCTCTTCTTTAGCCATAGTGATTCGATAATAGCTATTGTCCCAGTCCAAAATAGGAAATTATTGATTATCTAAGAAATAGTCCAAAACATCTAGAACTCTTGATATGGAATACTGATCCACTTTCATCCTTTTGTTTAATGCTCAATAATCTGCACAATTCAAATCTTAACAGATTTTTCCCTAGTTACTACTATAGGTAAAGAATAAAGAGTGCCGTATTCTGTGATACCATTAATGAGTTCTTTTAAATGGTTTCTAAGATTTCCCACTACAGATAGAATTTTCATTACTGTTTTAGAATCTTTGTGATTAATTTTGTAAGTTGTTCTTTAGGCATATCCACATCCCACTTTTGTATTGGGAATACTTTGTTTTCTTGTCCTGAATTGCTCTTTTAAACGTTCCATTCCATCGTCAGATGCCAGAGTTACCAAATTAAAATAGTTTGGAATCTATCCTTGATTCAGAGGAATTAATATCCAAAGGGTAACTCCACTTTACCACTTGCTTCTGTCTTATTAATGTGCCTCAACACAAGTTATATTCAATGTTAAAATATTTACATAGAATTCTGAAATACTGTTGGGTAAAATTTTAAATAAAGTGGTATTATTCCCAATTTAAGCTTACATAGTAAAATTAGTTTCAGTATATACATATATTAATATCCAGATATAGATATGTTAATGTTCAAGTGTCTATTTCTTTCTCAATGCCAGCTTCAATCAGTGAACTTCCAGTTCACTTTAATATAACCCAAATGGGAATGATTTTTATCACCCAATTCATATAGTCCTAATCCTTCCATAGAGTCTAATGGAATTTCCCTCAAACGTCACTCATAAAAGGACTGGAATACAATAGTTACTTGAGACCCACTCTTTAAAATAATGGTATATTTTACCTTTCCAATTATCATAGTCACCTCAGCATGAGGTTCTATGAATACAGCTAACTGCTCCTATGCTGGTCTCTTTAAACTGCTTCAACAAAGCTTCTTCTTGGGGCAGCTAGGTGGCGCAGTGGATAGAGCACTGGCCCTGGAGTCAGGAGTACCTGAGTTCAAATCCAGCCTCAGACACTTAACACTTACTAGCTGTGTGACCCTGGGCAAGTCACTTAACCCCAATTGCCTCACTAAAAAAAAAAAAAAAAACAACAAAAAAACCAAAGCTTCTTTGATCCCTTGGTGTTTCTTTAATTTTCACTTGCCTCAGCCTCAGCCTTAGGCTTCTATCCCATATCTCCTATACTTATAATTTTCAGTGGCTTAAAATCAGAACCTCCTGGCTCTCAGGCACTCATCTTCTGCTTTAAAGGTAATCACCCACCCAATTCTCCTATGAATTCAGATTCTTTTTAGATCAAATTACAGTCTTAGAATATTTTTCTAATTTAAAAAATTAACCCTTTTTAGTCATAAAACAATTGTATGCAAATCAGTTGAAAGACCATATTGTTCTGTAACTCTAAATTCATTCCCAATATGTTATTTTAACTCACTTTGTGTTCTTAAAACTGTTTCTTTATTCTCATGTTTTTCTAGTTTTTAATAAATTAAAGTTCTTTCTATGCTCCTTTACACAATTAAACTGTTCACCTACAAAGGAGGCATCATTCTATGCCTTTGATAGAATGATTTGATTCTCTATATTTATGTCATTTTTCAGTTTTTCTTCCCAAGTACTCAAATTCTACCAGCAAGCTGTGCTTAATCATACATATATTTTAGTAATTTTTGTTAAACCGAAGTTCTTATGTTCCTTTCAGGTATCAGCATGTTTATCTATAACAGGGGTGGGGCAGCTAGATGGCACAGTGGTAAAGCACTGGCCCTGGATTCAGGAGGATCTGAGTTCAAATCCGGCCTCAGACACTTGACACTTACTAGCTGTGTGACCCTGGGCAAGTCACTTAACCCTCATTGCCCCCCCACCCCCCCAAAAAAAGAATATAAAAGGGGAAATATCTTACATCATTTATAGTTGGCTTAAATATTTTACTTTAAACAAGGATACATTTTCTGGCCCTTTAAGTCCTTAGCTGCTCCATATGAAAAGGGCCTTAAAGGACAATACATTATTACACTGACATCAGACCTAAACTAGACACTTTGCTACTTCTATCATCTGGGGTAAAATAGAGCACATCTAACCCATCCTTTAATATCCAATATCCAATAGCTTTTTGGATACTTGAAGAGAGCTATTACTTCCCTCCCCCCCTCCAGTTTCTGCCAAGTTAATTATTTCTGGGTTTAGGACTGATTATCATATGTCATAGATTCAAGGACCTTCACCAACCTACCTGCCCTCTTCTGGACATTTTCCAGATTACTGAGTAAATTTCTTACATGTTGCTACCCAGAACAGAACCAGATACTCTAAATGAGGTCTGATGAGGGCAGAGTACAGCAGAACTATTACCTCCTTTTTTCTGAAATGTATGCCCCTTAGTATAACTCAGAGATCACATTGATGACTCATGTTGAACTTATGGTTCACTAAAATCTCCAGATCTTTTTCAGAACAAATGCTATCTAACCAAGACTCCACCATCTTATATTTGTGAAGTGGATATTTTTGAACACACACACACACGTATATATATTCCTTTTTATTGAATCTCATCCATATTGACTTACCAAAATACTCTCAATCATGCTTCCCTCCTCTAGTTTCTGGATTTTCTCACATGAATATAACTTGTTAACAGAGTTAGGGAAGGTAAGTAGCACAATAGATAGAGTGCTGGGCCTGGAGTCAGGAAGATTCCTTCCTGAGTTCAAATCTGGTCTCAGACACATAATAGCTGTATGACCCTAGGCAAGTCACTTAACCCTGTTTGCTTCAGTTTGCTCGTGTGCAAAAATGAGCTGGACAAAAAAATGGCAAACCACTCCAGTATTTTTGCCAAGAAAACCCCAAATGGTGTCAGGAAGAGTCAGATATACCTCAATAACAACAACCACCACAACCATAACCACAATCAGAACAACAACAACCTACAGTTCGATACTATCCCCTTTTACCTATCTTGTTTCTTTTGAATAATGTATATCCCACCAAATTTTAGTAATACCTAGGACGTAAAATTTGCCTTTTTAAAAATTAGTACCTCAGGTTCTCCCCTACCCTTAAAAACTGGGTATCCACTGGATATGGACATTCAAAATCCTAGATTTCATTTTTCCCTCATATATTTTCACTATTGGCTCCCTTTTTAGATTGTATGCCTAATAAAATTCCAGGTATCTCAGTTATGATTCTTTGCAGCTACTTTCTGGGGTAGCCAACTTGTGGGGATCTGTCTATCTATGTATGTAACTACATAGGCAATCTTCTCCCTCCTTCATCATTTTTAGATTAAAGTCTTCTTTTTATGCTAGGGATAGTCATATCCACCATTCATGGGTTCCACCCATATACTTTAGGCCAAACATGTTTCCTCACCACATTAGTTTGGGAAATTACAGATATAGAAGTTTGCTTACCATACACAGAACAGTTCTTTTTCATATGTTTTAAATGAAGGGACACAGTATAATACATTGGAAAATGCCCTCTACTGGGAGCTGGGAGACCCAGCTTCTCTTTGTGGCTTTGTCACCAATCAGCAGCTGGTCTTTGGTTTCTCTGGACCTTCATTTACACATCTGTAGAAGGAGGTGGGGAAGTTTAACAAGGTGATATCTAAGTTTCTTTCATATTCTAACATTCTATAATTTATACTATTCTATAGTTTGATATATGAGAGAATCAAATTAATACATAATATAGTAGAAAAAAAGATGTAGGAAGAACATTTCAATAACCATTTAGTTCAAATTCAACATTTAATGTTGTCTTACTTTGTACAAAGCAGTATCCTGGGAGCTGTGAGAAAAGCAAAATATAGGAAGACATAGATCCTCCCCTCAAAGAGCTTACAGTCTAGTAGAGGGATGCATCAAGAATGTAATGATTGGGGGCAGCTAGGTGGCGCAGTGGATAGAGCACCAGCTGTGGAGTCAGGAGTACCTGAGTTCAAATCCAGCCTCAGACACTTAACACTTACTAGCTGTGTGACCCTGGGCAAGTCACTTAACCCCAATTGCCTCACTAAAAAAAAAAAAAATTTTTAATTTCTAAAAAAAAAAAAAAAGAATGTAATGATTGGAGTGACACCACCTGCTGGAGAGTTACTGTAGGAAAGCTCCGCCATGAGGAGAAGGCGTCTAAGAGCAAGCTATGCGGTCAGGTCCTTGGCGTCAGGAAGTGACGTTTGCTTGTGGGTACTATCAAAGCTACCAGCCAATTAGCTTGGAGCTGTGTGTGCAAGTGTGGGTGGGATGTTCCCAGTTTCACCGGAGGCTTCTGAGAGGAAGAAGGAAGCATTGGTCCTTTTTGTTCCTGACCTCGCCATGGCAGG
Source organism: Dromiciops gliroides (assembly GCF_019393635.1). Classification (NCBI taxonomy): domain Eukaryota; kingdom Metazoa; phylum Chordata; class Mammalia; order Microbiotheria; family Microbiotheriidae; genus Dromiciops; species Dromiciops gliroides. The sequence continues at coordinate 381,172,480 of NC_057864.1, read as the reverse complement.
TTGGATGATGGGGTCTCTTAGAAAGAGTTAGATTTTTACCTTTCTCTCTGATCATTAGATCCTAATGCTCTTTAATAAATACTTAAACACTTAAATACTCTTGCTAAAGCTTCTAATTTATTGGTGACCACTCATTAGATATTTTAGACAGACTAGCTAGAATTTTAGCCCCTTACAAGAATGCACATAAGTATAATGCAAAAAAGAATATGACAATTGTTGTAGAAGTATAAGCAAAGCTCTATGGTGTTGAGGAGAGGAAAAAAAACACTTTGGCTTGGGGAAGATTCAGGAAGGTTTCATTTGTATTGATCCTTGAAGGATGAGTAATACTTCAATAGACAGAGATGTGGTGAGGATGCATTGTAACAGGAAAAAATGGCTTGAATAAAGGCATAGGTATAAGAAAATATGGAGCATTTACAAGGAAAAGTGTCCAGTTATGTTGCTCTAGATTATAAGCCATGGAGAGAAAAAGCATACAGAATTTCTGACAGTGGTCAGTAACATTTCTTGACCATTACCAAAATAGGATTAGTCAAACTCTTTTTATTAACTGATTTTTACTACAAATATATTTTAAAGGTGAGAAAGGTGCTCCAATACTTCCGTAGGTTATTTAGTATGACAGGGGAAAATGGGTAATGATGAATATGTCCTGTATTACCTATGTCACCTTTAGTATGTAATAATGTGTCTGGATCTCAGTTTCTTCATATATAAAATAAAGAATTTGCATTAAGATATCCAAGAGTAATGGATAGAAGACACAGAGTAGATTTAGGCTTGAAAATCTGGCTAACCACAAAGCCATTCCAAAATTGAACGGGTGATCTTATGAGAGAATAAATTGCTTATCACTGGAATGCTTTAATCAGAGGCTGGTTGGCCACTGGTTGGGTATGTTGTAGTATTTTTTTTTCAAAGATGAATTGGTTTAGATAACCTCTGAAATCCCTTTCAACTATGATATTTTGTTAATATAAGGACATTTCTGGCTCTAACATTCTATCATTTAACTCTATAGACAAGGTATGATATCTATTGCCTAGAATTCAACATTCATCTGAATGGACAAATAATACAGCTGCCCAACAGATAGTAAAGATGGATAATGAATTGGGCTTACAGTTTAACAGGAGGAGAGTGGGATCAATTGTTTTTGGAAAGGTGAAAAGTACTTTTATTGATTCTCAAGTATTCCATAAAAGAAAAGGCCCATTTTTTTTTCAAGACAGACATTTTATCAGTGCTACTAAGATAAGGAATACCACTGACTCCAGAGAACTAGGGACAAGTATCACAGAGGGCAATGCAGAGGTCCATAGTGCGTGTGAGCAAGCTAAAACAGGTCACCAGTGAAGAATCAGAACAGGAGTGAAGGATATAATTGAAGAATTAAGAGAAGATGGGCTGTTCCTTGAGGAAGAACAAATAATGACAGGTAGATGGACACCATACTTCATTTGTAACCTTGTGATGTCAGGAGAAAGTGAAGGCCTCCAGAATGTTAGTAGTAAAGTTTGGGGAGAACTTGGGAGAGAGTCTCATATTAGATGGGCAGGCATGGATGCATTACAATCTGAATTCCTGGAGGTAAATCCTAAATCAATGAGGTCACTGATCCATTGGAACATTTGAATCATGTATTACTGGGCTGTAAAGCCTCATTTTGTCATTGTTTGGCCTTTTAATGGCTCAGGGTGAATGTAAATATTAATTGTTTCTGTTTTGGCCAGAAATCCTGAGAGTCTTCCCCTCCTAGATTGATTTTCATTTACTTATGTATTCATTCATTTATTTAATCTACCTATTCGTTCATTTATTTATTTATTTATTTTTTAAATTTATTTATTATTTTTTTTTGCAGGGCAATGAGGGTTAAGTGACTTGCCCAGGGTCACACAGCTAGTTAAGTGTCAAGTATCTGGGGCCGGTGCTTTATCCACAACGCCACCTAGCTGCCCCCATTTATTTATTTTTCACTAGGTAAAGAAGGCCATTCTTTGCCTCATTTTTTCCCCTAGCCTTAATCACCCAATGGGCTTTGCCTTGGACAAACTGAGACCTGGAAAAGACAGCTTCAAAAAACCAAGCTCTCGCACTGTATTGGGGACACCTACTGTAGTCCTGATCCATATCTTGCCACCGGACCCAGATGACTCAGGAAGAAAGAATGAGGCTGTTGACTTTGCACAACCCTGCCTCACTTACACCCAGTTCACTGCCAGTCATGACATCACCTACAAATGTCATGCTCCTCCTCAAGAATGAAGGACAAGGAACAACAATTGGGCTGTAGTGTCTTGATTCCCTTATTTTGCTTCTAACTACCATAATTTAATAATTTTCTTCTCTATAACAGTCACTTTTTTGCCTAGATACATGAAAAAACCCATTCTTTGGCACCAGAACCCTCATCTAAGGATATTTCAAAACCATTTAAATATATGCTATTTTTATTATAGTACTGTTTTTCCCTGTTTTTTGAGGGAAGTTCAGATATTTGGGTTAAAAGGTAAGGAAGATAGAAAAAAAGAGGGAGACTTGAACAAAGATTATTCTGTTTGTCCCCTGAGAATCATCCACTTTCCCCTTAAGGTTTTTATTGCTTTTCCTCTACTAAATAATATTCAGTTTTCTATAGGCCAATCTTTCTTCAAGAGAAAATAAATTTCCGATATCTTAAGCATTTTAGAGGGAAAAAGAAAAGTATATTGAAAATTCAAGATTGAAATTCACTTACTACTGCTCTTTTCACTGGGAATTCCCTTGGTTCAGGCATACTATTCACTCTTGTAATCAGCCTTTGAAAGGCAATCATTGTACATTATAAATTCATCTTAGTTTGGGGGAGAGACAAGAGTATGGAGTGTTTTCTCTTTTCTTTTTTCCAGAGAGGAAAAAAAAAAAGAAGGGGAAAGAGCAAAGGGTATTTCCTACTAAAAGACTTTGAAAAAATCAAACTGTAAATAGAGTTTGTGATACATGGAGAAAAGAAAGAGAATAGGAATATGACAAGCTCTTAAAGTTTGTTTAGCACTTCACATACATTATCTCATTTGGGAAGAAAAAAAGTAAAGAACACAAAAGAAAAGCAGCTTTATTTCTGTTCGTTTCAAGTAATTGATAGCAGTAGGAAGAGGGGATATTGAAACATATTTCTATTTCCCATTCCCCTACTGTACCCCAAGGCCTACTACTACATTGGAGCATCAAGGTCATTAAAATCCTGGGAGAGGTGTAGCAGCCCCTTTACCCCAGCAGATCAATACAATTTTGTGCACACAGTAATCTTGTCAGCAGACAATTGGCCTCATCTTTTGCTACTCCGAACACCTGTATGCTTTCCCCAGATTTGTTTTTTTTTGGCTTGAGTATGGACACTTTCCCCACCCCACCCCCCATTTCATCCATTCTCTCTTCCCTGGCTCAATTGTTTCATATTAGTAGTGCCTACCTGTATCTTATCATTTGCCTGGTATTTTGATGTTGTAGTTCTGCCTTCTGGATTCCATGCTTTATTTGTTGCTTCTAATTCCCTTTCCTTCACTAATTATCAATAACTATAACAGTAGTTTTAATTATCTAGTGCTTTCAGGTTTGACAAGTGTTTATACACACACACACACACACACACACACATTATCTTACTGATCCTTAAAAAAGGCCTAGAGATAGGTAGAACATGTAGGCTAGAGGCTCTGCTAGGTGTTTATAAACCACAATTTACTCCCCATCATGATATCTCCCATTGGAGGGCACCAATGTGATCATTCACCCAGCCTGATGATCTCTCCTACCTTTTGTTCAACCAGGTCATTGCAATTCTTTATAGGCCTCTTCAAACCAGCCAGGCCAGGAGTGTCCCTGGGAAAGTAAGAAGTGCTCATCAGATGCAAATTAACTCTGAGTCCTGTTATACTGTCTTGAAGTATGACAGTGCCAGTGCCTATAATGTCTTTTAGCACTATGGAGAAATGCCAGCAGGTGAGTCTATGATGCTTCTAAATGGGATAAAGATGAGGACCACCACATTAAAAATAAATTAACAGAAAGATCAATACTAATAATATATTTTAGAAAGAGTTTTTTTGAACAGGGTTTATATTAGAAGGTGGTTATTATTGAAATTGAGTTTGAGGCCACCCCATCACTGGTGTCTTCCCCTCTTTATCATAGGCATCCAGGCTTTAAACTTTGCCTTCTAAGTTTAAAGGTGTCATTCAAATTTAAGGCAGAGTTCAGAATTCAAATGAATGACCCATAGCAACACTATTAGAATTATTTATTGATGCTCACAGCCAAGAGCACCATAGAGGTGTAGACAATACACTCAGGGATAGAGTTTCAGGAAGCCTCCCTTGATCCAATGGCCTCATAGGGCAACATTCTGAGTGGTGCTAAGGACAAGTAGCAAGACACGTTCTTTGGTTGAAGGCCCAGAGCCCCTGGGGGCCCTGGTTTACACAGAGTTTTCAGACTGAATGTATCTGGCAGCTTTCCCATTATTAGTGGGATTAGGAAGCCTGGAGTTCTAAAATTAACCAGAAAAACCTACTCACCACAAGGAATATGGAATTATAACTGCCTCATCAGCAAGCTTGCTGGAGGGTTTCTAACTAGAAATGGATGCAATCTAAACTTCAAGTATCCCAGAATTGTGTAATTGAAGACAGTCCAAGAAGAGTGGACCATAGTCTCCTATGGCTATTTAAAAAGTTATCTGTATAATGCAATCTACTATAAAGGTGAAACTGAGGAGCCCAATATCTATAGCATGAATCTAGACTAGACTGAAAATGTGAACTCTATTCTTTCTTTGAGGGGTAGAAATGTTTGGTTCAAATCTAAGAAGCTTCAGAGCTGGAAGAAGTGTTATAGACCATAAAGGTCAAGTTTTTCATTTTAAAGATTAGCCCAGAGAGTGTAAGGGACTTCACTCAAGTTCACACAGGTATTAAGTGTAAGACTCAAGATTGAAATCAGGCTCCTTTGATGTTAAATGTAGCACTCTTTCTACCACATGGGAGATTGACTTAAAATTCCAGTTAATGCCACTTTGAGAATGTGGCCCCATATCCATGGAATTCAGATGAAAACAGTTTCTATCACATTAGTTAGCATTCATTCATTCAACATTTAATAACTGCCTACTATGAACTACCAATATAAAAAACTACTGATCTTTGTCCCTATTTCTTCACCTTTATAAAATCTCTGTGAGAAGGATTTATATGTAGATCTATACAAATAGGAGCAGGATCTATACATTCCTTCAAAGGTTATCCTTTGAACAGATAAACATTCACTGAGGATTTTCTACATCTGACTACAACTTTATAGTCACACAATTGACTAAAACATGCATAGAATGCAAGGTCCCACATTGGTTTTTGTTTGTTGATAAAAAACAAAAACAAAAACCCAAAACAAAAACATTTGCTTTGATAAAGCAAAAATGCATTTTTATAGACTTGCTTCCATTGGGGTGCTATCCATATATTAAGATCCTGCATGATTCTTTGATAAATACAGCCACAAAAACCTTTACTCAATGACCCTTTGACTATTAACATCAAGCAAGATATATAAATGGGAGTTGTTTGCTTCTTGTACTTAAGTCCCATGCTTTCATCAAGCCCTTCAGCATTATAAGGCCTTGTCTATAAGAATCATGATTACTTAAAATGTCAGCCTCCCCTGTAGTCCAGAAAGGGAGATAGTATGTGTGGAAATAAGTATAATATAAGAGGGAATGTGATAAGCATCTAAGAGAAGTACAAAGAAAGTACTCTGGGACTTAAGATGAGGGACAAAACTGAATGATTAGGCAATATGACCTAATAACCAGAAAAAGCAAAATTTTCTCTTATACCTTACATAGTATTTTATCTTGAAATTACCTCTGTAAAGAATTAATAAGGTAATCTAGCTATCTGTAGATTATATAATATATATTAGATTATATGGCTATAGCTAGATTAAATTACAAATTCATTATAGGGGTAGGTACAAGATATATATATACGCATATATACACAATATATTAGATATATATCTTACAGTTATTAATATTTTTACTTTATTCTCCTACTGGCCTGTAGTTCCATGAGCTCTGGAACTGTGTAATACATCCCCCCACCCACACACACTTACAGTGTAATATATACACACATCTGTAAATGTATACATACATATATACATATATACACATATATATGTATATATATGTGTGTATCCTTTCCAGAGCCCGGCACAATGCTTTGCACATAATATGCACTCAACTGATGTTGTCTGAATAAATTAATGAATGAAAAAATACTGGGGCCATTTTCAGTTCAAGTTTTACTTGATTTCATCATTATCAGCATATGTTTAGTGAGTAATTACAAGGACTTGGGAACTGTTGGAGGCCCTTTGGGAGATTGAAAGAGATATAAAATACAGGCACTTCTCGTAAGGATTTTATAAACCATTTGGGGAGAGATAGGACAAATACACAGAAAGACACTAGGCCTGTGCTAATTAGTGTGGCTGCAATTAAAATGCTTAAACATGATTTCATTCATGCTAATAATGCCTTCGGGAAATTGATCATTTGAAAATTTCACCAAATTGGTGGTCTGACAGTTTCCAACAAGAAGTTAACTAAAAAATTAGAATGTTGGTTATATGTAGATGCTTGTTTCTGGTGCTGGAAAGTAACATTTTGCTTCAAGCTGTCATTGCATGATGTAAATGCTCTCCCTTTTCTACTTTCTATGAATAATAATTACAGATTATGTTTGTGGGCATGAGTGGTTGGAAATTATTTAATTGTTACCATTTATATAACTTCAGAATTGCAAAATTCATATTTAAGGATGGCCACCAGGGTGTGCAATTATAGATATTGTCATTTTAACTTTTTGCAAACATTAGTGTCCACTTGTTAATACTCTAGGCAGAATGTTACTGATTAGCGATTTTCTCCTTGTCCAGCTCAATTATAGACCAGATTAAAGTTTAGCACAATAAAGGCAATAGAGAAATTTCAGATGGTTTCTTGTATATACCCTATATTTTCAAAGCTTTTATATATGAGTGTTTACTATTTCAGTGACCCATTACAGAATATTTTTGCATTTCACTATTTGGTTCACTATAGATTCCAAAAGGAAATGTCTATGGTATCTCTGAGTCCATTCACTGTGAGAAGAGAATAGAATGTATTCCATACTTTATATTTCTTTACATCATTTGTTACCATGTTAGAAGGAGGCATCTTCATGTCTTAGGTAGGACTCTGAATAGAGCAGGTAGGTAGTGCAGTGGATAGAGCATTGGCCCTGAAGTTGGGAGGACCTGAGTTCAAATCTCACTTTAGACAATTACTATCTGTGTGACCCTGGGAAAGTCACTTTACCCCAATTGCCTTAAACGTCAGGGGCCATCTCCAGTCATCCTGATATATATATATCTTGCCACTGGACCCAGATGGCTCTGGAGGAGAGAGTGAGGTTGGTGGCCTTGCACAGCCCTTCCTCACTTAAATCCAATTCAGTGAAATCATGACATCACTCCAATGTCATGGTCCTCTTTGGGAATGAAGGATAAATGACAACAAGGATTCTGGGTATCAGGAGACTTGAGCAGGTCACTTAACCTGGGCTTCGGGAAGGAGTAAAATAAAGAGTTCTGTAAATGATCTCTGAAATACTGGGAAAGGACAGATGGTTGAGATTCCTTTTGCTCTTATTACTTCATTCAACATGAGAGTCAGCCTCAATTAGTGGATAGAGAGCCAGCCTCCAGCAATACCTGCCAACAAGCAATACCTGGGTTTAAGTCCTGCCTCTGACACATACTGGCTGTGTGACTCCAGACAAGTTATTTAACCTTTCACTGCTCAAAATATCTTTAAGATTTTAAGTTGTAAGGAAGGTGCCAAGTTGCATCGGAAGGGAGCATTCCCTCATCTATGAGTTATTTATATCAATGAAATCACAGGCAAGTCCCTAACCCAGACTCCTGAGACATCTCCAGTTATATTGTCTGCACTCCACTCATGCCATCAACTCCACTCCCTTCTAACCTGAAAAATGGGGCTGTGTTCTGGAGAGAACCCTGGGCTTTGAGAAGTCTACTTTGGTCTTATCTTGCTTGGTCCCAGGTCTTGACAATATTTCAAGAACATTTCCACCCTTCCCAACTTCCCCAGGTGCCCTTTATGAATTGCTTACCTCCTTAGAATGTGAATTCTTTTAGGGTAGCAACTGTCTTGACTGCTTCTATTGGTATTGCCAGCTTTAGTGCAGTACCTGGTGCATAGAAAGTTCTTAATAAATACTCTATTTATCTATCTCTCAGTCATCTATCTATCTATCTATCTATCTATCTATCTATCTATCTATCTATCTGCCACTTAGCTACCTACATGTGGCTATCTATTTATTATTAACTAAAGCAGTTTTCCCAGGTGGTTTTTGCAAATTGCCTCAAGCCTCTTACATAAATCACTTCTTTCTTTTTTTAATAAACATTTTTATTTAAAGTTTGGAGTTCCAAATTCTATCCCTCTCTCTCTCCCTCCTCTCTCCTCCCCCCCAGTAAGCAATTAGATATAGGTTATACATGTGCAATTATAGAAAACTTTACCATATTGGTAATTTTGTATAAGAAGTCTGGAATAAAAGAAAAAAATGAAAGGAAGTGAAAAATTTAGCACGCTTCAGTCTGTGCTCAGTTGATAATCACTTCTTTCTTTGGAGGTGAATGTATGCTTCATCATTAGTTCTTTGGAACTATCTCTGGTCATTGCATTGCTGAGAGTAGTTATCATTCATTATTCTTTATTGAACAATATTGTTGTTACTGTGTACAATGTTCTTTTGGTTCTGCTCACTTCACTATACATTAGTTCATATGTCTTTCCAGGCCTTTCTGAAATCATCCTGCTTGTCATTTCTTATAGCACAATAATATTCCACCGCCATCATATACCACAGTTTGTTTAGTCATTCTTCAATTAATGGGCATTCCTTTTATTTCCAATTATTAGCCACCACAAAAAGAGCTGCTATAAATATTTTTTTGTACAAATAGGTCTTTTTCTCTTTTGGGGAATATTTTTGGGATATAAACCTAGCAGTGGTATTGCTAGATCAAAGGGTATGCAATTTTATAGCCCTTTGGGCATAGTTTCAAATTCCTCTGCAGAATGTTTGGATCTTTTCACAATTCCACCAACAGTGGATTAGCACCCCATTTTTCCCACATCCCCTCCAACATCCAACATTTTCCTTTTTAGTCATATTAGCCACTCTCATAGGTGTGAGGTGGCACCTCAGACTTGTTTTAATTTGAACTTCTCTGATCAATAGTGATTTAGAGCATTTTTTCATATGACTATAGATAGTTTTGTAAATCACTTCTTTCTTAAAGGATCACACAAAAGAAAATCTTCTGAATATTTTAAATAAGTAAGGCAGGGTAGCCAGGTGGCGTGGTAGATAGAACACTGGGTTAGGAATCAGGAAGACTTGTCTTTATGAGTTCAAGCCTGGCCTCAGAGACTTACTAGCCCTGTGACCTAGGGAAAGTCACTTAATCATGATTGCTTCAGTTCTTTGTCTGCCAAATGAGCTAGAGAAGGAAATGGTAAACCACTCTAGTATTTTGCCAAGAAAAGCCAAAAAAATGGGGTCATAGAGAATTGGACATGACTGAAACAATGAAAAAAAATAGAATGGCATCTTGAAGAGAAATATAAGATCATTTTTCACATCATCTAAAGAAGACAATGCATGAACAGAGACAGGTTTCATGTAGAAATTTAGAGCTTGAAGAGATCTTAGAGATCACACAATCCAACTCTTTAAATTGACAGATAAGGAAACTGAGGCCCAGGGAGGTAAAGTGACTTGCCAGGATTACTCGATGAGTGAATGGTAGCTATGAAGCCTGAACATGGATCTCTTAATTCTTAATTACATGCTTTTTTTACCATTCTGTATTGCATAAAAAGAATCAGGCCTTATGGCTCTTTCCCCCCATTCAGGTGCATTGCACTTTAAGAAAACAATATAAATAAAAATATAAATTCACAAAACAGTAGGATTCCTTGTGCTCTAAAACCTGATTACTTTCGCTGACTCTATGAGAGAGTCTCTAGTTCATACTAACTTATTAATGACCTTGACTTGTTGCTGACTTTGAATCCTGGGGCAATGTCCTCTTGAATAACCTCAGCATTTTGACCTTGAGTCAAGTCTAATCCACTGTGAATTCTGAAACTCTCAGCTGCTAAGGGCTGTAGATCTTGACAGATGTCATTGTCCCAGTCACCCAGGATTAAAAACCTTTCAGTAATCATTAGCTTCTCCCTCTCCCTTCCCAAATCCAGATGTCAAATGATGTCCATTTTACTTCTTCAGTGGCTTTCCCATTTATTTCCTTTCCAGTCCACTGCCCTCACTCTTTTTCAAGTATTCATTGTCTTCCACCTAAATTGTGATTATACTCTTTAGTCTCACCAATTCTAATATCCTTCTCCCCCACAATCTATTCAACCAGAAGTTTAGTTATGAAATTGACCTTCCTAATGAAGACCTCTGATCTACTCCAGATGTCTCCAACAGAAACCTTTTCATCCAATTACAGAATCCTGCATAATTCTGGTTGCATTTTTAGGCCTTCTCTCAATCCAGGATTTTTCATAGAACTTTTACATCTCCTGTGTAAGCACATAGGTAACAAAACATCGACTCTCCAAGACTAGTTTTATTTAACTTAAGAGCCATGCAAAAGATTCATAACTAATCATAGGTATGACTTCATCTCTACATTAGGTCATAAGGTCATAAATAGTTAAGACAATTCCTTTTCTCTTTGGTGGTCCCCTGCCTTCCTGAGAACCTACAGAGTTCTTCATACTTATAGGACTACTATAAATGCCTTTGGTCTTTGGGCTATAGTTTGTCAACCTCTCCTTTAATGTTTATAGTGGACTTTTTACATACACACACACATACACACACACATATATATATGTATGTATGATGTGTGTACAATATATATGTATCTATAATACATGTACATATGTTATATACTATAGTTATAATATTATACATATAATATATAAACAGAAACATATAAACTCTTTAGATTTTCACAACAGTCTTGTAAGGTGTTATTATTAAACTAACTTTACAGATGAGGAAATTGAGGGAAAAGTAGAAAGTATCCATCAGTCATCTCCTAAAAGAAACCCCAAAATGAAAACTCCTAGAAACTACATAGCCAAAATCCAGAGATACCAGGTCAAAGAAAAAATGCTTCAAGTAGCTAGAAAGAAAGAATTAAAGTACCAAGGAACCATAGTCAAGATAATGCACAATTTAGAAGCGATAACTCTAAAGGAGCAGAAAATTTGGAATATGATATTCTAGAAGGCAAAGGATATGGGCTGACAACATCAATAATTTACCCAGAAAAACTCAGAACAATGCTGCAGGGGAAACAAAAGGATGTTTAATGAAATAGAAGACTTCTGAGCATTTATTTTTTGGTGAGGCAATTGGGGTTAAATGACTTGCCCAGGGTCACACATCTGGTAAGTGTCAAGTGTCTTGAGTTGGGATTTGAACTCAGGGATTCCTGACTCTAGGGCCAGTGCTCTATCCGCTGCTCCACCTAGCTGCCCCAAGCATTTCTTATGAAAGACGAGACCTATAGAAAAACTTTGAATTCAAACACAAGAGTGAAAAGAAACATTAAGGAAGGTAAACACAAATTAATAATGATAAAGATAAAATAGAGATAAACTACTTACATTCAAATATGGGGAGATGAAACATGTCTCCTCAGATCTGTATCATCATCAAGGTTCATAGAGGAAATCCAATTAGATAATGCTTGGTAGTGGTTCTATTATGTCTTGAGGTTAAGAAAAAGATGGAAAGAGAGGAGAGAGGAATACAATGGAAGGAGAAAAAGAAAAAGAAAGTTAGGGGAAAGTATCTTACATAATCAAGGTGCATAAGTAGATAGTTATACAAACAAGAAGGAAGGGGTAGGGGGAATGACTGACACTTGAACCTCACTCTCATCTGAACAGATCAAGAGAACAAAGAATAAACTTACATATACACACAGAGAGTTGGGTACAAAAAGATATTAATAGGACAATAGGAGGAAAAGGGAAGAAACAGAGAGGGGAAAATAGAGGAAGTGTAAACTAAGAGAGTAATTAGTCACAAGCAAAAACAAACAAAAACACACAAACTTCCAAGGATGTATAGATCTTTATTTTTCAGGGCAATGAGGGTTAAGTGACTTGCCCAGGGTCACACAGCTAGTGTCAAGTGTCTGAAGCTGGATTTGAACTCAGGTCCTCCTGAATCCAGGGCCGGTGCTCTATCCACTGCACCATCTAGCATCCCCATAGCTCTTTTTAAAAACTTGATTGATTTATTATTCCAATCAAGATGCCTGGAAAATTCAGGGTAGGAGTTAGACCCCTTATACATAAAATATGCATTTAATAAAAGCAAGTAAAATTGGTCATCAGGTGGTATCAGAATGTAATATATGTTGGGTTCTTTTTATCTATGGGTACATATAACAAATTAATATAACTTTTTGTAGATTGGATATTTGTAGATCAATGAGTGTGATCTTCAGTTGTTTCATGTGTGTACATCTTGTTCCTTTACTAAGTTTGAAAGTACCATAAATGCAGAATTTATCTTCTGCTCTTATGAAAGGTCACTGAGTAGGTAAATGTTCAAGAAATTTGAATAATACAAGCCTTGATTTTCTACAACTAGTTGTTAAGGGTTAAAATTCTAGCTAAACTGTCTAAAATATCTAATGAGTGGTTGCCAATAAATTATAAGCTTTAGCAAGAGTTAGACTTTTAAGCATTTATTAAGGAGAATAAGAATTTGGTAAAGAGAGAGAGAAAGGCCTAGATTTCTATCTATTAAAGGGAGAGCACATTTTTAGCTCCCTTCTCCGCCAGCGTCCTCAGGAAAGAGCGCCAGTCTCTTCCTTCCTCCTCCCACTAACCCGCGTCACTTCCTGACTCCTGGTCTTGCCCTCAAAGACCTTCGCTTCATGGGCAGAACTCTTCTACAGTAAGTCTCCAGCAGGTGGCGTCATTCCAATCGTTACAGTCCCCCCTGTTGTTCCTCAAGAAACAAAATGTTTCCTTGACGGAACAGTAAAAACAATATAATAACTATTGCTAACTAATAATATGTGAACAACAATATAGAAAAGGAAGAGAGGAAAGTTTTGTCCAGAGGGGCGATTTTTTTTTGTCCTCATGAACCGACGCTTTGACATTAGTCTTGCAAAGGGAGGGCCTCTGCAGAGAATACATGTTACAGATGGTGTATATTATAACAGAAAGAGAAAAAAACAACAAAAACAACAAATCAAAACTGTTCATTTAAAGTCTCTGAAAGTCTTTTCTCAGATGTCCTCTAGGTGTAGTCGTGGAATGGAAGTCTTTTCAGGGGTTGATGTGTGGATGCTGGTAATCAGCCAGGAAAATTTCCTACAAAATTGAGCTTAACACAACTTTAAAATAGCTTTGTCAATAATCAAATCAAACAATGAAAGTTCTCAAAAACATGTCTAAGGGAATTCAGAATCTTAGTTGTTACACATGAAACATATAATAAAACAAAAATTGAAACATTCTTTAAAATTATAATATTACTATAGTCCCCCCTTATGGAGGGTAATTGAGAAGACAATTGCTGTGATATTAATTTTTAAAAATAATTTTTATCTTTGTTTCATCATTTTTTGCATCATCTGCCTAATTATCCTCATGCCATTATGAGAAATTAAAAAATCTAATATAATTGGTAACAGGTGTCAAGGCCAAATTCAACACTGTATTTATCATGACACCTGAGATAATTATGGGGGTTACCATAAAAGAACAGAGAAATGATGGGATATGAGCATTCCCACACTTGAGCAATATATACTGCCCATGCAGTATACCAGGCTTAAAATAGGTGGATGGAATATATGTCCATGCCACCGAACATATTGGAGGAAACTGAGTCAGACTTAATCAGATGCATGGGATTTGAGATGTCCATGGCATCAGGCATATAGGAGGGAGCATAGAAGCCAGGTGTAGAAGTGAGATGGGTGGGATGAATACTTCCAGCCATCTGTACAATATTGTGGGGAAAAATAAAATAAAATATTAAACCAAGAGAATCCAACCTCAACATTAGTCAAAAGCCGTTCCCTCGGCCATACCTTGACTTCATGCATGTCTCCCCTCATGTGACAGTTCAGTGTCTGCTCTTTGCATGTATTCCTCTTGTGATTGGATGGCATCTTGGCCAACTGGCATCTGATAACTCAGAATAAAGGCAATTAATGTCTTAAATGATAAGTTCCCATAATCCAAGTTTCATATGGATTTAAAATTGAGGATAATAAATGATTGCAAAAAATGTGAATACATCTTGACTGAGAATATAATATATAATTATGCAACAATTTCAAATAATACCCCTTTTTTTTACTTAGTATACTATTACTTTTGTGAAAAATCAGAACATATTTAAATATAAGTTAAAGCACAACACAATCTCAAAGAAAACTTTTACAAATGTTCCCCTCTTTTTTTTTTTTTTTTGGAATATGCTTATCAAAAATAATACTTCTAGAATCAATTTACACTTGCCATGGCAAACAATTTGCCAGGGAAATGCTTTAAAGAGTTTGATCAAATAATCAGTTGAGAAAAAATAACAAAAACAAACAACTCAGAATATGGGAGCACAATACTCCTAGAATTAACATTGTATTATGAAATCAAAACCATGTTTCAAAATTAGATAGATGAATGAATAGAAGAAAATACACGTGGAACAATAAAAGACAGTGAAATTCAAACTAAGGAAATCTAAATGAGCATGAACTTAATATTAATAAGAGTACTATAAAATATAAACTTGATCACATGACTATAAAAAGCTTTTACAAATATTCTCCTTGTTTTAAAAACTAAGTATGACACAATCTCAAAAGCATGAAAATCTCTATGAAAATAAACCCATACCATTAATTTCAAAATGTATATGTAATAGCATAGAAATCCTATGTAACCTCTGAACTGATACTATTACTCTGAGTGAATTCAGAACACTTTTGATTCCGGTATCTAAAATCCCCAATACTCATATCAATACCTTGCTGCTTACTTCTACATTTCTGTAAAATATATACCCTTCCATGGCAAAAGAATCGGAGTCTTGAACTATGTTGATGATTGTCATTCTTATTCGGCTTAAGTTTTTCTTCTTTAACCCCTCTATATTGTCTGTCAGTCTTTTCACCATACAAATGCTTTATAAGATTACTAATTAAAGACAAAAGCAGGTTAGCAAAATTATGAACAAAACGAGCATATCTGGAATTTAAAGGGCTTTTTAAGATTGTCTCAAAAGCACAGCCAGGCCGGGGAAGGGCTGAGCCTGAAGCTGCAAATGCAGGTAGAAAAAGTTGAGCATGCACATCAGATCTCTGGACTTCCCAGGCAGGGGAAGCTATGGGCTTGGCCATAGGAGGAGTAGAGGGTGGGGTCTGGAGAGGAGGGGAGGGACCAGAGCAATTTGAATCAGACTTGATTTTGAACTCAGGCCTGGATTCCTCTTCCCCCACTTTGCCTCCAGGTGCTAGGGGATTAAAAGCTTCTAGAGGGTGGGTCATTGCCTCCAGGCATGCAAAATTAAAGCAACAATTACTGTTAGAACTGGGAAAAGCTGCGGGAATCTCTTCAGGTTTCTCTGAAAAAGCATGGTTGGGAGAGGGAGAGATATTTCCTTGTGTGAGTAAGTTGCTGGCTCTTTTAACAAAAATAAAAAGAAAAATAGAAAATCCACAAAAACAAAGCATTAACATGATCTTATCTCCCATTTGTCTGGTTAAACAGACTAAAATCAAAAATAGGGTAATTAGGGAGTTTAAAAGGTCCATTTGAAAAAATTTAAAGGGAAAACACAGCCAGTACACCAGTACTTAGCAATTTAAAGGGTAGGGGAAATTTCTTACCCAACCAGAAGATCAGAAGAAGACTGAGGTTTAGCTTTCCTCTTCATGGTCAGCCATCTGTTAAGGGTTAAAATTCTAGCTAAACTGTCTAAAATATCTAATGAGTGGTTGCCAATAAATTATAAGCTTTAGCAAGAGTTAGACTTTTAAGCATTTATTAAGGAGAATAAGAATTTGGTAAAGAGAGAGAGAAAGGCCTAGATTTCTATCTATTAAAGGGAGAGCACACTTTTAGCTCCCTTCTCCGCCAGCGTCCTCAGGAAAGAGCGCCAGTCTCTTCCTTCCTCCTCCCACTAACCCGCGTCACTTCCTGACTCCTGGTCTTGCCCTCAAAGACCTTCGCTTCATGGGCAGAACTCTTCTACAGTAAGTCTCCAGCAGGTGGCGTCATTCCAATCGTTACATAGTGTTTCAACCTTAACTCTGGCTACTATTCTTAATGGATTTTCCTAGATAAACATTACAATGTGAAATACTGTAAGACATTTTAGTTATTAGAAAATAATACATGCTTTACAATCAAAGACATTTGTAATAACCCATTATGCTACAGTCAAATGGGCCTGTGAAAATTTCTTTTTTTCAGAAATCAAGCTTAAGAGCCTGATCATTGTGAATTTACAATCCACGACTAGAATGCCCTAGCCAAAATCTTAGAAACAAACCTATTTATTCTTTATCACTTGCAAAATAAATGGATCTCCTGCAAAGAAACTTTTTCAATAAAGTCCACACTGAAATATAGAGATTACCTGGGAAGCAATTAAACCTAATACTGAGGATATTTGATTATTGTTATGAATGTTCATCATCTAACAGCTATTGGGCAGAAAGTTTTGGTGCTAAGGTCAAGAAAAGTTAATTACCTGTGGTTATATAACTAATTTACGTCAAATTTGCAAGCAGAATTGCTGAATTCTAGTCTCCTAACTCCATGTCCAATATATATGAACACCCTTCCTCCTTTCTTTCTATTTCTTTCATCCATCATGCCAGGCTATAGTTTCATTGATTCTCCTCAATGGGGAATCTTAGCATATCAAAAGTATACTTTAAAATGAATGAAAAG
Source organism: Dromiciops gliroides (assembly GCF_019393635.1). NCBI lineage: Eukaryota > Metazoa > Chordata > Mammalia > Microbiotheria > Microbiotheriidae > Dromiciops > Dromiciops gliroides. Next base: position 381,155,337 of record NC_057864.1, on the reverse strand, counting down.
AATTAACCTTCCTTTTGAACATAAAAATAAATAGAAAGAGGACAGAAAAAATTAAGGAATAGAATAAAAATATATGTGAACAGGTAGTGGAAATCAGTAACCATTGGCTGTTTCCAATGTTCTGTATTCCCTGGACTCTACTACATCATGATCATGCTCCCACGAAGCCTCATCACCAGAAAAAAAAAAAAATATATATATATATATATACAATGCTTTACAGATTTGCATGTTATCTTTATACAGAGGTCATATGAATCTTCTCTGTATTGTCCCAACTTTAGAATATATTCTGCCAAAGTGAGCACCATAACTCTTTTTTGAGGTGTCAAAGAATTGGAATCTGAGGGGGAACCCTTAATTTGGGAATATATGTACAAATTATGGTACATGAATGACATGGAATACCATTGTAATGCTGAACTAAACATAATGAGCAACCAGGATTCCAGAGAACTAATGATGAAATCAGTATAGTAATACTTCCTGATAAAGGTGAAGGACTCAGAATGCAGAATGAGACAAATATATATTTTAAAGAACATAGCCAATGTGGAAATTTAATATGATTGACTATACAGTTTTGTAATGAGTCTTGTTTTTCTTCTTTTCTCAATGAGGGTTCAGTAGGGGGGGGAATTAGTTCTTATCTGGATAAAATAATACATATATAATATGTATATATACATATGCATACATACATATGTAAATATATACAGACACATATGTATATATTCTTATATACGTATATGTGCATGTAAGTGAATTCTTGGGAACTCTGATTAACATAATGACCAACTACAATTACTGAGGACTCATGATGAAACAAATTGCCCATCTCCTGACAGAAAAGTGATGAATTCAGTGTGGAGACATGTTTTTTTGTTTGTTTTGTTTTTGTTTTTACACATTGCCAGTGGGGAAACTTGACTATACACGTTTGCAAAGGGGTTTTGTTTTTAATTCTTTTTCAGTATGGTCATGGTAGTAGAATGGTTGGTCTTTGGAAATAAATTACAATATAATTTAAAAAGGAAAATAATTTTTAAAAAGGAAATATGACTTCTATGAGCTCTTTGATGTGAGTGCTCCCTCCATTGACAGATCATAATTGTTCTCATTTTATTGAACTCTACTCCTTGTCTCTCCCCTCCTTACCCCATCATCATCTTCTATATTGGGCCCATCCAACCCATAGGAGGCCTTTGTCTAGTTCTTTAAATAAGTACCAATGCTGCTCCTAGGCTGTCTGCCTATTTTTTTTATTACTTTTGTGGACCTGATTAGTCCACTCTGTTTTGAATCATATATTGCCTCAATGATGTCTATTATGACACTTACTGTGAATAATTCCATTTTAAAATGTTATATGTTGAGTCTAATACCAAGGTTTTTGAAAACTTATTTTTCTCTTCTCAGATTCTTTTCTGTTTTGTTGAGTGATACTATTTTTAAATCTTCAAACATTCTCCCCTGCAAGTATTTACAAATATATTTATATTTTAAACTTGGTATTGCCAAGTGTATTTCTATTTGGAAGGGAAGTAAAATGTATTGGGATCCTTAAGCTTCCCTATTGTAGTGATTATTTTACATCATTTAAGCCACTTTAGGAAAAGGAAATAATCCAAGTTAATGTTTTTCCTTTATTAATTTACCATTTGAGGGAATTAATAGAATAAGTAGGTCATCCCTGAGCTTACAAGAAAAAGTTTCTCATTTGTATTTTTTCCTAGTTTGTTATTAATTTTGATCTTTGCCCTAAATAGTCTTTCATGTTTAAAAACAAGATGAAAAGATGGAGAGGTACAGGCTAGGTACAATTAGATAGACTAGGAATTGGTTGATTAGCTTCAGCTCAGGAATGGAAATTAATGGTTTATTAGTAAGTTGGATATAGATCTTCAGTATAGTGTCCTAAGGATCTATCCTTGGTCTTGTGCTAGTTAACATTTTTATCAACAATTTCAATGAAAAGCAATAGGATAGATATAAAATCCTCTATCTGTCTTTTAAAACCCTTCACAACCTGGCCATTCAATCTTTAACACCTTATACTACCTTACTCCCCCTTCCTTCACTCTGCTGTCCATCTGAATTCACCTTCTCTCTGTTCCTCATATGTGGCACTACCAACCCATCTCTATACCTTTGTACTGGTTTTCCCATGCATACTCCATGGCTGGAATGAACTCCCTTCTCACGTCTACTTCACAAACTCATTCTCTTCCTTTAATGTAAAGTACAGCCTTTTATACCGGCCTTTCCTAATCCTCTCAATTGCTATTTTCCTCTATTCCTAACCACCTTGCATTTAACTATTTCATGTATTGCATTTATTCTATGTATACTTACATTTCTATATGTTGTTTCTCCTAACATAATGTAAGTTTCTTGAGAGTCAGGATTATATGATTTTCTGTGTTTGTATCCCAAGGACCTACCACATTGCTAAGTGCTTTAGAATTTTATCTCATTTGATGTAGGCACTTTATAAATGGTTGTTGATATATTGATATATTTATGGATGGATGGATGGATGGATGGATGGATGGATGGATGGATGGATGGATGGATGGATGGCACACTTATAAAAAATGCTGATGATATACCTAACACACTGAATGACAGAATCAAGATCCAAAAATATTTTGAAAGGCTAGAATCTGGGGATAAATCTAAAAAAGTCAAAATGCAGTAGAGATAAACACAAAGTCTCATATTTTAATAAAAGAAATTGAAAATACAATACAGTGAAATCTTGAATAGGTAATAGTTCATCTAAAAAAGGATCTGAGGGTTTTAGTAGCTTCCAAGCTCAATATATACCAACAACATAATATAGCTGACAAAAAGAATAATGTCATCTTTTATTTATTTGTTTTTGGGAGCAGAGCTGTGATTCCATTTGTGTAAGAAACTCCTAATGAAGAAACTCCCTCTATCATATGTGATCTTGTGCTCCTTTAAAAGAGACATTATGGGATTTCCAGGGTGTAGCCAAGATGGCGGAGGAAAGGCAGTAAGCTCTCAGAACTCACAACACAATCACTCCAAAAAACCTCCAAATAATGCCATAGAACAATTCCTGGAGCAGCAAAACACACAAAAGAATGGGCTGAAATCGTTTTCCGGTCAAAGACAGCTTAGAGGGTTGGAACAAGGGAGCTGCTTTGCCAGGCCAGGAGTGGAGCCCAACCCCACAGTCACACTGACATAGATCCAGTCTCAGGAAGGCTTCGACAGAGGAAGAGACCCCCAGAGCCTCTGAATCAGCTGCAGAGCCAGTGTTGTCTAGAACTAAGCTCACAGTCTGGTGAGAGGGCTGAGCCCTTGGCAGGGGGGAGATTACAGGGGTCTCTGCTGGAGCTGAGACAGAACTTAGGTTTTTCACCCCTGCTAGGAACCAGGAGGTAGGCTTGAGTAGCAGTGGCCCAGGTGGGGGAAGGGCACAGGCTCATTGGAGCTGACAACCATAACACACAAAGTTTTGCTGTCTAGTTAATTAGCAAGTTGACCTGGGGTTATTTATAGACCAAGAAACAGGCCAGGTGAGTGAAGAACCTGCCCTTCCTTAAACCAAAATACCTGGGACCCTCTAAAGCTTGGAAAAATGTAGCTTGGAAGTAGGACCCCACTGTAAGAGGGAGTTAAAAGTCAAGTAAAAGACAGCAAGATGAGCAGACAGAGAAAGATGAGGACCATAGAAAGTTTGTTTAGTGACAAGGAAGATTGAGCCATATCCTCAGAAGAAGACAGCAATGTCAGGGCTCCTACACCCAAAGCTCCCAAGAAAAATATGAATTGGTCTCAGGCCATAGAGGTGCTCAAAAAAGACTTTGAAGACAAAGTAAGAGGTATAGGAAAAAATGGAAAGAGAAATGAGAGTGATGCAGGAAAGTCATGAGAAAAAAAGTCAGCAGCTCGAAAAGCCAAATGGAAAAGGAGATACAAAAGCTCTCTGAAGAAAATAATTGCCTAAGCATTAGGATTGAACAAATGGAAGCTAATGACTTTATGAGAAACCAAGACACAATAAAGCAAATCCAAATGAATAAAAAAAATAGAGGGCAATGTGAAATATTGCCTTGGAAAAACAGCTGACCTGGAAAATAGATCCAGGAGAAATGATTTGAAAATTATTGGACTAACTGAAAACCATGATAAAGGAAAGAGCTTAGACATTATCTGCCAGGAAATTGTCAGGGAAAATTGCCCTGATATTCTAGAAGCAGAAGATAAAATAGAAATTAAAAGAATCCACTGATCACCTCCTGAAAGAGATTCCAAAAGAAAAACTCCCATGTATATTATAGCTAAAAGAGGCATTATGAGCAGGAGATGTAAAACCTGAATTTTAAACCTAAAATTTCCTGTCAATTTTCTTGTCATATCCCATCGAGAAAATGCAAGCTCTTCATGGGAAGGTACTATTTTGTTTTGTTTTTACATCTCAAGCACTTAGTGCAAGCCTTTACACATGGTAAATGCTTGACAAATATTTGTTGATCAATGATATTTGTTATCATTTACTAAAGATATAATAGTCCCACTGTAACTGTGCCCTGGTCATACCACAACTGTAATATTGGGTTCAGTGATAATGGCTACATTTAAGAAGGTCATTGATAACATGGTGACCATGTAAGAGAGGTCAAGTAGGATGGCAAAAGACCTCAACATTATGCCAAATGAGAAGACAATGGTCAGAGTGTACAATTTGGAAAGAAATCCATATCAGTAATGAATCATTTCCTTTCTGTACAGATAGTTTCTTTTTGCTTGTTTTTTAAAAAATTCTGATTATAACAAGCACCAAATGAATTGCGTACTTCCTTATGCATAGTAGAAGAGAAAGAAAGATAATACATTTAATTTGGGAAGGGGTGATTTTATTTGGTGCTTGACATATTCTGTATCTTCCAATTCTGGAAGAAGAACAGAGCATAAATGATAAGTAAGGAAAAAGGCTCTTGCAAAGCTCTTGTTTCTGAAGTCTGAGCCATGATTTCCAAAATATTTGTAATGACCCTTTTCTATGCTCACCTTTTCAGTGAAACTAAGGATTGTCAATATACTCATTGACTTACTTTGGAAGATCTAATTTCTTAGTGGGATGGCAACTCCAGAGGAAGAATGGAGCTTTGTGTGTTCTCCATGTGTGCATGAAGCACAAATTTAAACTTTGCAAAATCAAGCACCAGAGTATGAGATGAGTGTAATTGCAGAGCAGTCCATTTCTAGTTTTAGATTCTAGTCAAGAGGATAAACAGGTGGTGTAGTTATGTTGGGAATGACCCTTCATGATCAGGGAAGTTGGCTATCTCTCTTTTTTTTTTAAGAGTGATTTCAGGCAGTACAGCTGTGTTTCTTCAGGACACAACTGGCTGATTCACAGTCCCAGAATACTTCTCTTTTCCCAGGATGAGTGCGGTGTTGAAAGAACAGATCTAAATTGTATAATTTAAGGGGAGGAGCTCAACTGTTTCATTCAGTGTGACTTTAATATACAGCTTATCAGATCTCCTTATGGTTCTATAATGAAAAGAGTATTAAGTAATGTAGTTTTATCTCTCTGAGTTCTATTGGTTAAAAAAAACTATTTGATTTTCCCATCTTTTAATGACTTTCATCTCAGTTATCCTTAATTTTCATTACAATCTGCTTCTCCAAATTTAGCTTCTAACAGCATACAATCTTCCTCTCTAAATTTAACTAACAATAGTACTGAAATAGCAAGATTTCTCATGTCTCTTCTTGGTCATACTCATGGAGGAAAGAGATTCACTGGATTTTGAGGTCTTTGGGGAAAATTCCAACTCCCTCTGGACACTCATAAACAATATCCTTTTTTTTTTTAACAGTATCTTTTAAAAAAAATAACACTCTGGGGGCAGCTAGGTGGCACAGTGGATAAAGCACCAGCTCTGGATTCAGGATGACCTAAGTTCAAATCCGGCCTTGGACACTTGACACTTACTAGCTGTGTGACCGTAGGCAAGTCACTTAACCTTAACCCTCATTGCCTGGCCAAAAAAAAAAAAAAAAAGACTAGTAAAAAATAACACCTACATTTGTAAGTTATACTGGGCACTCCAAAGATCCTCACATAATCCTACAACCCTTCACTACTTCCTAGCTTCAATAAGCTGTTTTAGATGATCAACCATCCAAAATTTTGGCCTCCACCTCTAACGATGTATCTTGATTACAGATCACACAAAGAATTCATTAATCAGAAAATTTCTAAAGAGCAAATAAGGTGGGGGCAGCTAGGTGAGACATTGGACCTGAGTTCAAATCTGGCCTCAGGCACTTGACACTTATTAGCTATGTGACCCTGGGCAAGTCACTTAACCCTCATTGCTCCCCCCCAAAAATACCCCACACAAATAAGGCAGAATAAGGAAGTCAATAACAGAAACAAATCAGGTAGTAACATATCTTAGAACCCTAGGTTCCATACACAAATTCACTGCCATCCCCAGGGAAGTCAATCTAATTCTGCTTTAATCCCTCTGTTTCCCCAACATAGTGGGGGGGGGGCACAGTCTGATCAGACTGATTTTGCTGGTTGTGAAAGTTAAGGTCTGATACCATCTGCCTATTAAATCTCTTTCTGTACAGCCTCAGTGGGGCTGGCTTTGAGAATGCTGATGCCTCATCCCCGGCTGCCAATGCTGAAGCTTCTTTCTGAAGTTCTGGAATGATCATTTCATGTCCTAGCTGCATTGAGAGCATTTTCTTTATGGGACTCAAGGCCTGCCCTCTTCCCCTACCAGCTAAATCTAGAATTTCTCCATTTAGCTGTTCTTCCAAGTCCATTTCTTTTTCTCTTTTAATGCTGCTACTAGAAGTGGTTGTCCCTCCCTTCTTCCAAGCCCGTGAAACTTGCTTGCTTTCCACATATTTCCATTTCCTACCTTCTCAATCCAAGCTGCCTGACTCCATGTCTTGTTCAAGGACCTTGTAAGTCTCACATCCCAGGACTTGTTCAAGCAAGCATCAACTCTGCTGGTGTGAGAACTGTGGGCTAAAGTTCTGCTTAAGAGTGTCCATTAAAAGGTGCTTTATAGTAAACAAACTGCCTTTCACTTTAACTGATAAAGTAAGTTGGTTGGTTGGTTGGTTGGGTTTTTTAAATGCAGTCACTATTTTAGGCTTGGAAGGAACTTTTTGCTATTTTCCATGCAAGATGCTCCATCTCCAAACTCCAAGAATTTTCATTGGAATAATGTTCCCCATCCTTGAAATGCTTTCACTCATTTCTGTCTCCTAGTTTCCTGGCTTATTTTTTGAAAATTATTTTTATTTCATTAAATATTTCCCAGTTGCATATTAAAAAATTTACTAATAAATTTTAAAAATGTTAAGTTCCAAATTCTCTCCTTACCACCCTTCTCCTCTCCTTGAGAAGGCAAGCAATTTGATATAAAATATATATGTGAATTCATGCAAAACATATTTCCATATTGGCTTTGCTGTAAAAGAAAACACAAATAAAACAAAACAATAAAAAATAAAGTTTATTTTATTTTTTAAAATATGCTTCAGTCTGGGCAGCGAGGTGGTGCAGTGGATAGAGCACTGGCCCTGGAATCAGGAGGACCTGAGTTCAAATCCAGCCTCAGACACTTAACACTTACTAGCTCTGTGACCTTGGGCAAGTCACTTAACCCCAATTGCCTCACCAAAAAAAATAAGCTTCAATTAGCATTCAGAGTTCATTAATTTTCTTTCTGGAGGTGGACAGCATTTTTCCTCATGTGTCTTTTGGAATTGTCTTGGATCATTGTCTTGGTCAGAGTAGCTAAGTCGTTTACAATTGATCAACCTTACAATATTACTGTTACTGGGGGCTGCTGGGTGGTGCAGTGGATAAAGCACCGGTCCTGGATTCAGGAGGACCTGAGTTCAAATCTGGCCTCAGACACTTGACACTTACTAGCTGTGTGACCCTGGGCAAGTCACTTAATCTCCATTGCCCCACAAAAAGAAAGAAAGGAAGGAAGGAAGGAAGGAAAGAAGGAAGGAAGAAAACTTGTTTTTAAAAAATAAAATTTTTAAAGAGATTTAAAAAAAGATTACCATTACTGTGTACAATGTTCTTCTGGTTCTGCTCACTTCACTTTGCATCAGTTCATGTAACACATCCTAAGTTTTTTCAATTACATGTAAAAATAATTTTTAACATTTGGTTGAATAAATTTTGAGCTTCAAATTTCTTCTGTCCTTCCTCTTACCCTTTATCAAGAAAGTAAGCAATCTGATATAGGTTTCATATATGTAGTCATGGAAAACACATTTCCATATTAGTCATGTTGTGAAAAAAATACAGATCAAAAGAAAAAATCCAAGAAAAATAAAGTTAAAAAGTATACTTTGTTCTGCATTCAGACTATCAGTTACTGGGGCAGCTAGATGGCATAGTGGATTGAGCACCGGCCCTGGAGTCAGGAGGACCTGACTTCAAATCCGGCCTCAGACACTTAACACTTACTAGCTGTGTGACCCTGGGCAAGTCATTTAACCCCAACTGCCTCACTAAAAAAACAAAACAAAAAAAACAAACAAACAGACTATCAGTTACTTCCTCAGAGGTGGATTGCATTTTTCATCATAAATCTTTCAGAATTCTTTTGAATCACTACATTACTGAGAACATCAAAATCATTTACAATTAATAATCATACAATGTTCCTGTTACTATGTACACTATTCTCCTGGTTCTTCTCACTCCACATTGCATCAGTTCAGTTAAGTCTTTCCAGGTTTTTCTGAAACCATCCTGTTTTATCATTTTTTTATAGCTCAATAGTATTCCATCACAATCATGTACAACTTGTTTAGCCATTCTCTAATGATGGATATCCCTCTTTGCCACCATAAAAAGAGTGGCTATAAATATTTTGTACATATAGCTTCTTTTCTGTTTCCTCTTATCTCCCTGGGATGCAGACCCAGTAGTGACAGGTCAAAGGGCATGCACAGTTCTATAGTCCCCTTGGCACATCTTTAAATTGCTCTCCAGAATGGCTGGATGAATCCATAATTCCACCAATAGTGTTCTAGTGTCCCAATTTTCTGACATTTGTCATCCTCTTCCTTTGACATATTAGTCAATATGATAGGTGTGGGGTGGTTCCCCAGAGTTGTTTCTAATCAATAGTGATTTAGAGCCTTTTTTCATATGACTGTAGATAGTGTTGGGTTTTTTTATCTGAAAATAGTCTGTTCATATCCTTTGGCCATTTATGAATTACAGAATGACTTATATTCTTATACATTTGACCAAGTCTTTATATATTTGATAAATTAGGCCTTTTTCAGAGAAAATTGATGTAATTTTTTTCATAATTATGGTTACTGTGTATTCCTTCTATCCCATTTCTCCCCATTTTCTCTCTCTCTCTCCCCTTTTATCCTGCCCCTCCTCAAAAATGTTTTGCTTTTGCCCCACCCCCCCAATCTGCACTGCCATCTATCAGCTCCCACTACTCTTATTCCCTAACCATTCTACTTCCCAATAGGGTAAGATAGATTTCTATGCCCAACTAAGTGTGCATGTAATGCCCTCTTTAAGCCAAGTCAGATGTGAGTAAGGTTCAAACAATGCCCTCCCACCATCTTCCCCTTTACTGTAAAAGCTTTTTTGTAGTGCTTTTATGTGAGAAAATTTACCCCATTTAACTTCTTCCTTTCCCCTTCTCCAAGTGCATTCCTCTTTCTCCCTCCTTAATTTTGTTGTTTTAGATATCAACGCATCAGGGGCAGTTAGGTGGCGCAGTGGATAGAGCACTGGGCCTGAAGTCAGGAGGACCTGAGTTCAAATACAGTCTCAGATACTTGACACTTACTAGCTGTGTGACCCTGGGCAAGTCACTTAACCCCAATTGCCTCACAGAAAAACAAAAAACAAAATAGATATCAATGCATCACAATCAACTCACATCCATTTCCTCTATTTATGTATACTCCTAACCTCCCTAATAATGAGAAAGAGAGAGAAAAATGGGGAGAAATAGGATAGAAGGAATACACAGTAACCATAATGATGAAAAAAAATTACATCAAGTTTCTCTGACAAAGGCCTAATTTATCAAATATATAAAGAGAAAGTTCTCAGAAGTTAGAAGTATCATCTTCCCATGTATAAATATAAACAGTTTAACTTTATTGAATCCCTCATGTTTTCTCTTTTCCTGTAAACCTTTTTATGTTTCTTTTGAGTCTTATATTTGAAAGTCAAAATTTTTATTCAGCTCTGGTCTTTTTATCAGGAATGCTTGTAATCCGATATTTAATTAAATATCAATTTTCCCCCTGAAGGGTTATACTCAGTTTTGTTGGGTAAGTGATTCTTGGTTGTAATCCTAGCTCTTTTGCTATCATATTCCAAGCCCTCCACTTCTTTAATGTAGAAGCTGCTAAATATTGTGTTATCCTGACTTTGACTTCATGATATTTGAATTATTTCTTTTAGGCTCCTTGCAAGGTTTTCTCATTGACATGTGAACTATGGAATTTGGCTATACTGTTCCTGAAAGTAATCATTTTGATATCTCTTTCAGGAGGTGATGGGTGGATTCTCTTGATGTCTATTTTACCCTCTGGATCTAAAATATCAGGGCAATTTTTCAAATATATTTTCTTGAAAGATAGTATCTAGGACTACAGGTAGTCCAATAATTCTTAAATTATCTCTCCTGGATCTATTTTCTAGGTCAGTTGTTTTTCCAATGAGATATTTCTCATTTTTTCTACTTTTTCATTCCTTTAATTTTGTTTTATTGTTTCTTGATTTCTTGTGGAGTCATTAACTTCCATTTGTTTGATTTTAATTTTTAAGGAATTATTTTTTTCAGTGAGCTTTTGTACTTTTCCATTTGGACAATTCTACTTTTTAAGAAATTCTTCTCTTCAGAATGTTTTTGTACCTCTTTTATGATTTGTTAAATTCTGCTTTGTAAGGTGCTCTTTACTTTGGCACTTTTGTGCCTCCTTTACCAAACCATTGACTCTTTTTCATGATTTTATTGCATCACTCTCATTTCTTTTCCTACTTTCCCCTCCACCTTTCTTATTTGATTTCTTTTTTGCAAGGGCAATGGGGGTTAAGTGACTTGTCCAGGGCCACACAGCTAGTAAGTGTCAAGTGTCTGTGGCTGGATTTAAACTCAGGTCCTCCTAAATCCAGGGCCGGTGCTTTATCAACTGCACCATCTAGCCGCCCCCCTTATTTGATTTTTTAAATCCTTTTTTGAGCTCTTCTAGGAATTCCTTTTAGGCCTAAGGTCAATTTACATTTTTCTTTGTGGCTTTGGATATAGATATTTTGAATTGTTTATCTTTTTCTGAGTTTGTATTTTGATCTTTCCTGTTAGCATAGTAACTTTTTATGGTCAGGTTCTCTATCTCTCTCTTTTTTTTTTTTTGGTTGTCTATTCATTTTTCCAAACTATTTCTTGACTTTTAACTTTGTGTTAAAGTTGAGCTTTGCTCCAAGTGTGCAAGGGACACTGCCCCAAGCTTCAGGTTTTTCATGCTGCAGTTTTCAGAACTAGTTCTGAAGGTCTATAAATTTTCAGTACTTCTAAGGTGGTATAATGTAAAGAGAGTTGTGATCACTGATCTCTTAACCTGTGCTCTGGGCTGTGAGTAACCAAAAGCACTCTTTTCTACCATGGTTGTGGAACCAGGGTTTGTCCTCCCCCACTGCTACATGCTATAGTGTGCTAATTCTCCTTCTCTCCCCTGGACTGTGACCTAGAACTACATATTGCCAATATGACTGAGTAATGCACAGGGGCCCCTGTAATCTCCTTCTGACCAATTATCCAACCCTCTTGTAGGATGAGAGTTCTGGAAGCTTCCAGTACCAATTTAGTCAACCCCAAAACCTGCTACTGGCTTGCTCAGGTGTGGCCTATACTTTTCTCTCTTTCCAGTGAGACAAACATTTCATGCTGACCTTCTAAGTTGTTTTTGACTGGAATATTGTTTAACCCCAAGATTTTGTTGGTTCTGACACTCCAGAATTCATTTTAAGGGGATATTTAAAGTTATTTAGAAGGAATTTGGGGAGGGCTCGGGTGAATCCCTGCCATTACTCCACCATCTTGGCTCTGTCCCCTCACCTCCCTGGCTACTTTAGGGAACATTTTTACCTAATCCAGCTACAACTGTGACTTTACAGAAAGCCTTTCCTGGTCCCCCTTAATTCTAGTTTCTTCCCTCTGTTTCCAAATCATCCTGCATATAGCTTATTTCTACATGGTGGTTTGAATGCTGTCTTGCCCATTAGACTATGAGCTCTCTGAAACCAGGGACGGTCATGATTTTCTTTGTATCCCCAACACTTAGCATGGTGCCTGGCACATGGTAGACACGTAATCAGTGTTTATTTACTGACTGACACTGAGCTTGATCCATAGGGAAAGACATTCAGTATTTTTCTACTCTATAGTTGAAGATTTGGTGACCAATGACTGTTGGATACTCAGATGAATACATGATTTTGTTAGTGTGGGTACTCCTTCCACTACTAAAGATTGTAGTCCTGCCTTACTCTTTTGTTCTGCATGATTCCTATCCATGCCTTTTCATAATTATTCCAAAGAGCATCAAACCTGTGTTCTTGAGAACCCTCCTCTTGTTCTTTTAGTATCTAGAGGTAGAGATGGTGAGAAACAAGTGTTTCTGTCAGGTTGTTGTATCTTATTCTTGCTACATGGTTGGCTTTCTTCCTTTCCCAGAAATATCTATTCTGTCTATTATTTTAGGCTGCCTTCAACATGCTAGTCATCACTAGTAACATGTGAAAGCTTGCTCATGCCCACCATATATATTTCTATCACCTTTTTGAATTGCTTATAATTTTAATTCTTCTGAGATCATTGTATTTCATGGTTCACAACCAAATATCATCATCAGAGGAATTCTGATACTAAAGTGGTTGACTTTTGTAGTGGTGAACAGTTGGGTAGTGGTGTCACTATAAGCATAATATAATTTTCCAAAGATAATCTTTCCTTTTATTCAGTATCAGGTTTACTCAGCTTATTATTGATTCATAGCATTTGCAAAGATACAAATACCGATGGACCAATGAGACAGACTGTGTGGCTGCACAGCATTAATTTCTGAAATACTTTTTCCATTTACTTTTTTGCAGCATGTAGAGTCCAAACAACCTTTTTCACAATGGAGAATGCAGTGCAGCTTTTTGGTAATGTAACTGACATAGAGAATGACTCATGCTACACAGAATAAAGTAAGTGAACATACCCTTATCTTCTTTTTTTATAATTTTTTTTTTTGCAGGCAACGGGGGTAAAGTGACTTGCCCACGGTCACACAGCTAGTAAGTGTCAAGTGTCTGAAGCCGGATTTGAACTCAGGTACTCCTGAATCCAGGGCCGGTGCTTAAGCACTGCGCCATCTAGCTGCCCCCATACCCTTATCTTCTAATGATGATCCCATTGTGAGCTATGAAATATTTCATGATTTTATAGTGAGGATATTTTCCTCAATATGCATTTAAACTTAATGTAACTATTCTTAAATTCCCTCATACTCTTGTTTTACTGTTTTATTATTGTTGCTATTATGCTTAAATATATTGTAACGATTGGAATGACGCCACCTGCTGGAGACTTACTGTAGAAGAGTTCTGCCCATGAAGTGAAGGTCTTTGAGGGCAAGACCAGGAGTCTTTTCTTTGGCATCAGGAAGTGACGCCAGCTAGTGGGAGGAGGAAGGAAGAGACTGGCGCTCAGTCTCGCGCTCTTTCCTTTGGACTCTGGTGGAGAGCAGAGCTAGAAATGTGCTCTCCCTTTAATAGATAGGAATCTAGGCCTTTCTCTCTCTCTCTTTACCAAATTCTTATTCTCCTTAATAAATGCTTAAAAGTCTAACTCTTGCTAAAGCTTATAATTTATTGGCAACCACTCATTAGATATTTTAGACAGTTTAGCTAAAATTTTAGCCCTTAACAATATTATTTATATGTAATAACAGTGTTGAAAAATATATGTGTAGTCCTTTATAATCTACAATGCATTTTATATATGTATTTTCATTCTTTGTTTTGGGCACCTACAGTGACAGAATCATATGTTCTATTTCCCATTTACTTGCTTTTTCCACCCATGCATTGACTTTTCTCTGAAAACATGACAGGAAAGTTTTAAATTAAAGTCCCTACCAATAATTTTGTGGTCTTTGGTTTTAGTTAAGGTGTATTCATTGAGTTGCTGAATCACTCTTGTACTCCAATGGCCCTGTGATATGAATTTGTAATCTTATCTATATGTATATTTTCCTTAATGATACAAATCACAATCCATTTTACCTGAACATTTAATGAAAATCTTGTCCATGTCCTTTATGAACATCACTAAAATTTAATATTTTCATCCAAAATTAGGTTATTTTGATATAGTCTGGTACAAATTTCAATGGCTCATGAATGGTTTAAACAAAAACTTGTGTTTAGTTTAAGTTGAAACATCTATTTATATATTGGCACTTTTTCTTCCCATGTAGGATGATTTTATAGTCCTATGCAAAATAATAGAGTCCATGAAATTGCCTTGGCTCACCAAAAAACACACACAGTTATTATATATGAGAAAGGATGGCTACAGGTTGGAGCTTAGAGAACCCTCCCTATCCACTGAACCCAGAACAGAAATTCATTTCTCTTGTCTAAGAACTTGTGATTCTAACCCTAGTTCTGTCAACTACTTGCTATATGACCTTGGATAAGTCACTTAACTTCTTTAAGTCAAATCAAATAAATTCACCACAAATTGGTTAAATGCCTACTCTGTTCCAGGCACTATGCTAAGCACTGAATCTTCCACTTTTTTATTTGTAAAGTGAGAAGACTGAGCTACTTTCCTAATTATACATTTTCCTTTTTCTGAAAACCATGATTATACAATATGCCAGGTAATCTGTATAGAAAAGGAAGCAAAACCTAAATGGGATTTTATATCTTTATATTACAAATACAATCTATGCTAGAAGGGAAATGTTTTCTTCTTTTGCAAGAAAATTAAAATATCAAGGAATTGTCTCCATCTAACAAATGAAAATAACAAAACCACTGAAAAAACATGCCTTCATAAGTTGTATGCTGAGTTTGGTTGTGATTTATAGACTCTTTTGCACATAAAGATTTTATAGATCCATCATTTCTGCAACTGGTTAAGAACTCACAATTGGAATCTGCTTTCAACTATAAATTTTGTTTTCTTTTTTAAAATGAGAGTAAAGCTGAGAGCACAGTGTCTTGTATACAAAGAAAGGACTTCAAAGATGCCTCTGGACCACCATAAGACAAGCAGTTAGCATCCTGTCTTACAAAGAGCAGGTATCTATTAAATTCCTGATGTTAATGATGAGGAGAATGCTGGTGTTAACAAGGTCATTCTCTCCCTTCTTTTACAATATCACTCATATCCAGAGATAAAAGTTCTTCTGTTCCCTTCTCCCTGACAGATTGCTCTGACTCCCCCGTCCAAAGAGGACCCATCCCTAAAGTCCAAGGTTAAGTTTCACCTCTTCTATGAAGCCATCATTAATTATCATCTGTACCATTCATTTTTTCACGTTTTGGGGTTAAATTTGGCTAATTTAAAAATTTTGTCTTCTAATATATGTTTATTGCACATGTGTATATATCACATACGTGCATATTATATGCATGTATATATGTATGTATAGGTATGTGTATATATGCATTCATGTACACACACATCCACACATGCATATGTGCGTACATGCATACATACATACATAAATACATGCATGCATGCATGCATGCATACATGTGTATTCTCCCCAAATAGATTGGGAGAATTTCAAAAGCAAAAACCCCCTACACTCTTCTCTGCTCCACAATGGTGGGAAAGAGCATATGCCCAATAAATAGTTGTTGCTGGTGGATCAACCGGGTTGCTCTTCCAACTGAAAGTGTGCAATGGCTTTTTTAATATACAAAAATGCAGCTAAGATTCTTCTCTGTATTTCCCACTCTATATAAGTTATTGCTGGTGCATGTAGTGATGCTGCAACCTTCTTTTCTTTTTCTGTAGAAGGCTACAACAGAGCTATCCCATATACATATATATATGTACATAAATCTGCAGGATGAATTTAGCCTCATCTTTCAATGTCATTTGTGTAACATCTTTTTTCCTCCAATGTGGAAATGAGCATTTTATTGTCTCATGACAGAATTAGAGAAGGTTTATGCAATGCCTTTCCTTTGTTTTCTTGCAAAAGCAGCAATTTATGTCAGCCACTGGCAATGATCAATTCATCAGAGAATGCACATCCTCCCATTTATACCCTCCTCCTGAAATCACTTTGGAGAATTCTGCAAGGTGGTTTAGGAGCCAAATGTATGAGTGAAGCTACATTTGAATACCTGAGGAAAAATATGAATTACAACTCAAACATATGGTCTATTTTTCAACATCTCTCTCTATCCTCCAGTGAAACCCTTCTCTGGTGCCTTCTATAACTTGGGTTCTCAAAGGTCATGCCAGCAGAGAAAAACCCCAGCAGGTTCTAACCAAGCTGGAAGGCATTGAATATAAGCCATGGGAAGAATTCTGCATCTGTCATCTGAAAACCATCCTAGCTAACTGAGAAGAAGCTCATCACAAAAAAACTGACCATGAGATTTGAGAAGGATAAAGGAACTCATGAAATTATTGGCCAAAGGAGTGTAAGGGTTTTCACATGCATCAGTGGAAAGACTGACCACACAAATGTAATCACCAATCTTTGGAAGGATGGAAAATGTATTAGCCACTACTAATTTTTAAAATACATTTAATACATTCTTTAGGAAACTGGTTTCTATTATTGGTTAGTTTTGCATTTGAAATGTCTCACATTTCCTAAGGGCATGAAAGTGTGAATAATAATAATTATTATATTCTACATTTACATAGCACTTTATAATTTACAAATGTCTTTGTGCATATGACTTAACTTAATCTACACCTAACAGATGGAAAGCAGTGGATGTAATGAGGCCAAAAGAACTCAGAGACTCCCTTAGCCAACAAACATTTGATCTCTTTGCTAAGCAGAGAGATGAGGAAGTCATGGAAAAGATTGGTTCAAGTACAAAATCATTTACAAAACATCATGTACAATGAGTATATGATCATGAGCAGTATCAGATGATGAAATAATAAAAAGCAATTGAGCCACATTATCCCAAGATCACTCATAGATAGAGATTACAAGATAATAAATAGAAAATGGAGCAGGTTTGTGAATATTTATACAACAATCTCCTTTCCTGTCCTCAATGACAGTGCATCCACCATATTTATAACCTTAATACCATAATGCAATTTAGGAGGAAGTTGAAATGGCACCTAAGAAGATGGAGTTGGGAAGAGCAACTGGACCAGAACATGTACTATATTCTTTGAGGAGATCTGTTTTGAAGGTGATGTTATTTTTGAAGTATTAAAGAATTATATAAGATATAAAGAGAGGGGGAGATAACCAAAACAATGCTCTTTCACTACTCTTTATTGCCCGTAACTTGATACTTGCTTGGTACATTTTACATTTCCAAAATAATTTCACTGAATATGCTTTTTAATAAGCACTGGCATCCAGTCTTTGGCCTAGAACCATCTAAAACCACCCTGCTAGAAACTCACACACGATTTCTGTGAATATTGCAGGACAGATTCCTGGAGAGGGCAAAGTGAAAGGAACGAGAAGTTATCTACTTCTCCTGGATTCTCTGATTATGCTCTGATTCTCCATATATGCACAGATTCCCCTCCCCCATTTGCTCTCCTCTTGTGTAACTTTGCCTTCTCAATAGTCCAACTGCATACAAATAAACAGCCTCTTTCCTTCAAAAGATCTTTGTTATATTGTTTTCTTGCCTCGGTCTGCTGCAAGGGATGATTGTGATAAGCAAAATGTTCTCTGCTTTCAATTCAAAGAAAAGTATATGCTCATCATGTGGGGAAAAGACTTGTTTTTTTGGCAAATCTAATTACGGAAGTAATTAATGGTGGTGTGAAATGTAAGTGTTATTCAACACTATTCATCTGCTATGGGAATTGGCAGTGAAATCACTGGCCAAGAAAATGGGTTTCTCAATTTCACAGTAAAGAGTCCATTCACTATGGCAGAGAAAAATGAAGGGCAAACACAAGTCCTCTATTTTTCTTTGAGGCATATAGAAGTGCAAAAACAGGATAGGCATCCAGCCTCTGTAAAATCAGGATTCTTGACCCCTTGCTGTTGCTTGCAAACAGCTAGAAAAATCTGCCTCTCATAAAATGATAGAATCTGGAATGGTAAAAAATATTAGTAAGTCATTTAGTGTGGCTCCTAGCTAATACCTGAACACCCTCTCCAACATCTTGGCTTTATCATTATGTGATCTAATCTATCTTGGGCTCAGTTTGCTCACCTATAAAATGAAAGGATTAGTCCAGATGATCATTAAGGTCCTCTTTGGCTCAAAAAGTCTCAAGCATCCCCTTTGAGTAATTATTTAACCTACTAGTCCTTAATTTGAGGTCCATAAAGTTGTTTGTACAACATTTTGATAACTACATTTCAATATAATTTTTTTCCGTAATCTTATGTATTTTATTTTATGTATTAAAAAACATTCTGAGAATGGGTCCTCATACTTCACTTATGGTGAATTCAACAGACTGATAAACCAGCCCATGACACAAAATGTTGTTGTTGTTGTTGTTATTAATAGCTAGCATTTATATAGCACTTCAAGATTTCCAAAGCACTTTACAAATAGTATCTCACATTATACTCAGAAACTCAGGGAAGTAAGCTCTATTATTGTCCTTCTCTTACAGATGAAGAAATTGAGGTGGAGAGAAGTTGAGTGAGTTTCCCAGGTCATACAGCAAGATTTGAACTTCATGACTCCAAGTCCAGTGCTCTATTCATTAAACCACCTAATTGAATTCTTCATTCTCTTCAGCCACTTTCAATGGTTGGATAATAAATACCTCCCAAAATGGCCTATTTTTTGACAACTCTAATTGTTATGAAGCTCTTCTTGATATCGGGTCCTAATCTTTTCCTGTAGCTTTTACCTGTTGTTCCTAGTTCTTCAATCTGGGGCTAAACAAAATTAGGTCTAGTTCTCTTTCACATTAAAGTCTTTCAAATATTTGAAGGATTTTATTATCCTTATATGATACATTATATCTTATATATCATAATTATTATATTGTTAATATTGGAAGGACAGATATCATCATGTATCTACTAGCTCTTCTCATCTCTGCAAAAATCATGGTTTATCACTTATCATCTCCTTCTTCATTGTGCCCATTCACCAAAATGATAGAATCACAAAAACTTTGAGTTGGAAAGGTATTCAGAGCTCTCTGTCTTACATAAGAATAGCCTCTACAGTTTTCATAGCAAGGGGCCAATTAGCCTCCTCTCTGTGCCTTTCTGTCTCTGTCTCTCTCTGTTTCTCTCTGTCTCTGTCTCTGTCTCTGTGTGTGTCTGTATTTCTGTCTCTGCATTGGAAGGGCTTTGGGGCAGATTGAAGCTTTGCTCTGCCCCCTAGCACCCATTCCTCACAGGACTTACTGAGCCCAGCAGGAGGTAGAAGGCAAAAACAACTCTTTAAAAGTTCATAGCATGGGGGCAGCTAGGTGGCACAGTGGATAAAGTACTGGCCCTGGATTCAGGAGGACCTGAGTTCAAATCTGACCTCAGACACTTAAATCTGACCTCAGACTCTTGACACTTACTAGCTGTGTGACTCTAGGAAAGTCACTTAACCCTCATTGCCCAGCAAAAAAAAAAAAAAAGTTCATAGCATCAGAGAGCTAACAGTGGAAAGGACTATTAAGAGCTATCAAATCCAACCCCCTCATTTTGTACATGAGGAAATTGAGGCCCATGGAGGTGAAATGATTTGTCCAAGGTCACCTAGGCAGAAGGCATTATCAGTGGGATTACTCCTGGCTTTGCTCTCTGGGGTCAAGCAACCAGTATAATCTCTCTTCTAGAAAACAGCTCTTCAAATAATTGAAGTCAACTATAATGTTCTACCCTGAGTCTTTGCTTCAATAGGTTAAATACACCCAATCCCTCGACTAGTCCTTATATGAACACAGTAAAGTCCCATCCTGATTGTCCTCCTCTGGATTCTCTCCAGTCAATAGATGCCCTTTTTGAACAGTAGTACCCCGAAAACAACATCCTAGCTGGTGCCCAGCTGGGGCAGGGCACATTCCTGGAAGCAAAAATCACATTATCTTTTTGGCTGTCATATCACAGTGATGACTCATATTGAGTCTGTAGTGCACCAGAAACCCCAGATTTTTTTCAGGCAAACAATTGTCTAATCATGGCTCACCCATCCTCAAAATGTCTGTCAACCTATCCCCCACCTCAGCCTATCTAAAATAAAATTCATCATCTTTTCCTTCAAATATTTTCCTGTTCCTGACTTCCCTGTCAGTGATGTCACCATTCTTCACCCCCACATTTATCTCTGACTCTCTCTTCTCCCTTGTCCCAGATACATAATCAGTTGACTGTCATTTCTCTCCCTGTCCTATTTCTCCCATATGTCTCCTCCTTATCCATCTCACTGCTATTATTCTAGTTAAGGTCCTCACTACCTCTTACCTGTACAATTTTAAGAGTTCCTTGATTCCAGTATCATACACATTTCTGGGAGGTTAATCTTCCTAGTCTTTACATAATTTGCAAATCACTTCACTGATCAAAAATCTTCAGTGGCTCCCTATTGTTTATTGAATTAAGACCAGACTCTTTTATGTGATATTCAGGGCCTTCCACAGCCAGCTGCTCAGTTACATTTTAAGTCTTACTTGCAAAAATTGTCTCTGTACTCTAGGCTCCAGTTGCTCAGGAACATTTCCTGTCTGTCAAACAGGTCCTTGAAAAAAGAGGATTGGTCTAGATTATAGTTAAGATTCCATTCAGCTTTAAATCTTATGATGAATGAATTTAAAAAAAAAACATCCACTATGTGCTAGGTGTTAAGGAATATACATTCTAATAGGACAAGAAAACACATTTGGAGACTAAGAAAGTCACATTAGTGATTAAGGAAGGGAATTTTGATCTGGGGAATGACTGGGATTGTGAGTAGATCCTTAGAGTAGTCAATTGCCATGACTTTACTAGTAATGATGGTTAATTACCATTCCCAGAGTAAGAGGTAGAAAGCTAGGATCAAGGGGAATTGTGTGGTAGCAAGGCAGATAACAAAATACCTAGGTTGGTATAGGTTTTTTGATCAGTGACTGGATGGGATCTAAAGTGTGGTGTGGGGCTGGCTAGATATAGTGGGTTAGGATGAGTTTGCATTTACCTTTTCGTCAGGACAGGGGTAAAGTTCCAAAAGTGGATGAATCAACTCCCCTGGAAAAGAGGGGAGGTCCAATTTGGAGGTGCTTTTCTACATGTAAAGAAGGTGGTCAATGACACAGGAGGAGGAAAGATGCCTGGGTAGATGCCTAGGTTTCTTGGTGAATGATTAGATGAGTCTATAATTCTGTGCTTTCTCACATCCACACCTTTCATTTGCTGTTCCTTTTTCTGGTATACTGGAAAGAGATCTTACTTGACTTAATGTAAAGGCACGTGGGTTTAATCATATCCAACCTCTCATTAGAAGACTAACCTTCACATCTATATGCCTAATTCTCCTCCTCTGTAAAATGGGGCTAAGTTATTTGTGTCTCCTATCAACTAGAAATTTTAGAAGGAAAATACTACATGAAAAGACAGTGATGCCAGGAGCTGGAATGATCTGGCCTTTACCTCTAATCTCTGCCAGTTAACATATAATCCATTGTAATAACTACCTAATTACATAATTAACCAGGGTCATGGATATTATTTCTCTGCATTGAATCTTTCCCAAACTAATTTTATACTTGGAGGTAAAATTAGAATTGCCCTTTTTGAACAGAGAGGAGAAATACTTCTGGAGTCACTGGCTTTTATGATCAAAGAGTAGATAATTTCTCCACCAGAGTGGTCCAGCATATCAACATTCATTCAGAACAAAAATGCATCTTTCTTGAAACCTAGGTTTTTAGTCAATTTTAGGAGCTTTATGTTCATAAAGAGCACTTAAAAGCAAAACAAAACTCTGGACACCTACATCTGGTTCAATTATGAATTTGGGAAGGATATGAAACTTTTGAAAGGAAAAAAAATGGTCTGACTATATGTCATATATTATTAACAACATACTTTATTTCATTTCATTGTTATGAGGTTTTCAGATCACTCTGAAGATGCTGGGGGAGTGAAATTTGCTTCTAATTTAGGCATAGATGAAGGAGAAGTTCAGGACAGAAAAGATGTGGGTTGGAAAGGCATGAGAAGGTTGAATTTACTTTAAATATGTAAATCCTATTCTTACAGTAGGAATGCATAGTGTTCTGGGTTCCAGTTTATATTAAAAGGCCAGAATGCTTTTTAATTATAGTAGATTTTTGCATTTTGAACATCTTTAACATATGATCCATGGAACTGTAGAAGTGACTCTGGCTTCTTGAAGTCTATTTGAGCCATATAGGCAATTAATTGGCACAGTGGACACAGAATTGGACCAGAGTTCAAATCCCGCCTTAAATGCTAGCTGTATGACCCTGGGTAAGTCACTTAACTCTGCCTCCGTTTCCTCATCTATATAATGTGAATAATGGTAATAACTATTTCCCTGGGTTGTTGTGAGGATAACATGAGATAATATTTGTAAAGACCTTACAAAGTTTAAAGTGCTAGGTAAATACTTGACAAAGCATACATCGGTATAGCTGAAGCTCTGGAAGAGCCTATCAAATTGCAAAAGCTTTCAGTGACATCCAAAATGACATAACCATCACCCAAGGACAACCCTAGCTAAGTATGAAAAGTTCTATAACCAAGGGCTAGGCACCAGGTGATAAATCATTTTGTCCACAGTAGACAAGGTATCAGGGAGTACTATGATCTGTGTAGTAAAGGGATCCTAAGATTATAGGTCTAGAAATGGAAGGGACCTTAGGATCACATCAAGACCATCTTTGTCATTTTTCAGATAAAGAATCTACAGACCAGAGAGGGTCAGTGACTTAACAAAGGTCACATAGACCTAGAGGAGAGATTTGAAGCCAAGCCCTCTTTCTCCAGAGTCAGTGACTACATAGATGTAATCATGGCTACTGGAGATATGTTTGGCCAAACCACCCAATCTAAAAACCACACACATGTACATACACACACACACACACACACACACACACACACATGGACACACACACACATATATAATTATCAGAATAAATCTCAAAGGGAAGTAGCAGAAGAGATAGCCAATGTTGATATAGGGCAAAAGTGGAGAATGTAGCAATCCATTTGGGATAACTCATTGATCTTAAATGTCACACTTGTGTGGAGTTTCTACTATTACACATTTAGTCTTAATTCCTTCCAACTATCTTCAGAGACCTGTACCAGGCACTAGATAAGGAGTTTAGATAAGTTTAGATAAGAATATAATTCTATGGTTCTTGCCTAGTAGAAACTTCTAGTCCATGAAAGGGATAAGAAATGTTAATGGCTATAATATGCAACATTATATGGTAAGTAAAAATAGCTAACATAAATATCATTTTAAGGTTTCTATTTTACATATGTTTTTGTTGTTGTTCATCATTTTCAGTTATGTCTGACTATTCATGGCCCCATTTGGGATTTTCTTGGCAGACATACTAGAGTGGTTTGCCATTTCCTTCTCTGGCTCATTTTACAGATGTGAAAAGAGGCAAACAGGGTTAAGTGACTTGCCTGGGATCACACAGCTAATGAGTGTCTGAGGCAAGATTTGAACTCATGAAGATTAATCTTCTTGACTCCTGGCCCAGATCTCTGTCTACTGTGTCACTCTTTAATGCTATTTCCACTGATAAAATATGATCAGTTTATGATATTGAACCATTTGACAATGCCAAAGACTTTGGTGGCAAGAATTTTCTTTTCAGGGCTTTCAGTAGCTGTGGCTATTACATCAGCCAGAGCAGTTGCCAGGCTACATCTCCACAGGGTTTGCTTCCTACAATGATTACTGTTGACATGAGGCTAGAAGCATTATTATTTCCAGAGATCCACAGGTTCAGGATCCTTAACTGTCTCCATCAAAGTTTGAGGAAAAATGGTGGTCAAGGTAGTAATGGTGGCAATTTGACTAGCCTGGCACATGTCACCTCCTAACTTTCCTTCAGGTTGCCTTGCTGCAATAGCTATATTGGTTTACTTGCCCACTGGTAGGCAGTTCATAGGAATGTATGACCTCTTCTCCACAACAGTTGGTGGTTTCTCATAGGATGGCTATGAGGGCTATCTTGGAAGAAGGAGTAGTAGTCTGGGGAAGGAGGAAATGCTGCCACTCCCTGTGATCTTGGCTCATCTACCTATTGATGGCAGTTGGTTAGCCATTGTTATTGGTGGTGAGGAGGCAGGTGAACCTCTTCTCCACAGTGATTTCTCCCCTCAATGACTATGGGGGCTAGGCTGGAAGCAGGTCTAGTCGTTTGGGGCACATTGCTATTCCTAAATCTCTTGAGTTCAGGAACTTGGGCAGTCTCCAACAGAATCAGAGAAAATATTGGGAGAAAGGCCATGAAGGCAGGATATTTAATTGTTAAGACTTGTCAACTAATAGAACATCAAGGGTGAGTGCAAATGAAGAGTTGAGTGTAACTCTGAGTTTGTGAACCTCGGTGATTAGAAGAATAGGGTATCTTTACCAAAAGGATGAATTAAGGAAGGATGATGAATTTTAAGGAGAAAAATAGGGTGCAAAGTAATGCCTGTAGAGAAAATATTGGACTTGGAGCCAAGAAAATCTGAGTTCAAATCCTGCCTCAGATACTTATATGACTTTAGACAAGTCTCTTAATATCTTTTTGTTTCCTTTTTTTATAAAATGATGATAATAATAGCACCTTCCTTGAAGGATTATTATGAGGATTAAATGAAATAACATGAGCAATTATATTTATTTTACAAATAGTAAAGCACAATATAAGTGCTAGCTATTTTTATAGTGAGTTTTATTTAGGACATGTAAAGTATGAAATGCTATGGGATATTCAAATGGAAATGTCTAGTGGTTGATGATATTGGATTGGAGTTCAGGAGTGATATGAAGGCTGGATATATAAATTTGTTAGTAAACTTTATAGATACTGTAATTGAAACCATGGAAACTTTGGAGATTGTTGAGAAAGCATGTAGAAAGAGAAGAAGAAAGAAATCAAAAGAGAGTCCTGGGATGCTTGTATGCTAAGGGGTGGGGTGTGTATGATTATCCTGAAAAAACATAATGAGAAGGAGCAATTAGACAGGTAGGAAGATAATATGGACATAGGAAGGATGTGGAATCCAGGAAGAGGGAGTTGTTGACAGTATCAAAAGCTACACAGAGGTTAAAAAAAAGGATGTGGACTGAGAAAAGGCTATTGGATTTAGATATTAAGAGATTGTTGGGAACCCTGGAGAAAACAATTTTTGTCAAATGGTTGGGTTGGATGCCAGATTGTCAGAGTCTGAGAAGTAGGTGGAAAGTGAGGGAGTGGAGGCGGCAAATGTACAGTAGATATTTCTTTCTAGGAGTAGGACTATGAAAAGAAGAAGAGATATAATATGATAGATTATTTTAGGAGCTTGTTGGGTCAGATGAGGGTTTAGAAGTAGGCTATTGCAATAGTACAAATGAAGACTAATGAGGACCTCTGTTGTGGAATGGCAGTGGAAAGAGAGTGGAGCTAGTTGTGACAATTGCAGGAGAGGTAAAATTGACAGGCCATTATGGTAATTAATTTAACACAAAAAAAGTTTCATTTTTGTCTCTAGCACAGGGTTTTGGTACATAGGAGGCACTTATTAAATGCTTATGTAATTGATAAATGAGTGAATTAATATGAAGGAGATGGAAGAGTAAAAGATAATTCTAGGATTTTGTTGTATTACTGAGTGAAATGTGGCACTGCAAGGAGAAATTAGGGAAATGAGAAGGAGAATGTTTAGGGGAAAAGGAATACAAGCTCAGTTTTGGACAGATTGAGTGCCAATGAGACATGCAGGTAGAGAAGTCCTTTAGGTATTTGAAGATGTGGTTGTAGAGCTCAAGAAGGGAATCCAGGAGAAATAGATTTGGGGACTACTGGCATAAAGTGGTAATTGAAATTATTAGACTGAATGAGATATTATTAGATTAAATGATATTTTCAAGGGAAATTATGGAGTGTAGAGAATTCTCAGTCTTAGACAATTGCTTGTGACAATGAAAGGTTGAATACCTTCCCCTTGGTGAATTAGTATGTATCAGTGTCATAGCTTGAGTCACTGATAGCACTTCTGATTTCCATGGGAGAAGGCTGTGGTTTAAGATAA
Source organism: Dromiciops gliroides (assembly GCF_019393635.1). NCBI lineage: Eukaryota > Metazoa > Chordata > Mammalia > Microbiotheria > Microbiotheriidae > Dromiciops > Dromiciops gliroides. The sequence goes on along the minus strand of NC_057864.1, from coordinate 381,128,865 downwards.
AGGAGAAAAATATTTGAACCAGATAAGGATAGGAAAACTGTTCCTGAGTTCTTCTGTCTTCTTTGAAGCAAGGCTAAAGCAAAAGGAGTAAGATCTAGAAGATTAAGGAAGAGGGACCTGAAGAGAAAGATTCAAAGACTTATGAAAGGGACAGAAAGTAAGACAAAGTAAATAAGAAAAAGCCAGTGGAACACAGTGCTAGGTAATATCAGTATTAATTAATGCCCCTACTGGGGCATATTGATGAAACAACTAAGTGGCAAGTGCCATGGAGAGTGGAATTGTTACTGAATTGTTCCTGAAGGAAAGGAATTTTAATATGGTTGTCAAGTGCTCAAGAGGCAATAACAATCTACTTATAGATCATAAGGCAAAGGCGCTTATGGGAGGTGTAAACACTCATAACTAGTAGTTAAAAATGTTAAAAATCTCGATTAGTATGGGGAACATGGAACACTTTCAATGACCTTTATTGAGAGTGCAACATTTGCGTTACCACCACAGTTAAGCAACTACTATCTGTGTTTCAAGTATAGGCTGATCTAACTCAAAAGAAGAAACTTGAGGAATGTCTCTATAGGTCAGGTCATCAGGAATTATGGTTCCTTACAAATATGGGAAGTAGTGGTTCAGTGGGGATGGGGGAAAGAATCTGAAGTAGAAGATGGGGAACTAGATTCTTACCAGGAGATTGTAGAGTTTAGGAATTTTATGCAGAAGTAGAGGTAATAGAAGAGGAAACCTGTACATTTAAAGGTTAAAAAAATAATTTGAGGGTTTTGCTGAAGAGAAAAGAGATGGCTACTCTAAGGGTAAATCATCTATCTGTCCATCAAAGAATGACACAGTAGGGTTACAGAAATTATGGGGTGTGATATTATCTGGTAAGAGTCAAAGGAAAAGTCCCAGAAGTTAATTATAGACCTGATAATGATTTAAGATACAACAGAAACTCCAAAGATTTATCAAAGCATTATTTGTACTTTCTACTTCTGATGATAATGTGGGCACAAGTGACATTTCCAAAAGAAACCTACAAAGTATTGACAAATATTATAAAATCTGGAGGTGTTGTAAGAAATATAAGAAAACAGAAATATAGGAGCCGAGGTGGAATTTTCCTCTTTGCTGCCTTTTAAAAGGCAAGGGAAGCATAATAGAAAAAAATTAACTTGCCATGTGAAGAGCTGGCTAAAAAAGGGAGTACACAAAAATAGTATTTAGATTTATGGGCCATGGACTAAAATATAGGGATGACAGACTACTAGCCAAGGATAAAGCACAACTAACAAATGCTGACAAATATATATTTGCTTCATGTCTTAAAATCTAATCAAAAGGCTTTAAAGAAAAGATAATGGGGCAAGCAGAATAGTGCCAGAATGTGTTTACCAAGCTAGACACCATAAAGGGTATAGTTCCAGTGAAGGAAGAACAACAACAACTGTGATATTCAGAAGTTCATAGGAGACAAAACCTAAGAAAGGTGTTAATGGTAAACCTCAAACCCTCAAATGTTTATATACCAAGGACCAAAGTTTAGGTAATAAGCAACAGGAAACAGAAATTCAAAAATGTCAAATTTGACCTCATAGGTGTCACTGGAATGTGGATAGATAACCCCCATGACTGAAATATGGTTTATTCAAAGGCAATAGGATTGGTCAAAGAGCTGGATGGGGTAGCACTCTATATCTAGAAGGTATACTCATGTGAAGAAATCTAGGGACCAGAGAGGAAAAATATTATGAAGAGCATTTAGGTGAAGATCAAATAAGGGAAAAAGAAAATTTATTTTCTCATCAGAGCATATTATAGACATCTTGGAAATAGATTACAAATTTATTACAGAAGCATGAAACAGGAATTCTTCAATTATCTGAACACCTGCTGAAGTTTCCTCTCTTCCTTCTTCCTTTTTTTTCTCCCTTCCTCATCCCCTCTCTTCTCCCTTCTTCCTTTCTCTCTGTTTTTGTCTTTATCTCTTGGTCTCTATCTATTTCCCCCTTGCCCCTACCCACCCCCATTAGAGAAGCTATTTTTTCTTGACTTCCCTAAGTGATAATACCTCTTTCATGAGGAACCAACAAGGGAAACATTCTATACTGGATCTGATTCTCACTAACAGGGAAGAGCTTTTCATTGGAGTAGGAATCGTGAGTTCCTTGTGTCTAAGGGACTGCTCCTTCTTTGAGTCTGTGACAGAGGAGAGTGTAACGATTGGAATGACACCACCTGCTGGATACTTATTGTAGAAGAGTTCTGCCCATGAAGGGAAGGTCTTTGAGGGCAAGACCAGGAGTCAGGAAGTGATGCGGGCTAGTGGGAGGAGGAAGGAAGAGACTGGCGCTCAGTCTCGCGCTCTTTCCTGAGGACGCTGGCGGAGAAGGGAGCTAGAAATGTGCTCTCCCTTTAATAGATAGGAATCTAGGCCTTTCTCTCTCTCTTTACCAAATTCTTATTCTCCTTAATAAATGCTTAAAAGTCTAACTCTTGCTAAAGCTTATAATTTATTGGCGACCACTCATTGGATATTTTAGACAGACTAGCTAGAATTTTAGCCCTTAACAGATGGCTGACCACGAAGAGGAAAGCTAAACCTCAGTCTTCTGATCTTCTGGTTGGGTAAGAAATTTCCCCTCCCTCTCCCTTTAACTGCTAAGTACTGGTGTACTGGCTGTGTTTTCCCTTTAAATTTTTTCAAATGGACCTTTTAAACTCCCTAATTACCCTATTTTTGATTTTAGTCTGTTTAACCAGACAAATGGGAGATAAGATCATGTTAATGCTTTGTTTTTGTGGATTTTCTATTTTTCTTTTTATTTTTGTTAGAAGAGCCAGCAACTTACTCACACAAGGAAATATCTCTCCCTCTCCCAACCATGCTTTTTCAGAGAAACCTGAAGAGATTCCCGCAGCTTTTCCCAGTTCTAACACTAATTGTTGCTCTAATTTTGCATGCCTGGAGGTAATGACCCACCCTCTAGAAGCTTTTAATCCCCTAGCACCTGGAGGCAAAGTGGGGGAAGAGGAATCCAGGCCTGAGTTCAAAATCAAGTCTGATTCAAATTGCTCTGGTCCCTCCCCTCCTCCCCAGACCCCACCCTCTACTCCTCCCATGGCCAAGCCCATTGCTTCCCTGGCCTGGGAAGTCCGGAGATCTGATGCGCATGCTCAACTTTCTCTAACTACATTTGCAGCTTCAGGCTCAGCCCTTCTCCAGCCTGGCTGTGCTTTTGAGACAATCTTAGAAAACTCTTTAAATTCCAGATATGCTCGTTTTGTTCATAATTTTGCTAACCTGCTTTTGTCTTTCATTAGTAATCTTATAAAGCATTTGTATGGTGAAAAGACTGACAGACAACATAGAGGGGTTAAAGAAGAAAAACTTAAGCTGAATAAGAATGACAATCATCAACATAGTTCAAGACTCTGCTTCTTTTGCCATGGAAGGGTATATATTTTACAGAAATGTAGAAGTAAGCAGCAAGGTATTGATATGAGTATTGGGGATTTTAGATATCGGAATCAAGAATGTTCTGAATTCACTCAGAGTAATTGTATCAGTTCAGAGGTTACATAGGATTTCTATGCTATTACATATACATTTTGAAATTAATGGTAATGGGTTTATTTTCATAGAGATTTTCATGCTTTTGAGATTGTGTCTTATACTTAGTTTTTAAAACAAGGAGAATATTTGTAAAAGCTTTTTATAGTCATGTGATCAAGTTTATATTTTGTAATACTCTTATTGATATTAAGTTCATATTCATTTAGATTTCCTTAGTTTGAATTTCACTGTATTTTATTGTTCCATGTGTATTTTCTTCTATTCATTTGTCTATCTAATTTTGAAACATTGCAAGATGGTTTTGATTTTATTATACAATGTTAATTCTAGGAGTATTGTGCTCCCATATTCTGAGTTGTTTGTTTTTGTTATTTTTTCTCAACTGATTATTTGATCAAACTCTTTAAAGCATTTCCCTGGCAAATTGTTTGCCATGGCAAGTGTAAATTGATTCTAGAAGTATTATTTTTGATAAGCATATTCCGAAAAAAAAAAGAGGGGAACATTTGTAAAAGTTTTCTTTGAGATTGTGTTGTGCTTTAACTTGTATTTAAATATGTTCAGATTTTTCAAAAAAGTAATTGTATACTAAGTTAAAAAAAAAGGGGTATTATTTGAAATTGTTGCATAATTATATATTGTGTTCTGAGTCAAGATGTATTCACATTTTTTGCAATCATTTATTATCCTCAATTTTTAAATCCATATGAGACTTGGATTATGGGAACTTATCATTTAAGACATTAATTGCCTTTATTCTGAGTTATCAGATGCCAGTTGGCCAAGATGCCATCCAATCACAAGAGGAATACATGCAAGAGCAGACACTGAACTGTCACATGAGGGGAGACATGCATGAAGTCAAGGTATGGCTGAGGGAACGGCTTTTGACAAATGTTGAGGTTGGATTCTCTTGGTTTAATATTTTATTTTATTTTTCCCCACAATATTGTACAGATGGCTGGAAGTATTCATCCCACCCATCTCACTCCTACACCTGGCTTCTATGCTCCCTCCTATATGCCTGATGCCATGGACATCTCAATCCCATGCATCTGATTAAGTCTGACTCAGTTTCTTCCAATATGTTCGGTGGCATGGACATATATTCCATCCACCTATTTTAAGCCTGGCATACTGTATGGGCAGTACATATTGCTCAAGTGTGGGAATGCTCATATCCCATCATTTCTCTGTTCTTTTATGGTAACCCCCATAATTATCTCAGGTGTCATGATAAATAACAGTGTTGAATTTGGCCTTGACACCTGTTACCAATTATATTAGATTTTCTAATTTCTCATAATGGCATGAGGATAATTAGGCAGATGATGCAAAAAGTGATGAAACAAAGATAAAAATTATTTTTAAAAATTAATATCGCAGCAATTGTCTTCTCAATTACTCTCCATAAGGGGGGACTATAATAATAATGTAATTTTAAAGAATGGTTTAATTTTTGTTTTATTGTATGTTTCACGTGTTAACAACTAAGATTCTGTATTCCCTTAGACATGTTTTTGAGAACTTTCATTGTTTGATTTGATTATTGACAAAGCTATTTTAAAGTTGTATTAAGCTCAATTTTGTAGGAAATTTCCTGGCTGATTACCAGCATCCACACATCAACCCCTGAAAAGACTTCCATTCCACGACTACACCTAGAGGACATCTGAGAAAAGACTTTCAGAGACTTTAAATGAACAGTTTTGATTTGTTGTTTTTGTTGTTTTTTTTTCTCTTTCTGTTATAATATACACCATCTGTAACATGTATTCTCTGCAGAGGCCCTCCCTTTGCAAGACTAATGTCAAAGCGTCGGTTCATGAGGACAAAAAAAAAAAATCACCCCTCTGGACAAAACTTTCCTCTCTTCCTTTTCTATATTGTTGTTCACATATTATTAGTTAGCAATAGTTATTATATTGTTTTTACTGTTCCGTCAAGGAAACATTTTGTTTCTTGAGGAACAACAGGGGGGACTGTAACGATTGGAATGACGCCACCTGCTGGATACTTATTGTAGAAGAGTTCTGCCCATGAAGGGAAGGTCTTTGAGGGCAAGACCAGGAGTCAGGAAGTGATGCGGGCTAGTGGGAGGAGGAAGGAAGAGACTGGCGCTCAGTCTCGCGCTCTTTCCTGAGGACGCTGGCGGAGAAGGGAGCTAGAAATGTGCTCTCCCTTTAATAGATAGGAATCTAGGCCTTTCTCTCTCTCTTTACCAAATTCTTATTCTCCTTAATAAATGCTTAAAAGTCTAACTCTTGCTAAAGCTTATAATTTATTGGCGACCACTCATTGGATATTTTAGACAGAGTAGCTAGAATTTTAACCCTTAACAAGAGGAAAGATAGGTAGTATCTGACAAGCAACCTAGATTTAATCAGAGCAGTTTTCAAGGGAAGGAGGAAGGATAGGTAAATTCTAATGGATTAAAATTCTACAAGTCATGCAAGGAGGAATGGTACACTTCCAGAAATGAAATTCTGAAGACATAAACAAAACAAAACCAATTCCAAAGAGGAGTAAAACTAGGAGTTTCCTTAAGAGATTAAAACACAAGGATATATAGATGTATAAGGAATTCACCAACCACTTAGCTTTTTAATAATCAGAACTAGGGCAGATACTAGAGGATTAATATGAATTTTGAACAATGCTTCAAAAATTGTCTCAGTAGTGTTAAAACTCAGAATGAACTGAGATTGGAAATGGAAGGTAATGACAATACAAAACTTTTGTTTGCTTGTTTGTTTACTTTAAGACATATTGGTGAGAAAAGGAGCCTTAGAAAAGGTCTGAGCTGAAACTCGGTGTGGATGGGATAATAATAATTAACAGACGAGGCAAGGTACAAATGCTCAATTCTCATCTTGCTTTTGTTTTCTCCATCAAGGACAATTACCACTGGACTTGAATTGACAAAATGGACAAGTAGCTGTTGATGCCTAAGATAAGTAAGGAAACAATAAGAGGGTACTTAGTATCCCTCAATGAGTGCAAATCACCTGGCCAAAGATGAACTACATCCTCAGGTATTAGAAAAAAAAAACTGGCAGATATGGTTTCAGACTCATCAGTGATTTAAAAGACTGTGGAAAACAGGAGAGGTGCTGCAGGACTGGAGAAGAGTCCTATGTTGAGTCTAAGGTATTTTAAACCATGATTGCAATTCATTTCTTAGTCTCTGATTTATGGTTTCTTTGATCCTTTCCTATTCTCTTTATAAAGATATGTTTGTTTCTTAGATTTTTGTAACTAGGCATGTCATCTTCCTTCTTCAGAATTTAAATGAATCAATATTCCTTGCTATTGAACATGTACATTAACATGCATCCTATTAAACATGTATGTACATGTTTTAGATAACTCTATCAATAATGAAAGACATCCTTCCCTTTTTAAGGATCTCTGTGTATTAGGAGTCTTTTTTTTTCCACCTCTCCTATAAAATCTGAGTTGTCATTCATATGTAGAATATCAAGGGAAAATGCTAAAGTACCTTTGATCTTCATTAAGAGAGAACAACCCATGGCCATAGTCCAGGGATTCCTGAACTCACTGGGAACATCCTATAGTTCTTTATTTTTTCTTGCTTTCTCCTGCATTTACTCCTAAAACCCTTTGAGCTCTCTCCCCTCTTTCCCCCACAACACTTTGCATCAAGGATAAAACACAGCACATCCATCAAATTGCAGAAATACTAAATGTTCATGGGTAGGTCAAGTCAATATGATAAAAATGATAATGCTAACTAAATTAATTTACTTATCTAGGACTATATCAATCAAACTTCTAAAGAATATTTTATAGAACCAGAAAAATCATAATGAAATTCACATGGGGGAACAAAATTTTGAGAATATCAAGGGTAATAACAAAAAAGTGGGCAGGATGTCCATCAGCATCAGATCAAAGTAGTAATCACTAAAATGATTTAGTACTAGTTTATTTTTTAAAAACCTGTTGCAGAATTTGGACAATAGTCTGGCAAAAATTAGGTATGGACCAACACCTTATAGCATACTCCATATTAAGCTCCAAATTTATTAATAAAATAAGGCATCAAAGGTTATATCATAAACAAAATAGGGGAGCAAGGAAGAAATTACCTTTCAGATGTATGGATGAAGGAAGAGTTCAAAATAGCTGTAAAATATTAAAAACAATAATCAACACAATGACCAACTCCAGGAAATTGATCATCAGTCTTACTCCCTATATTTTCTTGGCATAAAATATTGAACTACGTATAGAATGAGACAGTCATTTGTAGATATGGTCAATGTATGAATCTGTTTTGCATGAATATGCTTATTTGTTACAGGTGAAAACTTTATTTTATTATTTTAGAACTATGAGAAATAGGGAGATAGTAGGGGAGTAGTGATAGCAATAAACAAAAAAAAGAAAGAAAAGAAAAGAAAGATTGTCAGTGAATCAATAAAAAGTACATGGAAGAGAACAGAAAGAAGTTTGTAAAAGGACACAGGTAAATGGGTCAGCATTGAAACTACCATGTTAAATTTGAAATGTACTTTTAAAAATAAGCTATGCGCTCATACAAGGCAGCTAGGTGGTACAGTAGATAGGGCATTGGACTGGGGAGTTCAGAAGACCTGAGTTAAAATCTAGCTTCAGACATTTACTACCTGTGTATCCCTGGGGAAGTCAACTAATTTCTATCTGTCTGCATTTCCTCAATTGTAAAATGGGGATAATTCTAGGACCTACCATACAGGTTTGTTGTGAGGATCAGACGAGATAATATTTATGTAAAAACACCGTAAGTCCTTGCTCTCTCTCCCTGCAACACTTCATATAGTTTTTCTTTTCCTGTTGGTTTTTCTTTTTTGCTCATTTCTCTTGATGTTCATGTTTCTCAAGTTCATTGTAGTAAAATTAGGGGGAAGGAGGCTCTTAGTGTGGGAAACATTGGATGATTTTATGGTCAGATTATCAGAGGAGTCATTAGCATGAATACTGTGCTCCTTGGGATGGCAGCAAGTGACAGGTTAGGTTACAAGACAAAGAAGTCCAATAGGTACTAAAGTTGTTGAAAAATAAAAACTATCTCCAGAAATTTTTTCGTAAAATAGAAATATCCCTAAAAGAGACAACAGGTTATGCCATCATCTATTTTTAATCCTTTTAAAAAACTGTGACTGATTTCATCAGTTTAATGGGCTCCCAGTGAAGAACTTACTTTAACAATGCAGACTGGCACTTTCTTTAGAATAATTGTTTCAGAAAGTTGCCTATGTCACTTCAAGGTTAAGTATGCAAGGTAGCCCAGCCAGTACAAGACAGAGGGGATCTTGAGTCCAAGTCTTCCTGATTCTGAGGTCCATGCCTCTATCTACCCAATATGCCACACTGATTGGTTTCTCAAATGACTTATCACTTTGGACATGAAAGATGATATAGGGTAGGTAAAGTTTAATTGCCATTAAGGGGAAAAGCTAGCTGTGGAGTGAAGAGAAGACATTCCACAGGGTCCTTCATCAGTCAGGATTGCAAAACAGGATAATTTAGCATCTGGAGAAAGTGTCAAATGTAAGGGAAATGACAGAAAGAAGAGGCACTAAAACAGCTTCATTTTGACAATTTTGCCCAGAGCCAATTCTGTTTAAAGTTTAAAGATGGAGCAACTGCTAAAAAAATAATTAGCAAATTCACAAGTGTTTATGTGTCTATTCTAGAGTATAATAATGTGTTTGCTTTATTAAGGTTACAAGCATGTCAGCTCATGAACTTGTTGACTGAACTTGGGTCCCTGATATGAAACGTAAGATATAGAAATTCAAAAATATATATTAGTCAGTGGTTGCTATGAGTGATGGTTGCCAAAGGTAACACAGGTTTAGGATATAAATTCTTTTGTAAAACCTTACAAAGAAGGGTGATGGATGATTAGGAGTGATATAGTCTCATAAAGTAGAGAGAAGCAATGGAAGGTAAAACTAGATGAAAGAAATCTTGCCAAGAGACCCACCTAAGCAAAGTCACCTGAAGAACATTTAAAGCTGAAAATGAAAGAAAAAAATAGGAAAAATGGAAAAGAACTGTAAAAAATATTATAATAAACTGGTTTCACTATTAAGGACAGTGGGAAAAAAACACACTTGGACCCTAATCTCATAGAGAAATGTTTTTTATCCTTTGTTTTCGAAGAGGACCAATGACATCACAAAGATTATGTCTTGTGGTGGATTGGATTTAAGTAAGGCAGAGCTTGTCAAAGTCACCAGCCTCACTCTCTCTTCCAAAGTCATCAAAGTCTAGTGGCAAGACAAAAGTCAAGGTGACTGGTAATGGCCCCAGATGCAGTGGGTGACCTTGGACTTTCTGAATTAAGATCTTTCTCTGGTCTCAGTTTAACTGAGGCAATGCCCATTGAATGACTAAGGGCTAGTAAAGAATTGAGACAAAAGATAGCTCAATTAACCACCACAAAAAATATCTATCTGGGAGGGGAAGACCCCCAAAGTTTCTGGCCAGAACAGAAAACAATTGCTATTCATACTCCTTCTAAGCCATCAAATCCTGAAAAAAAAATGAGCCACTGGGGCTTGAGCTGGGGGCTAGCATTGACTATTCAGTGAAGGGCAGAGTGATTTGGGTTTAAAAGCTAACCAAAGGGGCAGCTAGGTGGTGCAGTGGATAGAGCACTGGCCCTGGAATCAGGAGGACCTGAGTTCAAATCCGGCCTCAGACACTTAACACTTACTAGCTGTGTGACCCTGGGCAAGTCACTTAACCCCAATTGCCTCACTAAAAAAAAAAAAAAAGCTAACCAAGTACCTCAATTTGAAACACAATGAGCTTTTTGAAAGTTTGTTTTTCCAGAGCTCTATTCCAAGAAATCATAAATGAAAAACTGCACAGGACAAAAAGTAAATTATTTCAGCTTTTTGAATGTGTGTGTATGTGCATATCCCCTAAGTATTTTACAAAATATAAGCAACCAAAAATTATATTCCCATGGGTAGTGTACTCACATGTAAGGATATGACACCCCAAATGGAGAGAAGAACTTCATGTGGCATGGGCATATGAAGAAGGAGGAGGAGGAAAAGGAAAAAGAGAAGGAGAAAAAGGAGGCGAAGGAAGTAAAGAAGGAAGAGGAAGAGGAGTAAGAGGAGGAGGAGAAGGAGAAGAAGAAGAAGAAGAAGAAGAAGAAGAAGAAGAAGAAGAAGATGATGATGATATTAGCATTCCCTAGCTTCTCCTCTGAGTCCCCAGAGGGAAGATACTACCATTCCCAGGGTTCTAGAAATTATTCTCAAAGACTGTGTTTCTTCTACTCTAGGGCCTGCATGTCAAATGCACTAGTCCCCATTGATGGTCATCCAATAGCATCAATTAGTTTTTACCAAAGGTATTTGCTCAGATAACATGGTAAAAACAATTAATACAAAAGTGTTCTCCTAAAAACCTTCTTCACTCCTTCCCAATGTAATGGAATGTATTAATTTGATCATTGACAATTCTACGCTAAGGTTTAGTAAAAAACCCAGCATTTCACACAGTTAAAGAAGAGAATCCAGCTTTCCAGACCAGAGTCCAGAGTCCAGAGCCCAGTTTTCCAGACCAGAGTCCAGTTTCCTCCTGATGACATCTTACCACTCCAAGAAGACAAAAGAACTCAGAGACTTTATATGAACAGTTTTGTTTTGTTGGTTTTGTTTTCTCCTTCTGTTATTATATACACTATCTGTAACATGTACTCTTTGCAGAGGCCCTCCCTCTGCAAGACCAATGTCAAAGCATCACGTTCATAAGGGACTCTCTCTGGACAAAACTTTTCTCTCTCCCTTTTCTATATTGATATGAACATATTGTTAGTTAGCGTAGGATATTATTTTGGGCTGTTTCATTGAGCAAACTCATTCATTTTTCAAATGAAACAAAGGGGGAAATGTGGTAAAATTATTTGTGGTAAAGATTAATATCGAAAGTTTGCGCATGCTACTGAGTGGCTTTTGAAGGACTTCCCCTTTTGGGGAGGAAAATGCGAGGAACTTCTGGAACACCGACTCAAAAGTGATGACAGGACAGAAGTTCGCTCTCTCTGGTGGTTGACTTGTTGTGGCGTGCTTTGGCCTTGAGAAGAGTCTCTGGTGGCACTCTGGTGAGAGGAGTTCGGAAGCACGTGTTTGGTGTTCGGTCTTGGGTGCACTGGTTCTCGGCCTGGTGGGCAGTTTGGGATTTGGTGAGTTTTATAAAGGAAAATCCTAAATTCCTTTAAACTAGCTTAATCTCTGGGATCGCATAGACTAAGCTTAGATCTAAGACTATTTATCTGTATTTCTACTTCCTAATTTCCTTAATTAGTTTCACCTTTGTGGTCTAATTAATTCCCAAGCAATAAAACCTGATCCTTTATGAACTAAAGCTCAGAGGCTCCTTTTCTTATTGGCCTGGGAGATATATATATATATATATATATATATATATATATATATATATATATATATATATATATATATATATATATGTGGGTGTGGGTGTGGGTGTGGGTGTGGGTGTGGGTGTGAGTGTATATATATATATATATGGGAAAGTATAAAAGGTGGAGGTTAATGCTCCATATATCCAATTTTGACTCTCACACCACAAATACACACAGCATCTATGGGAGAAGTAAGCTTAAACTTAGACCATAATAGTAGTGAGGTACACTTTTAAGAAATATAGGACAAAGGCTTAGCACCTGCTCTGGAAGTTAGAGATATTCAAGTTATCTGAAGGAGTGAAAGTTACTAAAGGCGTGGAGGGAAAAATCACAGATGATCTTTCAACCAAAAAAGTAACCACAAAACTATCAGTAATATTTGGACCAATATATTGACTTACCCACCTATAAAAATAAACAAAGAAAAAAACTTTATGTGAATCATCTACACACATTGAGGGCATCTTGTGAACTTTGACAAGAAATTCAGCAATGGAGCATGTACCCTATTTATTGTTGTTCAATCATTTTTTCAGTCGTTTCCAACTCTTTGTGATGCCCATTTGGGATTTTCTTGACAAATATACTGGAATAGTGTACCATTTCCTTCTCCAGCTCATTTTATAGATGAAGAACTGAGGCAAACAGGATTAGGTGACTTGCCCAGGGTCATCTATGTAGTAAGTGTCTGAGGCTGGATTTCAACTCAAGAAAATGAGTCTTCCTAACTCCAGACCTGGTACTCTATCAACTGTGCCACCTAGCTGCCACCCCCCAATTACTATTTCACAATTGACTAAAATTTGCAGAGAAACAAAGATCCCCCTATGTCTATCATTTGTTGATTATAAAAAGTTGATTTGATGGAATAGAATACCACAGTAAAGGCTCTTAGCCAACAAAATGTCTAGATCCCAGTCTTACATCAAAATATAACCTGCTAAATAAAATAGAAATAAGCTGTTAAATGACCCTCTTAACATAAATATCAGGTTTTGTATACTGGTTAAAGGTGTTCATCACTGTAATAAAGATCTAGGGTGGAGTTCAAGAAGAATTACCTGTGGGAGGTAAAGTCTTCTAGATGATCCCATTCATAAATGGCATTGCACAGGCTGCATCTTTAAGCCTCAGAAAAGTGCAAAATTTGGGGGGAGAGATCTATAGCTACTCAGAAGAATTTGACCCACCCACCCACATGAGAAAGACCAAATAGATGAAGAATGTCTATTGCCCATATGATGACATATGTTTAAATATAAAGCTTATAGAGTTTGTTCAATAGCATCTATATCTGGAATAGGCAGTGCATATAGGTAATAAGTTGGACCCCGAGTTGAATAGGAGCAGATCATGCTAGATTGCCATCAGAAGATTTTAAAGCTCAATACAACTTCAATTTTCCTAAGGAAATAAAAACTCTTCTTTGTAATAACAAAATGCTTTTGATGTTGCCATGTGGCAGCATGAATTCAAAAGTCTGAAACATTTTAAATGAATATCACATGGCTAATAATGGAGAGGTAAGTGGTGGATGTGAGTAGATTACAACATACACTCAATCAGGACTTCCAAAAAAATAGGAGCAAAAAATATCAATAAGGTAATATGTCATAGGAAGAGAAAATGAGCTGGTCACATGGGAAAGTGGAGATGGACAGCCAGATTCCTCCATTAGATTCATTTGGAAGGCCTTTGGCATACCAGGTGGATACCAGACAGCAAACTTAGGAGAAGACAAGGACAGGAATGTCACTGAATGTGCAGTCATGGATAGGTTATCATCTGTATCATTGAGGGGAATGTCCCAAATGATGAGATCACAGGTCTATTTGAGGAAGTAATACTTACAGATTTAAGGAACTAATGAGTTTAAGAAAAAAAGAGCATCTTAGATAAATGGCTAATCTTGACCTTTCTGCAGGCTTCAACACTGTTGATCAACCTAGTTTCCTTGCTATTCTTTGCTCTCTAGGTTTTGGGGAGATTACTTTCTCCTGGTCCTCCTCCTAACCTATTTGACCACTCCTCAATCTCCTTTCCTGGATCTTCATCCAGTTCATATCTGCTAACTGTATGTATCTCACAAAGCTCTGTCTGGGCCTTCTCTTCTCCCTCTATACCACTTCACTTGGTGATTGCATCAGCTCTCATGAATTCTATTGTCATTTATATACTGATGATTCTGAAATTTAATTATCCAGCCTTAACCTCTCTGCTAATCTCCAATCTCCCATCTCCAACCGCCTATCGGATATCTTAAACTCAACATGTCTAAAACTGAACTCTTTATTTTTTCCTCCAAACTCTTATTCTATTGCTGTCAAAGGCATTACCATTCTCCTAGTCCCCCAGGTTCACAATAGTGTCATCACTCTCTCTCTCTCTCTCTCTCATTCACCCTGACCCCAATCCAATCTGTTGCCAAGGCCTATGGTTTTCACCTTTGCAACATCTCTTGAATATGCCCCTTCTCTCCTCTGATATTACCACCACCCTGTGAAGGCTCTAATCTCCTCATATCTGGACTAATGAAATAGCCTGATGGTTGGCCTGTCTGCCAAAAGTATCTACTCACACAAGTCCATTCTCCATTCAGCTGCCAAAGTGATTTTCTTTCTTTCTTTTTTTTGGTGGGGCAATGAGGGTTAAGTGACTTGCCCAGGGTCATACAGCTAGTAAGTGGCAAGTGTCTGAGGCCAAATTAGAATTCAGGTCCTCCTGAATCCAGGGCCAGTGCTTTATCCACAGTGTCACCTAGCTGCCCCGGAGTGATTTTCTTAAAGCACAAGTTTAACCATGTCCCCCCATCCCCACACCATTCAATAATCTCCACAATACATATGTATTCATGCAAAGTGAAGTGAGCAGAACCAGAAGAGCATTGTATACAGTAATAGCAGTTCCTTAAGGATGGGAAACTGTGAAAGATGTAGTTATTCTGATGAAGACAATGATCCAAAACAATTCCAAAGGACCCATAAGGAAAAATGCGATCCACCTTCAGAAAGAGAACTGATCAACTTTCATTGCAGGTTGAAGCATACTTTTTTCTGTTTGTGTTTTTGTTTGCAATATAGCTAATATAGAAATAAAAATACTTTTATAATCGTAATTACCGACCCATTGGAGCTACTCAGGATTTTGGTACCCTAAATATGAATGTTGATGATGATGGTCATACTAATGATGATAGAATGACAGTATGGGATGATGACCAAAAGACTGGATAGTAGTGTAAATCCTAGATTTAAATTCTGACTCGACCCTTTATTGGCTATGTAACCTGGGGCAAATCACTTAGCCTCTCAGAAACAGTTTATTCATCGCTAAGTTTGGATAACATCTACACTATCTGCCTCATACCATTGTGAAGAAAAGGTAAAGTGTTGTAAACTATGTAAAGTGTTACATAGTACTTAACAGCTATAAAATACTTTGTAGAAATTATCTTATTTGAACACCCAAATAACTGTGAAATGATGATGCAAATATCATTATCCCTATTTTACTGAAAAGGAACCTGAACCTTAAAGAGATTAGGTGTTTTGTATAAAATCACATAGTAAGGAGTCTAGAATTTTCATCCAAGACTATTTTCTTGATAAATCCAGTGATAAAATGGAAACATTATATCATGCTATTCTTTCGAATATTTTTAAGTCATTCATTTTGGGGTTTGGAACACACGTTGCAATTATTCTTGCTGCATATTTACCTTCCTGATTCAGCTTTGTTTAGAATTGCTCTTAGAGTTATTTTGCACTTCCTTAGGATACACCAAATGATACAGGCCCAAACAGGGTGGCTAGGTGGCACAGTAGATAGTTCACCAACTCCAGAATCAGGAAGACCTAAGTTCAAATGTGACCTCAGATACTTCCTAGTTGTGTGACCCTGGGAAAGTCATTTAACTGTTGTTTGCCTCAGTTTCCTCATCTGTAAAATGTGGATATGGATAGTACCTACCTTCCAGGGTTGTTCTGAAGCTCAAATGAGATAATATTTGTAAAGTATTTAGTACAGTGCCTGACATATAGTAACCACTATATAGATGTTAGTTATTATCGCTATTATTCGAGCGATTGAGTGGATTACCCAAAGTCTCACAGGTGGCTATCTGTATTATAGTTAATGGAGTCAAAATTTGAACCTGTGTCCTCAGATTTCAAATCTAGGACTCATTCTTCCATACCATATTGTCAACTCGGACAAATAGCTTAACCTTTCTTTGTGTCAGTTTCCTCATTTATAAAAGGAAGTGCCTTCTGGCTCTAAACCTATAGCTAAGATGGGGAGTCAACTAAGGAGGATATTGGCTGGCAAAATCAAACCACCTGAGGATTTAAATTTGACCACATATAGTCCTCCAAGTGGAAAACTATCATGTAAATAATTGAGTGGTAGAGAATATGGTGCAGTAGGAAAAACATTGAACTGGAAGATGGGAGATCTGATTTCTTGTCTGGCTCTGTCCCTAAATATATGACCTTAGACAAGTCATTTCCTATCTCAGTGTCCTAGTCTGCAAAAAATTAAATTAAATTAAAAACTATATGTGTGTGTGTGTGTGTGTGTGTGTGTGGTGTGTGTGTGTGTGTGTGTGTGTGTGTGTGTGTGTGTGTATGTATGGTTGGATGAGCTGCTCTTTAAGTTTCCTTCCAGCTCTAAAAATTCTTTGACTATAGTCTTCAAAATTCTTACTATATTTGCTTCAGGCAGATGCTTGCGTTTTCTTCACATAATGATGTGGGAAATTGTAGGAGAAAGTGTGATGGGCTAAGAGAAGAGGGTGTCATATGTTAAAGTGGATAGAGCCAGAGCAAATTGTGAAGACTTTTAAAAGTGCGGATAGATCAAATGATTTTTTTGAAACTACATTCTGAGAAGGTTAAAAGTGCTTTTGAATATTTCAAGAATAGTCTTATAATGTGCCCACTGGATTTTGTCAATGTATCTCTGTTTGAATAGTTGACCTATCGATCTATCTACCTTTGCCTGCTGCCAAGGAGGATTTGTATAGCATACACAAAGTATTATGCAAGATGGGGCAATTAAAAACAGCCCAAAGGAACAGAAAAAAAGATGTTATCAGGCACCTGGGAATTGATTCATTCTAGTTGAGCTGTGAATTTTAATCTGAGTCTCTGACCAGCTCAGGCAGAATGGGAACCACCTTGGGTGGTTTAGTTCTCATCATCCTAGAAAAGGAAGTATACAAGTTTTTTCCTACACTTCAGAAAATGGTCACAAGCTAGCAGGAAATTTAGCTGATATTTTCTCTTTAAAACCTTTGGGATTACCAAATCTGGTAAATGTCCCATGAGTCAAGACCACTAGACAGACTTTCCAGGGAGTGGCCTGTAGATCACTGAACTTTCCTCATTCTTAGCCCTCTTTCCATGGTAATGATAATATATATCGATATATATCTCACCCAATAAATTTCTGCATATAATCTTCTATGATTCCTTCTAAATTTCAAATTCTAAACACTTTTGCTCTCTAGGGTAGTTTAACCCTGGTCTCATAGTCTCCCCAGTATAGGTGTAGCTTTTTAAAAAAATAATATTTAAGCAAATTTATCATCTATGCCCACTCACTGCTAAAAGTTTTATTGCTTTTTCACCTCTGAGTTCTACCAAAAGTTAATTGTTTCCTACAGCTAAGATCAGAGCCAAGAATGGTCAAGTGACATTAAGTCATCTATATGTTGGCCCTCTGTTAGTGAGAGTCCTAATTGCTTTGCTAAGGCTCAGGGTTCCATTTTAAATTTTAACCATAACTCCTTGGATTTGGATCATTTCCCATCATTCATCATTTGAGAGGCTAGATGGGAAAAGCCAGATCCTGCCTGGTTTTAAGTGCAACTCTGGGAGTAATTTTCAGAGTTTCCATATCTATATGTATGTCACAGTGATCCATGTAGCTTTTTTTAAGGGTCAGGGGTTTTTGTTTTGTTTGTAGCATGGTGGTTAATAAATATGCAGAGAAAAATGGCTGTGTTTTACTGCATATGGATAATAGAGTAGTTAGGTGGTATGTCATAGTGTAACTGGGACAGAATGCAAAAACATGTCTGTAAAATACTTTTTATTCATTACAATTCAGTTTTAAAAAATGAATGACTCATATTCTTCCTATGAACATGTAGCTGAATATTCTTTCTTTGATCTCTATTTGTATAGTAGCTTGGCTATATATGGCATTAATTGGTCGATTGGGACCTATAATATTTATTCCTCCATAATCCAAACAATTCTAATTCTTTTGGAGCAGAGAGCAGTTGTTGATGAATACACTTCAAAATATTGCTTGGTTTAAAGATCTCATTCTGTATAAAACCCTGGATTTGTATCTTTCTTTCTAAATTATTAGAGGTCAAATTTCTCTGCCACATATTTTAAATTTCTATAATAATTCCCCCCAAGAGAAATCAGTGGGAAAATGCATAAAGTGTGACTGAACATTCTTAAACTTCAGACTGTTTTATGTAATATTATCTTTATGAACAGCATCTGTGCATGTGAGTGACTTGAACTGTTTAGAAAAATTACTTATTTGATTCAAAAATTTCATTCATCCTCATGGATTCCACCACTACTTCTAGGTAAATTATGGGTAGATCTTTATTTCCTAGCCTCTCCTCTGAACTTTAGTCCTGCATCTTTAACTGGCTGATTACCAGATCAACCTGAATTCCTCATCGTCATTTTAAACTTAATATGTTTTACACTGAGCTCATTGTCTTTTACCTGCTCTCTCCTAGGCAGCTGACAATAAATGTTTATTAAATGCCCACTTAGTGCTAGGCCTTATGACTTTTCTTTTTTCTATTCATGGTTTGACTCTTGTCTCTGTCATCCATTGTGCAGTGACTTTGAGAAAGATCTTTTGTTTCTACAAATATTTTCTAAAAATAAAAAAAAAATCAATCTTCCTGCTGCCTCACATGGAGAAACCATTGTTTCTCTACAATGATGGTTAAGTCAACAAGCATTTATTAAGTGCTGATATGTCAGGCACTGTGCTAAATATAATGAATGGCAAAAAAAAAAGTCCCTGGCCTCAAGGAGCTCACATTCTGATGATGGAGACAACACATAGACAACTATGAATATACAAGATATATACTGGAGGGGCAGCTAGGTGGCGCAGTGGATAAAGCACCAGCCCTGGATTCAGGAGTATCTGAGTTCAAATCTGGCTTCAGACACTTGACACTTACTAGCTGTGTGACCCTGGGCAAGTCACTTAACCCTCATTGTCCTGCCTCCCCCCCCCAAAAAATATATATATATATACTGGAAAAACTAGAGATGATCTCACAAGGGAGGCCCTAGCATAATGGAGGATTGAGAAAGGCTTGTTGAAGGAGGTGAGATTTCAACTGAGACCTGAAGAAAGCCAGGGAAGCTAGGAGGCAGGGACAAGGAGGGAGAACATTCCAGACATGGTGGGGGGCAGTGGGTAAAAGTGCCCAGAGATGGAGTGTTGGGCAAAGAAAAACAAGAAGACCAGCATCAGTGAATTCTAAGCTTTGTGGAGGGCAATAAAGTGTTAAAAAACAATTAGAAAGGTAAGAAAGGGTCAAATTCTGAAGGACTTTAAAAGCCAAACAGAAGATTTTATATTTGGTCCTAGAGGTAATAGGAAGTCACCAGAGTTTGTTGAATGAGGTGATGTGGAGAGCAGGTCACATGGTCAGAGCAGAACTTTAGGAAGATCAGTTTGTGGGCTGAGTGGAGTAGGGAGAGATTTGAATATTACTGTTCACATGTAGAATTCCAAATTGTCCTGGGCCTGTGCAAGATACTTCTATTGGATGATGGCACTCTTATACCCTTCCTATTCTGGACTAAACCTCTCTGAACCTCAGTTTCTTCATTTGTAAAAGGAGAAGATAAGATTTCATGATCTTGAAGGTCCCAATTTATACTTTTAGCTATGAAGCTATGACCTCCCTGATGGAATGAGCTTGACTATCCACAGTTTCCATTGTCTTCAAATATCTTATGACTAGACCTTTAAAGTCAAATTTTATCTCTGTCCATCAGACCCTATACAAAAACAAGTCTTAGCCTAAGTCTGACCCAAACTAGATATGCCAAGTAGCAGGTTAAAAGACCCTAGCTGTCTTGTTTGCATGTGAAGCCCTGAGGAATTATGCAGAAGAATCCCAGTCCCAAGAAGCCTGCATTTCCAGAGGGTTTCCTCCTAGTCCCTTGCTGCTATAAATAATGTTTTTGTTGCTTTGGTGGCCTGTAGGTGACCAATGAATGGGAGGGCTATGATGTGGAGGTCAGAGAAGGGATAGTGAGAGGGAGAGCACTGGATTGGGGGCATAGAAACTAGAAAGTACTAGTAATGGAAATAACAGAGTAGGCATTAAGGAGGAACTCCATGAGTTTCAGAGTCAATGATAGGTTTAAATTATTCCTCTAGGGTTTTAGTTCAAAATGGATTAGTTGGCCATGGTAATGATGGTTGTGGCATAAGATGAGAAATGTACTCCCTTTCAAAATTTATTCTTCAACTTTTCTCTATTCTCCTGCCATAGCCTGTACATCAAGATTTTGTAGAGAACCTAGAGGTGGTGGGGTGGGGGAGGGTGAGAAAAGGAAAACATGGACTTCAAAAAAAGGAAATAGATGCAATACAGTTGATAGGCCTTTGGGTATCAAGAGAAGGGGCAAGTTTATAAAACTATAATTTAGAGGCCTTCCCAGTACTTCCTATGTGTACTTCATCTCACAAAAGGGGACCAGAGATGGCATCCTTTATTTGTTGACAGGAAATTTCAGAAGCAAAGGAATAGAATGATTTGTCTGAAGCCTCTGAAGGAGTTTGTGGCAGAAACAAAAGAATTGCAATCCTGTATACCATCAAGTAGCACAAACTTTCTCCATCCGCTTGGGCTGATTCAAGTTGTCTCCCTGCTGCCAAGGAAGAATCATGTAATTTAATGTGGTTTCAAGAACTTGGCCAATCCACAGTGAAATGTCCTCATCAATTTGTATTACCACCATCACCAGATATTTACAAAGCATCTACAGGGACCTGAGGCTAGGCAAAAAATGCCCTCTAAAATGTTACATGATAGGGAAAAGGTGAAACTTCCTCAACAACACACATATATACATCTTCATCCACCCCTTCCCCCACTCCCAAATGCATTTTGTCATAGCTTGTGACATATTTCACATTGCTCTCTCTTTATCTTCTTCACGAAATTCTTCCTTTTGGCTTTTGTTGACAATATGTTACCCTCAATATTCCCTTCTACTTTTATGGCATGCTCCTTCTATGTCTTTTACCATTCATTCATTCATTCATTCATTCATTCATTCACTAATCCATACATTCAATCAATCAACAAGTATTCATTATGCACTTACTCAAGTATTTATTATACAAGCCTCTGTGTTCTATGCTGGGGTACCAAGACCAAATAGTCCCTGCCTTCACAGAATGTACCTGTTACTAGGGTCACACAACTTATGTCATTAAAACACTTAATGACATAAGATAAATTCAAGATAACTTGAGGGAGAAAAACAAATTTTCAAGTGGTTCTGATTTTTTCCATTCCTCCTTATACTCCCATATGAGCATAGCCTAAGGTTCAGTCCTGCCTTTGCTCCTCTCTCCATTTTGCCCCTTGATGATCTCAGTCACTTTCCAAGTTTCAGTTCTCATCTTTAGGTCAATGATGCCCAGATCTAAATCTTCAGCTTGACTTTTCTTCTTGCTGGTTCCCCAGTCAGAACGCTTTTCATCTTCTCTACTACCCACTACTCCTCTACCTACCCACATCCTATATTACTTTAAAAACTGACTCAACCAAGATCACTTTTCCTCCTTTGAATTTCTATTTATAATTATTTCCTATTTTGCTTATTAGACCCATAGTGCATCACAATGTTAGTTATATTTTATGGGTACTTTGTTTTCCCAGAGAGACCGTATTCTATCATTGTTGATGGGAGAGATTGTATGTTATACTTCTCTGTCTTGCCCATAGAGTTAATACAAATTGTAAGAATTCATTACATTTTTGTTTCAGAGGAGTTAGGTGGCACAGAGGATAAAAGCAATGGGCCTGAATGATATAGGAGGCAAAAAAGGGGGTTAACAGAAAAACCAAAGACCCAAGCTCTAATTTAGATCTGAGCTCTAAGAGGGATTCAGACCCCAGTTAATGGATAACTTAAGACTTGAGACTTCATTAATACAAGTCAAGGCCTAAATTCTCCTTACACATATTAATCAGTATTCATAACAAGAACATAAAGAGGCAGGTCATAGAGAACTTAACTATAACAATGATACACAGACAGAATATAGCAATTCAAACTGATAAATGAAGATATTTTGAAAACTGGACATGGGAATCAAAAAGTGACATGCAAAAAAAGGCCAAACATTCCCAGATTCACCTTATGACGTGTAAACCCCCAAAACACCCCTCCACAGAAAAAGGTACCCACCTCAGGGGTTGGCTTAGGACCCTAGGAACTCCAAATTAGGATAGACCCTTCCCTGTACCTCCCTAAGGTAGAGATTATTATAATGAGACTGATAATCAATTTATCCATACTATCAAAATATCTTTCTTTCCTTTTTCAAGGGATACCTTTCTATAATTCTTTTGGTTCTCTCCCTGTGGTCAACAGTCTTTCAATAAAACTTAGGAAACCGAGTCACTGAGTTGTAATTCTTTTGGGATATCTCATGATCAATTTGACCCTAAATTCCATCCCACATCAGTCTCAGGGAGACCTGACTTCAAATCCGATCTCAGTACTTATTAGCACAATGCCTGGAACATAGTAGGTGCTTAATAAATTCTCGTTACTTCCCTCTTCCAATTGCTCATTTTTATTTGAATTTATGTTTACTCTTGCCCAGAATTAGGAGAATGGAGCAGTTGACCTCTGAAGGATTCTTTTTGGCCTACAATTCTGTGTGCTGTTAGAATAACATGATTTTGTGTGGGGGCAGACAAATCTAGTTTAAGAGACCTTGGCATTGTTCCATTTTTTCCCTCTCTCTAGGCCTCATATTTTTGCCAATTTCATTCTATTGTATTTCATCATATTTGCCTTTCTTATCTTCTCCTGCTCCCCACACCCAACAGAGTTATAGTGTTTTAGAACCAGAAGAAACTTTAGAAATCATCTACCCAAATCTCTCATTTTCAAAATGAAAATAGTGAGATCCGGAATACTTGAATGACTTGTGCCCAATAATATAACTATCTAGCAGCAGAGGTGGACTAGAACCCAAATCTCTGCACCTTTGGCATGATTTTCCTCAAAGTCTTTCTATTGACCCTAAATTTACTCTCATTTTTATTAGAACATGAAAGAATAAACTATCTTGGAAAGTGCCAAAGGAAAAGTTATTTTGGCATATGAAAAATTCAGGGGAACTAGGCTTGGTAGTACATGGATATTTGAATAGCAATTCTAATGATTTAAAGCAGAAAAAAAGAGATCCCTTTCATCTGAAATTCTTGAATTAATTGAGTGAGAAAGCAAACTCTTTTTAGCAAGTCAATATTGGGTGAGGGAAATGGGATCTTGATGATGCATAGATGCCTGAACAAATGGTTCCATGTAGCCTAGAAATTAGGGAAATGCAGAATGAAGGAAAGTGAGAGAACACTTTGAGCTCTCTGCTCTGATGTGAGAGATGCTACCAATCTGTAACACATCTTCTGAATAGGTGTCCCATGAAACAGCAAGACTAGGCAGGCAATCTTGCCGCTTAATGAAAGTGAAGCTTTTTTTTCTTTTTTGCCAGCACTTTCTAAGTATTCCCATAGGCTAGTATGATCTGAAATACTCCACGCCACCAAGTGGCTGTCTCTGTATGATATTCCTT
Source organism: Dromiciops gliroides (assembly GCF_019393635.1). Classification (NCBI taxonomy): domain Eukaryota; kingdom Metazoa; phylum Chordata; class Mammalia; order Microbiotheria; family Microbiotheriidae; genus Dromiciops; species Dromiciops gliroides. Next base: position 381,104,944 of record NC_057864.1, on the reverse strand, counting down.
TCCTACCTTGCTTTGCCCACCCATAGCCTTGTTAAAGGGAACAGAGGGCCTTGTCATGTTATTAACAGGGCCAGGTGTGAAGCATAAACCTTTCTCTGGAAAGATTAGAGGCTTGCATAAAGGGAGAAAACCAGTGTGGGCCTTGGAGTAGCTGCTCTATAAAATGAAAGGTTGAAAAGCTTTCTTTGTTGCTGGTAGAGGGTTCTACTTAACAGAGAAATGTCCCCAGAAAGTGAGATGGTATACTCTGGGGGACTTGATAATAGTTCAGAGTACCGTCCCTGGACAGGTAGCTAGTGACTGAGAGCTTGAATCAACCAAGGCTCCCAACCAAACTATTGTCATTTCTCCAGTTTTAAGGCCATCTTAGATTACTGGTCCTTGGTTTGTTATACAAGGCTCCTTGTTACGGTGGCAGTCACGGCTCCGGCTCCCTCTGTGACTGTGGGGTTCCCTGTTTTTGCTTTTGCATAGGAAAGCCATTCTTTCAGGCGGGGCTGGGAACAAAAGGAATGGGTGTGGAGCATATCCAGACAGACACATGTTGATAACACTAAATTGTCAGACCTGTGGGGCTACACAGCTGTATTCCCTTCCATGAAGCTGGCCAAACCTTGACAAACTGTGGTCTCTGAGTTGTTTCATGATAAATGGGCAGCCTGAAACACAATGGTGGGTAAGGGTCACTGGAATTAGGCAACTATGGGGATATTTCCATCAGAGCACATGCCAGGGCTCATAGCTGGTCAGAGGGATGGGAATCACTTTTTTTTTTTTTGAAATGGGGGAGGAGAGAAAGAGAGAGAGAAAGAAGAAGATGAATAACGTTCCACTACTCTATGGAACAGCTTAAAAGAATTTTGATTCCAACTCTCACTTTAAGGCCAAAGTGTGCTTGAGCAGAAGCAGAAATATTTTAAGATTTTCACTCTTCAGCACATATTTGAGAAACTTAAAAAAAAATAACAGAGAGCTGCTTTTTAATCTCTCATTTGTGGATATTCTTTAGAAACATGCAAAATGATCTCCATTTAGTGGACGTGGACTATCTTCAAGCATGTCTAAAGGCAGCTGAATGTTACTGGACTCTTATTTTGCTTTATGCAGCAGAATCTGGAGAAGATTTAGTGACAGACCAGCCTAGTATTAAAAAAAGAAAAATGAGGGGCAGCTAGGTGGTGCAGTGGAAGAGCACCAGCCCTGGATTCAGGAGGACCTGTGTTCAAATTTGGTCTCAGACACTTAAAACTTATTAGCTGTATGACCCTGGGCAAGTCACTTAACCCCAATTGCCTCACCCCCCCCCCAAAAAAAAGGTCATTAAATCTAAACCCTCCATTTTAAAAAAATGGTTTTGTATCACCATTGTAGCTTTTGCACAGGCCTTTCCGAATTCAATTTAATTCAATAAACCTTTATTAAGCACCTACTATGTTCCAGGCACTGTGCTGAGCACTTGAGGTGTGAATAAGAAAAAGAAATACAGTCCTTGCCTTCAAGAAGTTTATAATCTAACAAGGGAAGACAACACACAAAAGGAATCTGGGGAAAGGGGGCATAGGGACAAGAGAGTAGTTGTTCAAGGTACAGCAATTCATTTTAGCAAGCAGTTGTTAAATATTTCATCTGTGCTAGGTTCCTGTTCTCAAGGAGCTTAGATTCCATTGCAATAAGGTCATATGTGAGGTAAGCAGCAGAGCCATGATTTGAACACAGGTCTCTGAATCCAAATTGAAAACGCATTTCACTCTATCATAAAGTCTTATGTAATGAATCTGCCTTCAGGTTATTATAACTCTTTAGTAGCAGATGGGATTGCTATCATTTCTTTTATAGTCTTTTTATGCTTTCTAGTTTGGTACTCTGTAGCACATAATAGGGACTCGGATATCTGTTTTACCAACTTTATTTCCCACAGATGCCCTAATACACAGCATGCACATTCTCCCCCATTTGCCTTTTCTCTTGATGTCCCCCTCGGCAAACACACTACCTTTTTTCTACCTATCCAAATTCTACCCATCTTTTAAGGCCTGGCTCAAGGGTTCTAGTAAAAGAAGCATTAGATTTGAAGTCTGATGGTCTGAGTTCAAATGTCAGCCCCTTGAGTGAGTAATGTATCCTTTCTTCATTTCTAAAATGATGATGAGGGGCAGTTAGGTGGTGCCATGGATATAGTGCTGGGCCTAAAGTCAGGAGGACTCATCTTCCTAAGTTCAAATCTGGCCTCTGACACTTACTAGCTGTGTGACCCTGGTCAAGTCTCTTAACCCTGTTGGCCTCAGTTTCCTTATCTGTAAAATGATCTGGAGGAGGAAATGGCAAACCACTCCAGTATCTTTGCCAAAAAACACTCCAAATGTGGTCATGAAGAGTTAGATGAACTGAACAACAAGTCAAGATGATCTCTTAGATCCCTTCTGACTCTAAATATCATATGATTCCGTGGCACCTGGAGTACCTCCCTTGATCATATGGATCAACCAGAAAAGCTAACCTAGGCCCAAGGTACTCTGTGGGTACATATCCACTTAAAACTGCATCTTACAAGGCTCTACTGATATGTTTACTTTTAGTAGTTCAGCCAGAGGACACAATTAATTCAAAACAAAGGCATTTAATGAGATAACATAGTAAGAAAAGAAGCAATAAAACATCTTATCCCATAAACCTAGAGGATCACACAAATTGGGAACATATGTGGCCAGCAAGCATTATTATTATGGATGGGGCATACATGATACAGTGGCTAACACATATCTGGAAGAACAGCCCATACATGCTCCTCTGACATTAGCAACACAGATATTGGGTGTTGATATCATTAAACTCTTTCTGCAAGACTCTGCTCCTCTCTTAGTATTTTGTTTCTGCTGTTTCCATCCACACACTCTCTTCCCCCATTGGATTACTTCTTATGGTCATCACCTAATTTACCTTAACTATAGTCTTCAGTTGAAGTGCTACCTCTTCAGGGCCACTTGTTAGCCATATTGTCTCCTCTTTGTTAGAATGTTGTGACTAGAAAGCCTTTCCTTGGTAAGGGCATGTCAATGACTCTTTAGTCAACACTAAGTTCATGAGCCACCACATTAAGCTAGAGTGCTTTGGACAAAACAGTAGCACAGTATCCCCAAGTTAATATTAGGTCCATTCTTTGGATTTATTGTATTTAGTGCTGTATCAAAGTCTGTTGTGCCAGACAACTCTCTGATTTAGGATTAAAAATTGCTTTTAATAATTCCTGATTTACCAGTTAAGGGAATCCTGTGTTCCAAAGCCATTATAGGGAACTCAGCCAAAGTAACACCACTCTGTGGCATATGAAGTCTATTCATTCCCAAGATGCTTTGGGTATGCAAATGAATCTAAGCAAGTGCAAACACTGTCCTCTACCCTATCTGTTCACATTCCTGCCTTTCACATGTTGATATAGTCAGTAATAAATCAGCCAGGTTTTGAGCCACCCTACAATCCTAAATATGAAAATTAATTTTAGTACATTGTTTGCTTTGTTTTGTTCAGGTCTACATTTATTTTATGTCCTTTTGGTCTTATTCTGACACTTAAGGTTCTGAATTTTACCTGAGTTAACGATCCCTCCTCCATTTCAGATCATAATTCTTCTGTGCTTTAGTGGACTATTTCTGAAAAAAAAAATCATCTAGTGGCAAATCCTCTAGTGACAAACTACTTTAAAGTTAGTTAGGCTAGTCTTCAGATGACAGAAATACAGTCTAACACCATCTTTTTCAGCCTGTCAGGGAGGACTTGTCAGGACTTGCTTTCTTCTGGCATAACTTTTGAGAACCCAAGATTATTTGCATGTCATGAAAAGGTATCTCCTTTTGTCCTTAAAATAGCTTCTATGTATTAAACCAAAACTACCCATCCATTTCAGGTTCCCTTCTTTATCCTGTTTAACTCCTTGACTTTTTTCTCATTCCTACTTTCCCCTGCATTCAAGTAAAGCTTTTAAGCCACAAACTTAAATATCTTTTTCACCCTAAATTCCGAGTCTTCCATCTCACCATTTCCAGTATATCTGTGGTTACATAATTTTGAAGGGTGTTTAATCTAAGGACTATGAAAATTTATTATTAGCCACATCAACTGTTAACCTTTTAAGGTTGTCCAAGACAAAAACCTTATATTCTCTGCCTCAATCCTAGGATAATAAACTCAAAAGCTTCAACTTTAACTGGCAATCCTCCTAACCTGTAAGGGTCAGTATCATAGAGACTTCACTACCAAGACTTACAAACTCATAGAATTGAATACCTGGAAATGACTGCATAGGTGATCTCAAGCCCACTTTTCTTACCCTTAGCCTTTCTCACCTCTGTAACATCCTCAAGGACTAAATATCCAGCCTCTGTTTGAACACTTCCAGGGGCAAAAAAATCACTACTTTATCACTTTTTTATAGCTCCAGCTGTTCCAAAAAAAAGCCTTCCTTATATTGACCCAGATACTGTCTCTCTAAATTTCCCTTCCCTAGTCCTAGTTTTATTTTCTAGAGCTACACAGCATCCGCGTCAAACTCCTCTTCTGTATGACAACCTTTCAAATAGTTGCAGACAGATATCATGCTCTCTCCCCTGAATTTTCCCTTGGTTCATTGCATTGAAATAGAGAGGTATGGGATGGGAAGGAAGTCTCTGAACTATGAAAGACAATCTGCTGCAAATCCTAGGGGATTCTTCAACATTGTAGATATTTGCCTGCTTCAGTATAGGCTGCAAAATTCTCATGAAGTTTCCATTTTTAGTCTCAACCAATCAAGAAATATGATGTAAGATATAAATGCTTCGGGGCAGCTAGGTGACACAGTAGATAGAGCACTGGCCCTGGATTCAAGAGAACCTGAGTTCAAATCTGGCCTCAGACCCTTGATACTTACTAGCTGTGTGACCCTGGGCAAGTCACTTAACCCCAATTGCCTCACCAGAAAAACAAAAAAACAAACAAAAAGATATAAATGCTTCCCAACAGTTGATTCATGACAAGATTTTAGAATTGAACAAGACGTTAGTTTCATCCACTAATTTTCCAGATGGAGAAACTGTGTCCTCGAGAAGAGACTTTCCCCAAGGCTATTGATCTCTAAAAATTAGTAGCATAGCCAGAACTAGGATGTATGTTCTAGTTCTAGAGTGTTGGTGTAATGTATTTTCATTTTACCCTTAATGGTGTTTTGTTTATAGCATAAAGACATTAAAGTTGACAGATTGTTGTGTCCTCTTCTTTCTAAATCATGATGTTTGGTTAGGACCCTCACTCCTTGGCAGTGGGATGGGGGAAAGAGGATATTCAATTATTAATTACTATATTTATTCCAAATATGCAATATTCATCAATATCCCTGCATAATAGAACACTGTCTAAATCTCTAAATTCAACAAAAGACTTGAATCACCCACTGATCACCTTTGGGATTTCTTAGTATAGGTCTATTGAAAGCCTCTTAACCATTATTGATTGAAGGCTGCCCTCTGGTGGATCTATATATACTCACAACCACATTTATAAAATGGATAATTAGGGGACCGTTACATTGCTTTCTAGTGTTGGGGGGGGGTGTTCATTGGAACAGACACTTCTTGCCCCAATAAATCTTTGTAGCTAGAAATGCCTTTTTTCCCTCTCAAAGGCACTTGAAATATAGGAACCCTAGGTTGCTAAAAAGTCAGAATCAAGGTGGAAAGAGGAAGGCTTAGGGCTGGGACTCAGGTCTTCCCTGTCAGAGAAAAAGAGCAGAAGCAGTGAGGTGGTCCCTGACTGCGGAGGTCCAGCCTGGGAGGGCAGCCTGGGAGCCTGAAATCTGGGCATCAGCTGGAAGGTGAAGACCCTTTCTTACCTTGCTTTTAAACAGAGACATAAGGGTGCTATTTGTCATCTGGCCTGAGCCTCCCCAAATACCTTGCTGAGCACATCTGGGGACTTTTGGCTCTTTTTTTTTTTTTGTAAAGGAGATTTGTGGTCAGGGTTCACTTCACAAGAAGATGGTAGAGATGTTTGTGTGATTTTTGAAAAATGCCTGGCGATTCTCCCTGCCCTCAAAGTTACTGTCTTCCCTACTCTTCCTGCATTGAGGCACATCTTGATTCTTCCAGCTGCTAATGCTCTGGCTCAGAAATTATCTTATTAACTCCACAGATCCTTTCCCGATTCTCCCAACTGTTCCCTTATTCACTAGGTACCTTGTATTTAACTACTTTGTACTTTTAAGGAGAGGCAGGCTGATGTAGTAGATTGAGAAGAAGTCTTGGAGTCAGGAAGATCTGGGTTGAAGTCTCTGACACTTTTTGGCTGTGTGACCCAAAGCAAGTCACCTAACTTCTCAGGCTTCTCCCTAAAACTTTAATTTGCAGAAAAGGCACTAACCTACGTTGGTAGATGGAATTTCCTAACCTAGAAATTCTCTATGCCTATTAAAGCACAGTTCTAGTCCCTTGTCCCTTAATCTTTATGTACTCATATATGAACATGTCTCCTCCATTTAAACTCTTTGAGGACAGGGAGGGATGTTTCATTTTTTTTTCTTTGTACCTGACTTTGTTGTTGTTCAGTCATTTCAGTTGTGTCCAATTTTTTGTGAATTTGAGGTTTTCTTGGCAAAGATACTGGAGTAGTTTGCTATTTCCTGCTTCAGCTCATTTTACAGATGAGGAAACTGAGGCAAACAGGGTTAAGTGACTTGCCCAGGGTCTGAGGCCACGCTTGAACTTAGGAAGATGAGGCTCCTTGACTTTAGGCCCAGCACTCTATCCACTGCACTACCTGGCTAGTAGATACTTAATAAATGCTTTTTATAGCTATATATATTCAGATATGCACATATTTATCCATCCATCAATCTATATTTACAGCATGGTATAACAGAGATTCAAACTGAGAGTCAGGTGACCAGTGGTTTAACTGCTTAGTGTCCTGAGGTGACTCTAAGACTATAATTTGCAGGTGTCTATTAACATTGGGTAGAGGGATTTTTCTTGCTGGGAGTTCCTCATATCAGTGAAACCCAGATCAGGCCCCAAAACAGAATATTTGGTATTGACTTAGCTGTGTACATTCATTTCATTTGTTTGTTTTCCCCCATCCTACCTTCTGATATGCTTCTGGCCTTTTAATTATTGGTTTGTTGTCTTTGTATTGCTAACTTGTAGCACAATCTTGCCTCCACTTCTCTATTTGAATGCTTATAGAAGTGAAATCCAATCTTAAAATTCAACCATTAAAGATCCATTCCTTTTAGTCCTGAAAGTTTTTCTTCAGGGGCCCAGAAAAGTTTGGGGCTGGAATGGCTATATGAAGAGGTAGTTAGAACTGTCTGCTTTACAGCTTTGCTTCCCTTACAATGGGTAAATGCTCTTGACAGGGCTCTAAAGAGCTATTATTACTGGTAATTTTCAATTTATGAAGTGGTTGTGTTCCAAAAATCTGTTTGTAACTAGAACTTGATACACATATTTCCCACAGAAATACTGATAGTGAAGAGAACACTGGGAGACCACATTTCAATCCCAGTTCTACCACCATTTTCTACCTTGGCATCTTGGGAAAATCACTTGATTTCTTTGGCTCTCAATTTCTTATCTACAGGGTGGGCCAAAAGTCACAAAGAGGTCTAATGTTTTAATAAGTTTGTGAATATTTAATAACTTTGTGAATATTATTTTACTCATGTAATATAAATTAATTTTTCCTAAATACATTGTATATGATGCTATGTTATTGACAACTAAAAACAAAAAATAAAGGAGCTATTAAATATTCATGACTGGTGGCACAGTGGATAAAGCACCAGCCCTGAAATCAGGAGGACCTGAGTTCAAATCTGACCTCAGACACTTGACACTTACTAGCTTAGCTGCATGACCCTGGGCAAGTCACTAAACCCTCATTGACCCGCAAAATAATAATAATAATAAATAAAATAAAAACAATAAATAAATAAATATTCATGACTTTTGGCCCACCCTGTATAAAAGGAGGGGCTTATACTAGAAGACTTCTATGTATCTTCCAGTTCCTTAGCCATTATTATCCTTTGATCCTTGACATCAATTCCCACAACCCCTAATAATTATAGCATCTCCCTATCTCAGATTTCACTCACTATTGTCTGTAACTGTGCTGCCTCTGACATGGGCTGGTTATGGTGTTCTCTTTCCCCTAAGCAGAGGTTCATATGAGAAATGTAAGACAGAAACCATTGGAATAACTGGGTCTTTAAGTGGAACCCCTGACACCAACTCCTGAATTTATCCTTATTGCTATGGTCTGTCATACTGGTAGAATTGAGGAAGCAATGGGTTAATCCCCCAGCACCCCTACCCTTCCTGTACACACACACACACACACCAGCAGCAGCAACAGCAGCAGCCAGGACAGCTAGAAGCAATGATGTTGTAGTCAACCTGGGGCAGTTTGTTTTAACTTTAACCTCCTTTTGGATTGATCTGGGAACCATCTTTGGGAAAGAAAAGTAAAAAAGTAATTTTTAGGACCTTGATGAGATACTCCTGAAACCTCAAGGAACTTTTTTTGCCAGCAGCATTTATCCTCCTGAGCTTCCTTTTAATCACCTTAGGATCTGCTTTGGGAGGACGGGGTGCTGTATTGAATCTATTTTGTTTTGTTTTGTTTTGTTTTTGCAGGGCAATGAGGGTTAAGTGACCTGCCCAGGGTCACACAGCTAGTGAGTGTTAAGTGTCTGAGATAAAATTTGAAGTCGGGTCCTGCTGAATCCAGAGTCAGTGCTTTATCCACTGTGCTACCTAGCTGCCCCTTGAATCTATTTTTATGAAATAGATTATATGTTTGGCCCTCATGTTTTATCTTGGATAAATGGGGATGGGGATGGGATCTGATGCAATAACCTCTATTTGAAAGAATAATTGAGGGTCACCAGACCCTAGCCAGGAATCAGGTCAAACAGCGATGTGACAAGGGACCCTTGGACAGCCCTGACAGCGACAAGATCACAGAAAAACAGTAGTGCCCTGGCACCAACAGTACAAGTAGTGGCAGTGATGTGGCAATGATTTTGGCAGGGTCATCCAACCTATAGGCAGCCTCTCTGACAGCATCTTCAGGAAGCCTATAGAAAGGAGAGTAGTAATAACTAGTTTTCAGGCCTTAAACCAGATTAGAGACAGTGGAATGGGCAGGCTCCGGCAGGTTTTGTGGGCTGGGGTTGAGATTGGAGAAAAGGTACTCAAACCGTAAGCAGGCCCTTAGGCAGCTAGGATCAATGGAGCAATTAGAGTCCAAGGCAGCTGAGTAGGCTAGCAATCCCTTTTTTGAAGGGGTCTCCAACTTTTACTACAAGGATAAGGGAATGGGTTGTTGTGTCATGTGCTGACATTTGTTTTCTTGGTTACCTATGTTATTGGTGGCCAGGAGTCAAGGGGCAGAATGTTGTGGGTCAGGTTATTGGTAGAACTGAAGTATGAGTTAACCACTTATACTCCCACAGCACCAGTTAGGAGTGTTTTAAGCAAGAAATTGTGGTATAGACCCAGAGCATTATAGCTCAATTTTGTCCCTGGGTGACTTGACCTTTGGGCAAAAAAAGTATAAAAGTAGTTATTATGAGTTTGCTTGACTTGGAGCTCCTGAGACCTCAGAAAACCTCCTTGCTAACTGCTTTTTGACCTTTTTGCCAAGGGTTTTTATCTGCTTTTATCTCTCTAAAGAGAGATAACTACCTTGGAAAGGGCTTTTTACTGGAGATATTTGAATATATTTTTATTATATGGATTGTTCTTTTGAACCCTGGGACTCTGAGTGATTTATTGCATCAGAGAAAGAAATGTGAAGGAAGGCAGCCCAGTAGTTCAAGATTTCAAACTATATTACAAAATGGTAATCATTAAAACAATCTGGTACTGGCAAGCAAATAGAGTAGTGGATAAGTGGAATAGATTAGGTGCACAATACATAGTAGTAAATGACCAATAGTAATCTACTGTTTGATAAACCCAAAGATCCAAGCTTTTGGGGTAAGAACTCAAGAGTTGACAAAAATTGCTGGGAAAACTGGCAGAAACTAGTCATAGAACAACATCTCACACTGTATACCAAGATAAAGTCCAAATGGGTACATGATTGAGACATAAAGGGTAATATAAGTAAATTAGGGGTGGAAATATGTACCTGTCAGATCTATGGATTAGGAAAGAGTTTATGACCAAACAGGAAATAGAGAGAATTGAGGGAAATAAAATTGTTCATTTTGATTACATGAAATTAAAAAGCCTTTGTACCAAAAAAAAAACACAACAAACCCAAAACAAACAAAAAAACAAAACAAAACAAAACAGATAAACTAATGCAGCTACAATTAGAAGGAAAAGAGGAAATTGTAAAAAACCAAAAAACAAAACAATACCAAAAACAAAACAAAACAAAACAGCAAATTTCTCTAATAAGGGATTCATTTCTCAAATCAATAGGGAACCAAGTCAAATTCATAAAAATGAAAGCCATTTTCACAATTCATAAATGGTCAAAGGATAACGATCAGGCAGTTTTCAGAAGAAATCAAAACTATAAATAGTCATATGAAAATGCTTTAAATAAGGGCTTCTTAAAATTTTTCCACTTGTGACCCCTTTTCACCTGGTAAATTTTTATACGAATCTGAGTATATAGGCATATAAAATAAGTATAAATAACCTTTTACTATTGCCAAATTTTTCACAATTCCCACATTCAGTTACATGACCCCTTTTGGGGTCATGAACCACAGTTTAAGAAGCTTTGCTCAAAATCACTACTTATTAGAGAAATAAAAATTTATAAAACTCCAAAGTACCACCTCACATCTATCTGGTCTAATATGACAGAAAAGAAAAATGACAAATTTTGGAGGTGATACGGAAAAATAGGAACACAAATGCACTGTTGGTAGAGTCGTGAACTAGTCCTACCTTTCTGGAGAACAAATGAAACTACACTCAAAGAGTTTTAAAACAGTGCATACCTTTTGACCCAGAAATACCACTACTAAGTCTATATTACAAAGAAATCAAATAAAAGCAAAAAGGACCTATTTGTACAAAAATAATATTTATAACTGCTTTTTTTGCGGGGCAATGGGGGTTAAGTGACTTGCTCAGGGTCACACAGCTAGTAAGTGTTAAGTGTCTGAGGCCGGATTTGAACTCAGGTACTCCTGAATCCAGGGCTGGTACTTTATCCACTGTGCCACCTAGCTGCCCCCTATAACTGCTTTTTAAGTGGTGGCAAAGAATTGGAAATCAAAGGGATGTAAATCAATTGGAGAATGGCTGAATAAGTTGTGGTATATGATTGTGATAGAATACTATTGTGCTATAGGAAATGACAAACAGGATGGTTTCAGAAAAACCTGAGAAGTCTTACATGAACTGATGCAAAGTAAAGTAAGTACAGTCAGGAAAACAATGTACACAGCAACATCAAAATTGTAAGCTCGATCAGCTGTGAAATACCTAACTACTTTAATCAACATAATGGTCAAGACAATTCTATGACTAGTTTTTTTAATGGCTTTTAAAGACTTTTTTGCATATAATTGGGAAATATTTAGTGATTTTTTTAAATTAAAAATAGGAGTCAAGGGAGGTGGGCAATATCATTGCATCCATCCCCAAGTCATTCTCTATCTGTTTCAGATAGGATTATCAGTTGCATATATCACGCAAAGCAAACTATGAAGCCCAATAGCTCTATTAGTCAGGAAACCTAGATTTTAGTCCCAACTCTTTCTCTAAATCACTGTATATTTTTGACACACCATTTAACCTCTATGATCCTTTAAAATAAAATAAAAGGACAATATGAACTCCAAATGCCCTTCCAGTTCTAACATTCTTTGATACTGTTAGTATTAAAATATACCTTCAAATTATAAGATATAGCTACAGACTGCTTAGTAGGATTCGCAACAATTGGAAAGGGGTGATTAATTTTTAATAAAAGTTCAGGTCAGATACAAAAATCTTTGAGTGAATATGACAATGAGTACCAGATTCAGCAAAGGAAAATACCTGCTACAAAGCAAGGTAAAATCCCTGTAAGATTGTGATGTGAAATATGATTTTTTCAATCATTCCATCAGTGTTCAGTTTTGATGCTAAAAGATAACCTCATTGCCCTGCAGCGAAAAAAAGATAAGCTCAAAAAACTTTTAAAACCACATACTCTTAAGAAAATAACTCACAAAATATGAATAATAAATAAGTGATGAAATGTGAAAATGTTTTTACACCTGACAGAATAACTTAACAGGTCTAAAGGTGACAATAAAAATGACAATAGTTTAAGCACAAGACAGTGGACTGACCACCCCTTCTGTCTATAGATTTGTTGTTGTTTTTCAGTTTGGGGGTTTTCGTGACCTCATTTGGGTTTTGTGTTGGCAAAGACACTGGAATGGCTTGCCATTTCCTTTTCTAGATAAATTTTATAGATGAGGAAGCTGAATTAAATAGGGTTAAGTGACTTACCTGGGGTCACACAACTAGTAACTGTGAGGCCAGATTTGAACTCAGGAAGACTCATCTTCCTGAATCCAGACCCAATACTATATCCACTGTGCCACCTAGCTGTGTTGTCTCTAGTTTACCAGGAAAAAATACAAATGGGGGGTGCAGCTGGGTGGTGCAGTGGATAAAACACTGGCCCTGGATTCAGGAGGACCTGAGTTCAAATCCGGTCTCAGACATTTGGCACTTACTAGCTGTGTGACCTTGGCCAAATCACTTAACCCTCATTGCCCAGACCAAAAAAAAAAAAAAATTACAAATGAAGCTCTCTGGTTGAAGACCAAGGAACCCTGATTCCTATGATTTTGTGGAAGAAACCATAGTACCTTATCACCAACTACCTAGTGCAAACATTTGACCAGGTCACTCCCTTAAGAAGCTCCTGTGTGTTACCTCTAGGATGAAATATAATTTTCTTGGTTTATAATTTAAAGGTCTTCATAACTCCCAGGCTTTCATACCTCTTAGACTTCAAGCCTCCCTTCTCGGATTTATTGTACATTCTTCTTCATATGATCTGTGTTGTTCCACATACATAAAATTTTGTCTCCCATATCTGTATATTTGCATAGGCAGGCCCTCATGTTTGGAAAGTACTCCCTCCTCAGCCCTGCCACTTAGAATTCCTAGATGCCTTCAAAAGGCAGGGCCACCTCTTACAGGAAGCTTCTCCAGGTCCCTCTAGTTACTAGTGTTTTTCCTCAGAAATCTCTTTCTATCTTCTTCCCACTGACCTTCCTGTGATTATGGTGCTTCCTCCACTAGGATGTAAGCATCTGAAGACCAAAGATGATTCCATTTTTGTCTTTTTATCTCCATCACTCAATACAGAACCTTGAACATAGTAAGTGCTTAACAGGTATTTATTGAGTGAGTGGAAGCTGCTGGCTTTCAGACATGAACTGCTGGGGGTGGGTTGAAGGAAGAAAGAGACTAATGTTTAGCAAAAGAAATTACTCAAGATAGCATGGCACTCGAATGCATTACTGTGACAGAAAAAAATCCTCTAAAATGAAACACATAGCTATCCCTCCAAGCTGTGTGTCATTTCAGCTAGGTGGCACATTGGATAGAGTGCTGGATCTGGAATCAGTAAGACTTGAGTTCAAATCTGGCCTCAGATATTTACTAGTTGTGTGACCCTGGGTCATATTTAACTTTTATTTGCTTCGGTTCCTTTTCTGTAAACTGTGATAAATAATAACTCCTATGTACCAGGGTTGTTGGGAGCATCAAATGAGGTTATAATTGTAAAGTGCTTAGCACAGTGCTTGGTACTTAGTAAGAACTATATGAATAATAGCTCTACTTTTAAACCATCAGCTATAAATAAGATGATATCTGTAAAAAGTGATTAGCACAGAGCCTGGCGCGCTCTCTTTCTCTCTCTCTCTCTCTCTCTCTCTCTCTGTATATATATATATATATATATATATATATATATATATATATATATATATATATACTTATAGGTGCTATATATATGTTTACTCCCTTCCCTTCACCCAATGCTAAAATTGACAACCATGACATGGATGTCTTTATCCAAGGCATTGATAAAAATACTAAATAGCCTAGATCTCTAGATCATTCTATTGGAGACCTCATTCCAAACAGCCAATAGGCTGCTAATGCCCACACCAATGAATAGTTCTAAATCTATTAAATAATCTAAGTACATCTCTCCATCTTTTCTAGAAGAAGCGCGAGACAGGCTTAAACGCCTGGCTATAATCTAGGTAAAAAATGTTTGCAACATCCCCCTAATCCATCAGTTCATTCAACCTTCCAGAAAGATAAATAAGGTTAGTTTAGTATAATCTCTCTTTCTGCTCTATGATTATTGCTTTCTTTTTATAAATTGTACTGATACTTGGATAATATATTCCAGAACTTGAATTGAATCAGAGTCAAACCCATTGGCCTATGTTTGCAGAATCTATTCTCTTCCATTAAAAAAAAAAAATTACTTCATCATTTGGCCTTCTCTGGTCCTGTATCTCTTCTACCATTTTCTGTGATCCTTCAGAGGTCACTGATGGATTCTTGAATCACATTTGTCAGTTTTGTGCCATATCTGAGGATGTGCAACCATTCAGTCTAGTGAAAAAATCAATCAAAGGTTGATTGATCTCTTAGCATCTCTGTATTTAACTTATGCTTCAAATTCCTTATCCTTTTTTGGATTTTATCTCTTCCAGTTCAAAGAATATTCTCATTGGCAAACAAAACAAAACAAAACAAAAACAGTTGCTCAGTAATAGTTGAGCTGATGCAAAGTAAAGAAAATTGAAGTCCAAACTAGGAGCATTTGGTTAAAATTTCAAAGAGGAAAATTTAGACTTGATGTAAGGCATTTGGAGCAGGGGAGCTCTCTAATAATTAGAGCTATCCCAAAGTAAAATGAATCTTTGAAAATAGTGGGTTTTCCCTCATGCAAAGGTTGGAGAAACACTTATAAAGATACATTTCAGGGGGGAATTCTTCTCAGGGATAGCATGGAGTAGTTGGCTTCTGAGGTCCTTTGCTGCTCTGAGTTTCTGTGATGTTAGAATATTGGCATGGTGACTGTGATTTTCTTCTATCATTAGAGATATTTTGTGATTTTTAGGGTGGGTGGAAAATATAGAACTGGAATGTGACTTAACTGCTATGCTATACTATTGGCAATAGCACCACAACAGAGCTCGTAGAGACTATACAACATAGTCAGCAAGACTCGAGAGCATCAGAGGAATGTGAATTGCCCTTCTAAAAGTGTGCTCTGATTATATGTTTTCCTACATATATGATCCTCCATCAATATTCCCATTGATGGTGCATGTATTTATTTTTTAAAGCATCTAAGTTTATTTTTTGTTCAACATAATTTAAAAAAAATACACATGTAATTGTATATAAGGTTGTGTGCTAGACAGTCAATAAATATTTATTAAGCACCTACTGTTTGCTAGGCACTATGATAAGTATTTTTTAATAAAAGTATTTTATTATTTTCTAGTTTCATGTAGAGATAGTTTTCAACATTTGTTTTTATAAGATTTCAAATTTCAATTTTGTCCCCTCCCCCCTCCCCAAGACTGCAGGTAATCTGATATAGGTTATATATGTATAATAACATTAAACATATTTCTGCATTAGTCATGCTATAAGAGAAGAATCAGAGCAAAAAGGAAAAACCTCAAAAAAGAAAAACAGCAGCATGATGGTGCATGCATTTATAGGACAATGTTTCCCAAGTCTATGGTATATATATTCTGTAGGTTACTTTCTTTACACTGCTTCTTCACTAATGCCTTTTGCTTTGAATGAATTGTGTGCCCTGGTTGGTTAGTAAAAGAAAACACATTGGTGGGATATTTCTGAGATAAGGTTTTGGAGTGATTATGGACCCAGAGAGTACTTTAAACCTGGGATAGTTTGTCTGGACAAAGAGTACCTCCAGGTGCTACATTTCTCCTTGTATCTCCCTCAGCATTTATCTCAACATTTTGTACAACATAGATGCTTAATAAGTGATTATTAAATGAATGAGACAAGTTACATAATGGTACAGTGTTCCCCTGCCCTCATATCTGCACTAGGTCTAGTTATTAAGGGTCTCTACTTGAAAATACCAGGCAGCTTTAAGGAAATTATCCAATAATCCCTGTGGTCCTGAGTTTTGGGTGTTGGTAACAGATCTCTTTAAAAATAACTCTGCTGAAAACCTGGAACTCATCCAATGTATGGTTGTAACATTTAACTCAATTGTGGTTTTCATAGAAGACATCCCCTTGCTAGCAGCTGAAAACATATGACGCACAGCTGCCTAATTTATGAAAAACCTGCGTAAGTAGCTGTATTTAAATGGAAAAAGAATGAAAATATAACAGTATGTGAAAACCAAACATTGATGGAGGCACAAAGATGAAAATTACAAAATGATCAACCTTAAGGTTGGGAGAACCTAGACAATGGGAAATTGAAATAGGAAATGAAATGTAGGAGAAGCTGGAAAAAACCGGTGTATCTATTGCAGATGTGGAAACTGCCTTTTTGAAGGAGTGCTTTTAATTTATCAATTTTAAAATAAAAGGTCTACTTTATTAATTCCTCTCTACCCCCCAAGAGGATTATAGTTGCTCTCAAATGTCCATTTAACATTCAATAAGCATTTATTAACCACCCAGACACAAAGACAAAAATGGGAAACAATCCTTGCCTTCAGGAAACTTACATTCTATTAAAGTTAATTTCCTATCCTATTAGGAGTTAGTAACATAAGTATGACACAGTCAACTGATATAAATAATATCAAAATAAGGAGAGGGAAGGAAAATAAATTCTATTATTCACTTTAAAGTTTTAGTGAATACAGCCCATTTAAAGATTAGTGAAGGGAGATTAGAGTCTACATCAACATTTTTGTCAAAACACCAACTGATTGGAATAATTCTAAAAAGAAGAAAAACTAGGATGGGGTGGTGTGGGGGTTGGTATGGAACAGTCATGGAACAGTAAAATCATAAAGGGTCCTAGAATCTCAGGTCTGAAACACCATCTTCAGAGAAGATCAAGCCTAAATCATTCTTCGCAGACAAAAAATCTCCCTCTCTTTAATGAATTCCATTAAATAAATTCTACATACATGCCTATATCACCTAGAAATCAAAAGGGAGCCTGGGAAGTAAATGTAGAAAGAAAACATATGAGGGAATCTTAAAAATTAAATTTCACTTTAGGTTTCTATGAGTGGGAGGGTAAAACTTAAGAATGAGCAATTTAAGAAATATGTTTAATGTGATTGTATATATATATATATGTATATATATGTATGTGTATATATGTGTGTATGTGTGTATATATATGTGTATGTGTGTATATATATACATATATACATACATACATATATCAGATTACTTGCTGTCTTGGGGAGGGGAGAGGGGGGAGGGAGGGAAGGAGGGAGGGAGAAAAATTAAAAACTAGAAATTTTATAAAAACAAATACTGAAAACTATCTCTACATGTAACTGGAAAATAATAAAATACTGTTATGAAAAAAAAAAGAATGAGCAATTTAGTATCTCTAACTCCATTTGTGTACCTCAGAAGTGCAGAAACAATTTCTAGATCATTTGTCTTCTAACTATTGTCATTATAAGAATTAAGATGGGGGGGGCAGCTAGGTGGCACAGTGGATAAAGCACTGGTCCTGCATTAAGGAGAACCTGAGTTCAAATATGACCTCAGACATTTGACTTAACCCTCATTGCCCTGCAAAAAAGAAGAAGAAGAATTAACATTAAGTGCACTGTAGAAGTGACATTTTCATTGTCTAAAAGGTTCATAGTAGGAGAATAAGATTTTGAGCTAGAAGGGGCCTTGGAGATCCATCTAATAATGGAAGCATGAAAAGGGAAAATGACTACCTAAGGTCATAAAAACACATAGTTGGTTAGTATTTAAGCTGGGATTCAAACCCAGCTCCTCTAACTCCAAAGTAAATGATCTTTCCATTACATCATATTGCCTCTTAGTCTCAAAGAGACTTTTTGGTCCTAGACATTTCTGTAGTAAGTCATACAGAAAGACCCATGTGCTTCTGCTAATCAATGCAATGTCCAGGATTTCCACAATGAACCACTGCTTTGTTTCCTTATCTTGCTCATAAATTAGGCAAGAACAAAGTTTTAGTGGGCACCTGAGCATTTAATGAAATTTCATATATATTAGTATGTGTTCATATGGTTATGACAAGAAAGCATGTTGGACTTAAAAAATTAATGACTTATCATTGTAATTAGATTGTCTTGGGAATTTGTTTTTTGGAGACTTTTCAATTTACTTTTTCTTTTGGCCTACTGACATAGAGAATAGTAGAATGGAGTGGACATGAATAATAAATCAGGAAGCATTTATTTGGCATCTACGATATGCCAAGCATTGGGCTAGGTACTTGGGATTTTTTTTTAACCAAACCTGTGATTTTAATGGTTAGGCATTATCACTTCAGAAACTCTCCCTAGTAGTATAGATCAGTTTTCTCTTCATTTCTTTAGTCTTAGCTAGTTGCCAGAGGCATTAAGAGGCTCTGACAATCCAAAGAGGAAAACAAAAACAAAAACCTTCATCCTCTAGGACCTTATCATCTATTTGAAATGATTACATGTAACACATGTAGGCATATACAAAATAAATACAAGGTAATTTAGAGGGAGGAAGGCACTTGTGGGGTGGGACACAAGGAAAGCTACATTGTAGAAGTTGGTACTTGTAAAGACATTCCCCCAAAAGAGAACAAAAAGGCCGATTTGTACAAAAATATTGATAGCAGCTCTTTTTGTGGTGGCTAAGAATTGGAAATCAAAGGAATGCCCATCAATTAGGGAATAGCGAAACAAACTATAGTATATGATGGTGATGGAATATTATTGTACTATAAGAAATGACAAGCAGGATGATTTCAGAAAGACCTGGAAAGACTTGTATGAACTCATTTATAGTGAAGTGAACAGAACCAAAAGAGTTGTGCACAGAGACAGCAATATTGTTTGATGTGTGAGAACCAGGGTGCCACCCCTTGCTGAGAAAGACATTGTGAGAAGCAGGGTGCTGCCCCATGATAAGAAAGCATGTGACTAGTGTTCCAGAAGTTGCCAGGCATCCCAGAAGTTGCCTCTATTCATGGACCACCTGTAAATCATGTCAATCAATGGACTAGCCAATTAGCTTGGAGCTGTGTGTGGGGACTGCCCTACTTCCTGTTCTACAGGGGGCTTCTGGGAGAACCAGCTGGGACTCTCCCTCTTTGGAAGCATGAGCGGCTAGGTTAAGGTGGGTTTTCTCTCTGTCTATCCCTCATAGATCTGAGCTAGGTTTTTCCATTCTTTCAGAGACCTATGCTCACTCTCTCTCTCTCTTTTCACTAATTTCTAATATACCTTAATAAATACTTAAAAGCCTAAAATTCATCATTAATCTTAGCTAGTTCCCCACACACACACACACTGGGTAGAGTGGAGCAGGTAAAGACACACATTAGATTTTAAATATCACAGATGAAGAACTGTGAATGACTTAACTATTCTCAACAATACAATGATCCAAGACAATCTCAAACGACTATTGATGAAACATACTATCCACCTCCAAAGAAATAACTGATATTGATTGAACACAGACCAAAGCATGCTATTTTCACTTTCTTACACTTTCATATTTTTCTTTTACTCGAGTTTTCTTGTACAAAATGACTAATATGGTAATGTTTTACATAATTGCACATGTATAACCCATATCTGATTGCTTATTGCCTCATAGAGTGGGGAGGAGATGGAGGAAAGGAGGGATAAAAATTGGGACTCAAAACTATAAATAAAAATGTTTATTACTTTAAAATAAATAAGGAAAACAGAAAGAATTCACAAAATGCAAAAGAAGAAGAAGAAGTTGTTACTTGAGCAGAGTTTGAAGGAAACCAGAGATTTGAGGGAAGCAAAAAGGAAGTGCATTCCAGAAATGGGAGATAGCCAGTGTGAAGGCATGGAGAGTAGAGATAGAGTGCTGTGTGTGAGGAGTATTAAGATCAGTTTATCTGGAGAGTGCATGAAGGAAAGTAATACTTACTAGAGATATGAATTATGAGAAAATAATGGGGTTTGGGGACTCCCAGAGACACCCTGCACTCCAGGGCCTAAATGCCTGACCTTTTAAAACTGGCTCCGAGTCAGCCAAGTGGGACCTGGGACTGTGAATAGGGATTAAAACAACACCCACCTGAAAACCTTGTTCCTGCCAGAGGATCCGTTCTCTGGGCTCTGACATCAGCATGCACTGTGCTGAATCACCCTCAAATCCAGGGAACCAATAGATTTGAATGATGCTAGCCAATTAGCTTTAAGCAGTGTGTAAGGGCCGCCTCTCTTCCTTCCATCAGAGAGCTTATGCTTGCTGATCACTCTCTTGGCCTTGGAATTTGGTGAGAGAGGGGACATAGCCCACTATGATTCCCCATTATCTCTCACTCCTCTCTCCTAGCTGGGCTTTTCTATCTTTCTAAGCCATGTGTGCTCTCTTTACTTATATTTAATATGCTTTAATAAATGCTCAATGCCCCAAAACTGGTGCAGTAGCCTCTAATTTCTAGGTTACAAATATATAATAAATCCCAGCTATGTTCCCTAAACTTGGGACAATTATAGGATGACCATATTTAATTTTATTCACAACAGAATATAGTTTGGGGCCATGTTGAACGAGGCATTAAATGCCAAGTAGAAGAGTTTACATTTGCTCCTAGAGAAAGAAGCATACAAGTATTTTTCCTTGGAGTAGGAAATGAAAATTGAGTGTCAAGAATATTGACTGGTAACATGGATACTTCTGAATGCAGATAGAAGGATGATTCATTTGCCCCTCTGATTGAACCCTATGACTGGAGAGCAGGGCCATGGACTTCAGGGTTTCTGTTTAAAAGAAGGGGTTCAGCACAATTTTCCTCCCCATTTCCCACCACTACTTTTGAACTTCTCTGGAACCCTCCAACATGCCCCTACTGGGTACCTTTATCCCCCCTCCCCCAGGTTCCTTTTATTTGTGGTCCTTCTCCATTATATTGTAAGCTCCCTGAGGTCAAGGACTGGCTGTTTTATTTGTATTTATATGCCAGTACTTAGCAAAGTGCCTGGCAAAAGGTAAGTGCTTAATAAGTGTTTATTGACTGACTGACTGACTGATTTAGTGCAACAACATCTGATGAAAAGTTTTTAGAAGAAATTAGTAACAAAACTGGTATGCAAAAAAGGTACAAAGGTGCTGAGACCTAAGTCTCTGACATTATGAATGAATCGCCTCAACAAAAGTTGTACTCTGACATAAAGTATGGCCTATATATACCCTGTCTTCTCAGAGGTTATCCTGAGAAAAAGTCCTATCTCTGGCAGGTGCTAGCAAGTTGTCAAACACTCATAATTAGGTGAAGGACTCTGAGTGTTTTCTCTGAGTGCCAGCCTAGCTAACCTCCAAGAAGCTCAGTGGGATAAAGTTGGACCACAAAGTGATCTTTTTTTTTTTTTAGCCATAGGTTACAAAAACCACCTAGAAAGGTGGATTGTGCTTGTTATCCAAGTTTGTGGAAGGATGGTCCACACTGATGAAATGAGAAACTTTTCCTTTATTGAATAATTTAAAAGAAAATTGAACTTTTGAAGTAAGTATGAATAATTTGATTTAGACAATGAAAGTAACATCACAGTAGATGATGGAAGTAACACAGAAGGAAGTCAAAGATACAAAACAAAGGAAAAAATGGATCTCCCAGTCAATCAACATTTAAGTAGCTATTAGGCACTTAAGGTAGCTGGCAGCACAGTGACAACAGTTCTGGAGTTAGGAAAACCTGAGTTCAAACCTTGTCTCAGACATTTACTAGATTATGACCCTGGGCAAGTCACTTAACCTGTCTACCTCAGTTAAATCAACTGTAAAATAGAGGTCATAATAACACCTCATAGATTCATTGTGAGGATTAAATGTGATAATATTTGTAAAAAAGAAAAAAAAAAGAACTTACCTGACAAATAGTAGGTACTATATAAATGTTTATTCCTCCCTTTCCTAGTGTGTGCTAAGTGCTGAAGATGCAAAGAAAGACAAAAAATGCAGTCTAATGGGATAGAAAGCATGCAAACACAACTGGGGCAGGGCGCAGCTAGGTGGTGCAGTGGATAAAGCACTGGCCCTGGATTCAGGAGGACCCGAGTTCAAATCCAGCCTCAGACACTTGATACTTACTAGCTGTGTGACCCTGGGCAAGTCACTTAATCCCAATTGCCTCACCAACCCCCCGCCCCCTGCACACACACAAAAGACAACTCTGTACAAACAAGCTATATATAGGATAAATTGGAGATAATAATGAAAGTAAGGTATTAGAAGTCTCAAGTTTTTAGTTAGGTTTTGCTTGTGCCACAAACATTACTTATGGAAGGAAAAACTCATGAAGGATACATTTACCTCAGCAATTGAACAGATGAAAGATGACATGACTGTGTAATTTAATAACAGCAGCAACAATAAGGATTATAACTCATGTATAGAGGGCCTTGTAGTTTAAAATGTGTTTTCCTCACAATCAGGTAACAGGGATATTATTACACCCATTTTACAGATTAAGACATTGAGGCTCAGAAAGGTTATGTAACATACCTAAAGTCACATGTTTAATAATTGTCAGAACTGACATTTGAACACAAGTCTTCTGATATCAAATTCTATAACGATTCAATCATCAAATCACAGAATCTCACAGTTGGGGAGAGACATCAGAAACCACCCAGTCTAAATCCTATCTGAAAATGGGTCTTTTAAAATATTCCCAATAAGTGGTCAACCATACTTCACTGATGGGAAACTCACTACTTTCCAAGAAAGCCCATTACACTTTAGGACAGCTCTAATTGATAGGAAGTTCTTGACACCTAGACTAACTTTGCTTCTTCTCAGCTTTAATCCATTTCTCCTGTTTCTACCCTTTGGGACCAGTCAAATCAAATCTAAGCCCTCTTCCTCATGATATTTGGAGATAGTGATCATGTCCCTCTGAAGTCTTTTTTTTAAAGATTAAACAGCCCTTCACCTGGTCCTCATATGACATGAACTTAAGGGTCTTCTGTATCCTGACTGCCTTCCTTTGGACACTTTCTAGCTTATTGATGTTCTTAAAATGTGTTGCCTTTAATTAAACATGCTCCAGATGGATTTTGATCAGAACAGAATATAATGGACTATCACTTCTTTCTTCTTGGATGCTCTACTTCTCTTTTTTTTTTTTTTTTTTTTTTTTGCAGGCAATGGGGGTTAAGTGACTTGCCCAGGGTCACACAGCTAGTAAGTGTCAAGTGTCTGAGGCCGGATTTGAACTCAGGTACTCCTGAATCCAGGGCCGGTGCTTTAACCACTGCGCCATCTAGCTGCCCCTGCTCTACTTCTCTTAATGCTGCTTGATATTTCATTGGGATTATGGGATCCTAAATCTAGAACCCAAAAGGGATCTCACAAACCATTTTATTTTATAGATGAGGAAACTGAGGCCTAGAGAGGTTAAATGATTTTCACAAGGTCAAGTAGTAAGTGAAAGAGGTAGGATTTGAATCCAAGTCTCTCACTGTAGAAATATCTACTATGTAGAAATATTTACTATGATTAGTTTGATAAAAATTTGGTGCCATAGGGAAATGGGGAATGAAATACAGCGTTGTCTGTTTCATCTTGGGAGAAATGGCAAGGATTCTCATTTGAGTGAGATAGATGAGTTCTATAGTGAGTAGGGTGATAAAGGTGATGGGAAAAAGGAAAAGTGTGACATTCTAACCAGTGGTATAAATGAAAGGTTCATCAGAATTCTTGTGGAAAATCAGTTCCTTTCAAAATACAGTTCCCCCCCAAACCCCAAACAGACAAACAAAACAAAACAAACCCCAAACTGTGGTATACCAGAACATTGAAGTTGTTATTGTTTAGCAAGTTTATTGTTTGGGCTTCTAAAGATGTTGAGATTTTGTTTTCTGGGTATATAAGAAACTGATTTGAGGTAACAATTTTGTCACTAGTGTGGCTTGCCTCATTATCCACCAGAAGCAACAAAACTTGATAAATCTTCTTTATGATTTTATTTTCATCCCAAATATTCCAGGAAGGGAAATCAACAATTTTTCAATGTGTGGCAATAGAAGCAGGGAAGCCAGCCTGTACAAGAAATTGACATTGAAAGAAGCTGGATGAATTTTTGGTTTCAAATTTAGCATTTGCCAGAAAAGAGAAAATGATGCCTCATCGACCATCAAAGCTGGAACTCCTATGGGGTTGTGCTCATAGCTTCTTCCCTTTAAATGTCAGGAGTGTCCTCCAAGAAATGTGCCAACACAGCTTGTACCTTCACCCCTACCCTCTCCCTCAACTCATTGGTCCCATTGGGGAATTTGGAATGCTCTTTACTCCCCATTGCCACTTACCTAGTCTTCCTCTACCAACATTGCCCAGCAACCTCTTCTACTTTGAAGGTCATTTTGTCCAAATTTATCACTTAATCCAGATCCTGGAGGCGATTGAAAGTCAGGACATTTTCCTGCTTTCTCAGTGAGAGTTCAGTATCTGGCTCACACTTTCACTTTTTACTACAATTTCTAACTTCATACTAAGGGACTTCAATATAGATGCTAATGTTCCCTTAACTGCTTTAAAATAGCCATTTTTTCTCACTCAATTGAACTTCTATGAGCTACTCCTCTACTCTGCCTAAGAGATGATCATACCTTTGATCTTGCCATCAAACACAATTATTCCATTGTTCAAGAACTCTGAAATTCATCTAGTCAAAAATGTTTTTATTATTCCACCTTTCCCTATGCATTACTATTCCTAAACCTACTCTTCATTTGCACTGTGATTTCTAATATCTATGCCTCTCAATATTTTCCCAGGTCTTCATCATACCCCTGACTCTACTCCCCTCTCCCCCTTTCTTATCTTGATCTTTTGGTGAATACTACCCTCTACTGTCAGCAACTTTGATTTTTTCCCCTGTTGTTACTTACCCAACCCTGGAACTATTTTCCCGTCTATAAATGGAGAGTTAGAGAGCTAACTAACTAGCTGACCAAGAGGACACATCCTCCTGCAAAGACAGTAAATCTTTTCAGATGTTCGCTACTACATTGTAAACTCCATGAGGGGAGGGGTCATAGGATTGTAGATATTGAGCTGGAAGAAACCTTAATGATGAGTCTTAACTTGGAGTTAGTAAGATTCCACTTTGTGGATTCAAATCTGGCTTCAGCTACTTAAGAACTACATGACCCTGGGCAAGTCAATTAACCCTGTTTGCCTTAGTTTGCTCATCTGTAAAATGAGCCAGAGAAGGAAATGGCAAACCACTCTAGTATCTTTGCCAAGAAAACCCCAAATGGGGTCATGAAGAGTCAGACACAACCAAAAAATGATTAAAAAGTCTGGTCCCCTTGTATTTGATCAGGACACTGAGCTAAAAGGGTTAAGTGATTTGCCCAAGGTCACACATATGGCCAAGGCAAGATTTGAATCCAGGTCTTATGACTGCAGATCCAGTTTGGGTCCATTTTACCATGCCTCCCCACTCCCCAGCTCCCACCCCATTCGATTCTTCTGTGTATCTTCCTTTTTAAAATTACTCTGGAATTTATTTAGCATGATATCCTGAACATTTTGGGAGAAAGAGAGGGAAAAGGAAAAGTAGTTCAGATTTGTGATTCCATTACTGGGAGGCACTCCGAGATCAAAAACCCCTCCACACATGCAGGCATACAACTCATCTGTAACAAAGTCTCAGAGTGTTGCCTAGGAAGCTGAAAGACTGTGACTTGCCTATGGTCAGGTAAATAGCACAGGCCAAGGGTAGAACTTGAAACCATGTCTTCCTGACTCCAAGGCTAGAGTGGATCTCTATCCACTATGTCAGGCTGCCTCTCTGGGCGTCCTATTCATTGTAGATTTCTAATGAATGAATGTTCAAGCTGGGTTATGGTGGTTGTTATCATTAGGCAAGAGCCTACGGTTCTGGAGTTGGCTCTCTTTCTTGTGAAGGAATGATAATGTCCAGATTTGCTTCCAGGCATGCTATAATACTAATTTTCTTTGGCCTGAGCAATTGTGGAGGGATCCTTATAAGAAATAATGGTCTTAATTCATTTCTCTGGTATGGTGGGAAATTGGCTTTCTTTTTCTGCTTTGAGTGGCAAAGAGCAGCCCCTGGGAGCATGCAGCCGAGACAGGGCTTGAGGGGCTTGGCCTCCCCCAGCCCCTGAACTCTAAGTTACTCTAGGGATTTACATGCATAGTTGGAATAAATCATTCTAGGATTTCTGCTTTTTTCCCCTCCTTTTAATAAAACTTCCTCCTGTAATATTGTAAGAGAGAAACGTTTATGTGGCAGGAGAAATTCAGGAAACCCTGATAAATCTACTATAGAAAAATAAGGGGAAATTAATTAAAGTCTGTTCTCATTCATTGGGTCTTTTTAAGGTCAGTGATAATGAGGATTTGGGGTAGAGGGCTCAGGGTATAGTGGGTTTATCTTTATGATAGCTGGAAAATGAAATTTTGTATTTTAGAATATCACTGTGATTTTAGAGGGAATTTTTCCTAAAGCTACTGGTGAGTGGCATTGTTTGGGCTGTAGTCCAGGATGCAAAAAGGAAAAGAGAGAACAGAGAGATACTTTCTTAGTGTTTTTTTTTTAAACAGCCCATCAGGCCTAGGTTCATCTCTAGATGAAATCCTAGATGAAATCCAAACAATTTTAAATAATACCTAGGGGTAGCAGGAGAATTTTTGTCATATTAAACTATTTTTATTCGGCTAATTTTGAACATACAAAGTAGTACTACAAATATTTTAATATATGCATATATAGAGAGAAGTATATATACAAAGTATATATGTATATGTATATATATATGTGTGTATATATGTATATATGTGTGTGTATATATACATATATACATGTATGTATGTATGTATGTATGTATGTATGTATAAATTCTTTGGAGGGGAAAAAGAAACCATTTCCAAGTGAATCAGTAATTGTTTGGAAGGAAAAAAGCCACAACTATGTTAATAATCTCTTTTAGCTTTTGTGGAAAAGGAAAAATCCTCTTCTGCATAACTGCAAACTGATTTTACTGAAATTGTGGCAAAGGTCTAGGACAGCATTTTCCAACTAGTGCTTATCTGGTTGGCTTGTTTTGAAGTTTTGATGGGAAGAACAAGAACTAGTTAAATGGGGGAGCACCTTATGTCAATGATCAAAATGCAGAGTCAAACTTCATTAGTTTTGAACGACTTCTTAAAGAAATGTAGTTTTGGGGGGGCTGCTAGGTGGTACAGTGGATAAAATACTGGCCCTGAATTCAGGAGAACCAGAGTTCAAATCCAGCTTCAGACACTTGACACTTACTAGCTGTGTGACCCTGGGCAAGTCACTTAACCCTCATTGCCCAACAAAACAAAAACAAACCCAAAAAAAAAGAGATTTTTTTTTGTCTTAAAATTATAAACTAAAAAAGCTTAATAGGCTTAGCAAAGGGTTGACTAGTAGAGGAATTGCCATGGAAATTTGATAGGAATATTTTGTGATTAACATCTCCAAATAATAAAGTACCACTATCCTCCAATCAGTTACTCAGTTGATATCAATTTATTAATGACCTACTACTTGCCAGGCACTGGCCTAAGAACTGACAATACAAAGAAAGGCAAACAAAACAAAACATCCATTCTTGCTTTTTTCCCCCCATCTGTATAGGTCATTTTATTTCTGATGAGTATTTTCACAAAGGAAATAAAAATCAAATTAAAGAGTTAAAGATTACAGAGGCTTAAAGACCATCTAGTCCAACTTTAATCAGAGCAAGAATCCCTACTTCTGGGGCAGCCAAGTGGTGCAGTGGATAGAGCACCGGCCCTGGAGTCAGGAGGACCTGAGTTCAAATCTGCCCTTAGATACTTAACACTAGTTGTGTGACCCTGGGCAAGTCACTTAACCCCAATTGACTCACAAAAAAAAAAAGAATCCCTATTTCAATATGCTCAATAAGAAGGGACTGGGGGGGGGGAGGCAGCTAGGTGGCACAGTGGATAAAGCACTGGCCCTGGATTCAGGAGGACCTGGGTTCAAATCTGGCCTCAGACACTTAATACTTACTAGCTGTGTGACCCTGGGCAAGTCACTTAAACCCCATTGCCTGACCAAAAAGAAGAAGAAGAAGATGAGATTGGGGAATATTCCCTCCCTCTCTACCTACCTTCCTTGGTCCCTCTCCTTCCCCAAGTTTCCCCCCCAGTCTTAATATTATTTTAATTTTTCCAGTTACATGTAAAGATAGTTTTCAACATTCATTTTTATAAGATTTATAGTTCCAAATTTTTCTCCCTCCCTATCTTCCCTCACTCCTCTCCAAGACAGCAACCAATCTGATATAGGTTATATGTACAATCATGTTAAACATATTTCCACATTAGTCATGTTGTGAAAGAAGAATCAGAGCAAAAGGGGAAAACCTCAAGAAAGAAAAAAAAAACAAAAAGTGAAAATAGTATGCTTCGATCTGCATTCAGATTCCATGGTTCTTTTTCTGGATGTGGAGAACATTTTCCATCATCAATCTTTTGGAATTGTCTTGGATCATTGTATTGCTGGGAAGACCTAAGTCTATTACAGTTGATCATCACACAGTGTACAATATTCTCTTGGTTCTGCTCCCTTCATTCAGCATCAGTCCACTTAAGTCTTTCTAGGTTTTTCTGAAATCTGCCTGCTCATCATTCCTTATAGCACAATACATCATTGTTTTCAAGATACTCAGGGACTAATGGGAGAGACAACATAAAAACCACTATGTACAAACAAGATACAGGTAAAATAAATCGGATTTATTCAACTGAAAGTAGGCTCTAGCACTAAGGAGTTTGTTTTTGTTTTGTTTTGTAGAAAGTAGGAATTTAGTAGAGATTTGAAGAAAGCCAGGGAGGACAGGAGATAAGAAAGGAGAGAATTCCAGGCATGGAGAACTGCCAGTGAAAATAATGAGGTGGCCAGTGTCACTGGATTGAGGAGTATGTAGAATTAGGGAGGGGATAGGAGTAAGGTATAAAAAGACCGGAAAAGTAGGAGAGATCCAGGATGTAAAGGCCTTTGAAGGACATTTTATATTTGATACTAGAAGTGATAGTGAACCAGTGGAGTTTATTGAATGGCGGAGAGAGGGAGGGGGGTTATGGTATAATGAGATCTGAACTCTAGGTGGGTCAATTTGACAGTTGAGTGAAGGAGACCGGAGTGAGGAGAGACTTGAGGCAGGGAGATCAAACAGAAGATTATTGCAATAGTCTAGGCATGTGTTGATGAGGACTTGCACCAGGGTGCTAGCAGCGTCAGAGGAGAGAAGAGGACATATAGGAGAGATACACATCTTGTATTTCAGAGAAAAAATATTGCTGTGGATGACTGGACAAGACTTTCATTCAACCTTAGGAAGCTCTATTTATGCATAGGATAGATAATAGTGTTTACCTTTGAATATAAAGATAGATAAAGGGTCAAAAGTGAGCTTCAATATTCAATACCACAAACTATAATAAACTGGAAATGGATGATTACCAAAATATAATATAAAAGGTTATAGCATATATATATATATATATATTGTTAAGGGCTAAAATTCTAGCTAGTCTGTCTAAAATATCTAATGAGTGGTCGCCAATTAATTATAAGCTTTAGCAAGAGTTAGGCTTTTAAGCATTTATTAAGGAGAATAAGAATTTGGTAAAGAGAGAGAGAAAGGCCTAGATTCCTATCTATTAAAGGGAGAGCACATTTCAAGCTCCCTTCTCTGCCAGAGTCCCCAGGAAAGCGCGGGCGTGACCTGAGCTCCAGTCTCTTCCTTCCTCCTCCCACTAGCCCGCCTCACTTCCTTTTCCAAAGAAAAGACTCCTGGTCTTGCCCTCAAAGACCTTCACTTCATGGGCGGAACTCTTCTACAGTAAGTCTCCAGCAGGTGGCTTCATTCCAATCCTTACAAAATATATATATATATATATATATATATATATATATATATACACACACACACATATAGGAAGGATAACTGACTGAGAGCTAGAATAGATCTTAGAAGTCATGAAGTCCAAACCTTTCATTTTACAGAGGCAGAAACTGAGGCCTGGGGAACTCAGTAGTTGCACGACTTGTTCAGAGTCACACAGCTAGTTTCTGTCAGAGATAGGATTTGAAACCAAGTTGTTCCTATAGCCATTATGCCACACTGCCTTTTCATGATTATCTTTACTACTACTCCCCTCTTCCGGATACTACATTCCTCTTCTTTCTTCACCTAAAAAAAATTTTTTTTGCAGGTCAATGAGGGTTAAGTGATTTGCCCAGGGTCACACAGCTAGTAAATGTCAAGTGTCTGAGGGTGGATTTTGAACTCAGGTCCTTCTGAATCCAGGGCCAGTGCTTTATCCACTGTGCCACCTATTTGCCCCTTCACCTAAGATTTTATTATATATCTCTCTACTACACTTCGCATATATCTATGCACATATCTTTCCCTGATCTTAGGCTAGATGCTCTATGAGGGTTGGGAACATATTTTAATTTAAATTTTGTTCTTTCCCCTGTGCTTAAAATATGCTTTGTACAAACCAGGTGCTGAATAAATGCTGAACTGAATTTAACTTTGAGGTCACTTTTGATCCCCTCTCTCTGTTCAGAAGCAAGCAATGCCCTGAGGCACACAAAAGCTGCTTCCCAGGATTTAAATTCAAACTTTGTCTAGGCATCCAGGAGCAACATTTGGTCTCTGGAGTGCCAGATATACACATGTGGAGAATAGTAGTTCTCTGTTTCTTATTTGCCCGGCACAAGACCATCTATCATCCCTCTGAGGACAAGTATTGGCATTTGCCAAGTCAGTTTTGCTCACTGCTTGGCATTCCTGCTGTGATGTTTTCATCTTTTCCCCAGTGGGTTGTGGGCTGTGTTGTAACACTCTGCTGGGGAGCAGAAATGGAATATTGGTATCTGTGTTGGGGGATTGTTCATCCTGTGGAGTTTCTGAGAAATCATTGAGGCTTTCTCCTGATTTTCAAAATAATTATTGTCTTCTTTATGACTTGAAAGTGAGTCTTTCTCTAATGGCTTCTGCAGTTTGACTTCGTCAGTGTGCTGAATGTGCTATAGAAAAGAGGTATTTTTGAAATATAAAAAAGGTACAAATTGCATGTCTTCCTCTGAAAATGCAGGCAAAAGAGGATTAAATTCACTGGATCAGCACTCAAGTGCTGGATTCTGTGCTCAAAGAAAATGAACAGTATTTTAAAAACATTATATGTAATCATGGAATCATAAACCATGAGTGCTCCAAGGGATTTGGATCACTCATTTATTCAAACCTTCTCATTTTATAGATGCCAAAAATTATGCCCAATTCCATTCCATTCAATTCGATTTAATTCAACAAACAAGGAGATACAGTACCCAAGGTCACAAAGCTATTAGCCAGGACTACAGCAGGGCTTTCTTAGCCAGTGGAATCATGGCATGGAAACCTAGAAAGGACTTTAGGGAGCTCTCAGTCTTGCCCTCTCATTTTATAGACATGTGAACTAAGACTCAGGAAAAGGAAAGCTAAAGAGAACTAATGCTGAGGAAGGAAGTGACCTACCAGAGAGAACTAAGGCTCAAGAAGGGAAAGTGACCTTGATCTAAGAAGCAATCAGGGATAGAAAGGACACTTGAGACCAGCTCTCCTGAGGGTTTTTCCATTTTAATACACTACCTCATTTAAACAAAAAGAACTGTTGACCTTCTGAACATTGTTTTCAGTTCAATATACAATTCAATAGGCATCTATTGAATGCCCCAAACTTTCCAAGATCAAAGTAATTTGTATGGGTGATCAGGGGCATTCCTCAAACAACCTAATGAAATTACATGCCTTGTACTGTGGTTCGGAGGCAACCAAAGGCACATCTTCACAAAAGGTGAATAAACCTACTGAAGCTATATTGATTTGATTTCAGACACAATGAGGCTGCCAATGATTGGCTAACTGAGAATCAGTCAATCATCCATGTGTTCTATAAAATAAGAGCTTGGTGTTGACTTTTTCTTTTCTTTTCTTTCCTCATTCTTAAGGACTTTTCTCCATGTTTTCACTGGAATCTCTTTCTTTTAACTGGGGGTTATAATGAGGATTGCAGAGCTTCCCTACCTTCCCATATGCTAGTTCAGCACTTCCACACTTTCATATTGATGAAACTCCTGGCTCCTTCTAGTGCATCATGGGGACTCAAGGCTGAAGTGGGACTTTGGAGATGATGAAGAAATCCACAGATCTTTAAAAGGGAGTCACCTGCCCCTCATTCACATTGGATCTTCCCAGATGCAGATTGTTATAAGTAAGTACCTTTTGAATCATTTACTAGATTGTTAAAGGAAAAGGTTGGTTGCCTTTCCCCCATTCTGACCATATTTTAATTGCAAGTGGTCTCAACAAGATAAGCCTGAGCCTGGGCTTCTGGGTGCCTCTTTTATTTAGTTATTCTTTTTTGAATATAGAATTATCATTCTAGGTAGAATTTTGACCACAAGATGGTCAAATTCATGGAAAGACTATGTTTGGTGGATGAAGGGTTGTGGAATAGCAATTCTCAGTTGTTTCATTTTGAGGGCATCTTGTGGACTATTTGTTTCTGTATCCATTGATCTGTTCCTGTGATCTTTAGCATCTGTGGGGAGGAATAAAGGCTATCTCATATTTATTATCCATAATCTACACTAAGTGTCTGTGTTGGGGGAGAAAATCCTGGAACCCTTGAGGAAAGCTAGACTGATATGTGTGTGTGTGTGTGTGTGTGTGTGTGTGTACACACACACACACACATTTTATTGTATAAATAAATAAATGTATAAATTTCTGGGGTGATGACAAGCCAAAGAGAAAAGCAAATTCTTTTGGAGTTTAGTCTCCAAGACAGAAACTGGTCTGTATGAGCCTGGTGTTTTGGGGAGGGGTGAGAGGGGTCCTAGGTCAAAGGTTATAACAGACTTTTCCTACTTCTGTTCATAATTCACACTTGACAAAAGTGATACTTAGTGATCCTTAGAGCTTCAAAAACTTATCACATACTCTTAAAGGAAAGAGATGAATTAATCATATGATGAATGAAATATTTTCAGAAACTGCTGGTTCATTTTGACTCATGGTCATTTTGTTCAACTCAGTTATTTTCAATATATCAATTTCAATATATATTTATCTTAATTATTCAGAAAAATGGATATGAGAAACACAGATAATTGAAATGTATACAGCATATTATCTTGGTTCTAGGTTTGGAGGATTCCTGTTATCTGACACAATTCAAAATACAATTGCTTTTATAGGCTTTACTGAAGGACACAGAGAGACAGAGATATCATCAGTCTCTAGATGGCTCTAAGCAGTCATAGCTACTTCCACATAACTACCCTCACACTCAGATAGTACTGAAACTCAGAGGTACAATAGATGTCATCAAAGGTTTGCACAGATTGGGACTTCTGTTAGATTAAAAAAAAAAGACTATCCTTTGGAGGGTGTTTGTGGTTTACATAGGGTATCTAGGCGAAAGATCATATGCAAAAAGGACTTGGCTCACTCCAGGCTTGGCCCAGATGGTGTTTACTCTGCAAAGTGTTTTCCCCATACTGGGGTCAAATACTGGGCATGTTCCCATGATCTGATACATGAAGGCCCTTGGAAATTATAATGGCTCCCAGGCTTTATCTACATACAATATATAATAATACACAAACTTAATCCTTAAATTTAATTTCTCTTCCAAATCTTTACCTCAGGGGTTCTTAACCTTTTTGGGTATCATAGACACTTTTTAGTAACTGGTGAAACCTATGGACTCCTCAGAATAATGTTGCATACATCAATAATTGAAAGAAATGCTAAATATAACTATTTATTTGGTTAGTAAAAATAAAGATTGTTTTTCCTCTCCAAATCCACAGATCCTTTGGTATCTACTCATCTGCATCTTAGAGGGTCTGTAGGTTACATATCAAGAACCCCTGTTTTACCTAGAACTATTGTTCAATAAGTAGTGAAATTGGCCAATTTGAATTTGATTCAGTTAAAATAAACAAATGTTGACTGACCACCTACTATGTGCAAAGCACTGTCCTAGAAGGCTTCATTTTCATATTTATTTCATGATCAGCATGACCCACTATGTCATATGGGTTAGAGATAATTTCCTCTTTTGAAAGTAGAATAAATGAGAGACAGTTCAGTAGATAGTGACTGGAAAAAAGCCTTTGCCTTGGAATTTGGAGATCTGGTTTCAAATCCTGATTTTCACATTTACCAGCTTTCAAAATCTGGGAAAATCACTTCACTTTTTAGTTTCTTCCTCTATGATATAAGATTTTTTTTTTTAGTGAGGCAATTGGGGTTAAGTGACTTGCCCAGGGTCACATAGCTAGTAAGTATTAAGTGTCTGAGGCCAGATTTGAACTCAGGTACTCCTGACTCCAGGGCTGGTGCTCTATCCACTGTGCCACCTAGCTGCCCCTCTATGATCTAAGATTAACAATACTTGCACTATATAGGTTTGAATACCATGATAGGTTTGAATATTGGTTATGTATTTTAATATCCAGGTGATCTTAGGAAAGTCACTGGTGTCTCTGGGCTCCAATTTCCTTAATTGTAAAATGAAGCTATTGATCTAAGTTATCTCTAATATTCCTTCCAGCTTTAAATCCTATGGTCCTACCTCACAGTGTTGGTGGAAGAAAAACACTTTGTAAACTTAGAAGCATGATAAAAATGCCAGTGGTTTTATATTACCATTCCCATCAATTTTCTTTGATTTTAGAGACAACAAATACCACCTGTTGCACCTTTGCCCAGACCACCTGGTAGCCCATACCTGCCAAGTTCTGAATTCTGCCTTGAAACTAATGGGGTTCTTTTTAGACTAAGGCTTGGCTGGCAGCTCAGAGAGTATATTTTTGGGTTATTCAGTGAGAACAATGAAGAAGGTATTTCAAGTTTTAGACTAAAATCCACTTTTGGCATCTCATGGAAAAATAACCAAATATGGAAAGTTGTGAAGGCAAAGGAAACCATTCTTTTCTTTTTTAAGAGAGGGAGAGTGATCAAGTGAAAAGAACACTGGTTTTCCACTCGGAGAACCTGAGTTCCCATCTCCACTCTGCCCCTTACTACCTGTGTGACTTTGGACAAGTTACTTAAAACCTTCTGGGTCTTTGTTTCCTCATCTTTATATCATTGGGAATGGACTGGATGGCTTCCAAGGTTCTTTCCAGTTCCAAATCTATGATTCTCTATGTCTTCTGAAACATGTTTAGGGGCTTAAATTCCAGAGTGTAACAATTGGAATGACGCCACCTGCTGGAGACTTACTATAGAAAAGGTCCGCCATGAGGTGAAAAAGGTCTCTGAGGGCAAGACCATGCATCTTTTCTTTGACATCAGGAAGTGATGTTTGCTTGTGGGAGGAGGAAGGGGGAGCCTGGCACTCCGACTCTCTTTCCTGTGGATTCTGGCAGAGAGCGGAGCTAGAAATGCTCTCTCCCTTTAATAGATAGAGGAATCTAGGCCTTTCTCTCTCTCTTTACAAAATTCTTATTCTCCTTAATAAATGCTTAAAAGTCTAACTCTTGCTAAAGCTTATAATTTATTGGTGACCACTCATTAGATATTTTGGACAGTACAGCTAGAATTTTAAGCCTTTACAAGAGGAAGTAGCTATATTCTGTATGGTGGAGCCATTATCTTCCCCTTCTGCATACTCTCCTCCATTTGCCGCCATGATGTGAGAGACTACTTTCTCCTGACTATCCTCCTATCTAGTCAGCTTAGGTACAACCTCAGACTTTTGTATTGATCCTTTTGTTCTCTCTCCCACCCTGGTGATCTCATTTATAGGTTGCAGTTAACTCTGGACAGATGACTCATAAATCTACCTCAAACATGGACAGTTTTCTTTGACTCCTCTGTCTTCTTCTTCCCTAAGAGGCAGTTGGCTGGCATAGTGAATAGAGAGCCCTGCACTTGAAGTCAGGGAATACCCGAGTTCGAACCCAGCCTCAGCTACTTAACTAGTTGTGTGACTCTAGGCAGGTCATTTAACCTTTGTCTCAGTTTCTTCCATTATAAAATGGGAATCATAATAGGATCAAATGAGATAATATTTGTAAAGTGCTTAGCACATAGTAGGTGCTATATAAATGCCTATTCCCTTCCTTCACTCCTTATATACAATAGTTTCTAAGGTTACCCTCACATCCAACCTCTTCTTGCCAGTCACATTGCTAATGCCCTAGTTCAGCTACTTCCAGTGATAACTTCTACCATCCAATTTCCATGTTTTTGGTCATTCCACACTCTAAACCATCCCTCACAATGCAATTGCACAATCATCCAAGGTACAGATCTGGCCGCATCACTCCCCTTCTTAGACACTTCAGTGACTTGCTATTGCCCATAGGATAAAGTACAATTTCTTTAGCCTGATATTTATGATAGACAGCTAGATAGGCAGACACAGGTAGATAGATGATAGATACACAGATATAAAGATAGACAATAAAGTATCAGTGATAAAGCATTTGTTAAACAATGTGTACAGGGCACGATGCCAAGTGTTGGGGATACAAATATAGGGAAACAGGGGGAAGCTAGGTGGCACAGTGGATAAAGCAGTGGCCCTGGATTCAGGAAGACCTGAGTTCAAATATGACCTCAGTCACTTCACACCTATTAGCTGGGTGACCCTGGGCAAGTCACTTAACCCTCACTGACCCACAAAAAAAATAATAATACAGGGAAACAAAATAGTTTCTACCCTTGAGGGGTTTCCATTTGAAGACAAGGAGCTGGAATGTGTCATGAGGACAGTATGGTTTGGAAATGGTATCCAGAAAGTAAAATAGGGGCATGATTCCAGGGAAGGTAAGTCAGAGGCTCATCTAACAGAGCTCAGGGTGGTGCTTGGGGCGGAGTCCAAAGTTAAAGACTAGGGAAAGAGGGGAAGGGAAGATGAAGATAGTCAAAAGTGTAGGCTGTTTGGGAAGTGACATGGAAGCCTGATTCTGGCCTTCCAGCAAACTGGATCCATCTACCTTTTTAACTTTATTCACATTATTCCCCTTCACATATTCTATATTATAGCCATACTAATCTATTAGCTATTCTACAAATTCAAGCTGCTATCTCCTACTTTCATGCACTTGTTTAGGCCATCATCATTGCTTGATATGCTTTGCCATCTCTAGCTTTTAGAATATTTCCTTTTCTTCAAGGTTCCACCAAAGTGTTCTCCTCTGAGAATTCTTTCCTTATCCTCTCAGGATACATCTGTCTCACATTTTCCTGGAGTACTTTGGATGTCTCCTTTGCCCCCATCACTCCCTACCTTACATTAAACTTACCTCTTCACATAAGTATTTTCCTCCCCCTAGGGCAGGGACTCCTTCATTTTTCTCTTTGGATCCCAAGACCTACTACAAAGGCTGACCCATATAACAGTAGGCCCCAAATATTTCTTGAACAAATTTACTAGCAGCTTCTTCTACTTCTCTGTCTTAACCTTGAGCTTAAAGCATCATTTTCCTGATACTGCTAAAGCATCATTGGACTAAAGAGATAGAAGGGATCATATGTAGTCCAAACTGTTAATTTTTTAAATAAAGGAAATAAGGCCTACAGGAGGTGAAATGACTTGCCCAAGGTCACATAGGCAATACATGAGAGAGGTGGGATTTGAACCTAGCTAGACTTTTTTTTTGAGAGAGGAAGGATATCTGTAGTTACATTAATGTATTACTTCTCTCATTTTTCTTTTTATTCTTACCATTTGCACTTATAAACTCTTTAAGAAACAAGATGATTTTACAACCCTATTTCATAAAAGATAAATGGTAATTGCAATAGGTTGGCTAGTTGTTCTTATTCGTTTAAGCAAGTGGTTAGTCAGTATCTACTTTGTGCCTATTGAATTCTGTTTTATGATAGATTTATTTGGGGGGAGGGTAGGGCAATGAGGGTTAAGTGACTTGCCCAGAGTCACACTGCTAATAAGTGTCAAGTGTCTTAGGCCACATTTGAACTCAAGGTCCTCCCAAATCCAGGGCTGGTGCTTTATCCACTGCACCACCTAGCTGCCCCTCTTTATGATACATTGTTAAAAAGGAATGAGAAAACTGGTTTACACTAGTGGAAGCTGAGGTGATTAGATCACTAAGCTTAAGAGTTATGAACTACAGTGGAACTAAGACCAACTGGGTATCAACAATAAATCTCACACAAATGTGGTAGATTCCCAGAAGTGGGGTTCAATCGGTTTTTGCCTTACCTTTCCCAGAATCAGGCCTCCATTTTACTTTCTGGCTACCATTTTCAAAGCATATTGTTCTTACCGCTGCTTTGAAGCTCCTTGTCTTAGGATATAACCCCTTGAAGGTAGGGACTATCTTGTTTGCTGATATTTTATCTTCAAAACTTTGCATAAGGCTAAGTGGATAAAGCACCGGCCCTGGATTCAGGAGTACCTGAGTTCAAATCCGGCCTCAGACACTTGACACTTACTAGCTGTGTGACCCTGGGCAAGTCACTTAACCCCCATTGCCCCGCAAAAAAACCCCAAACAAAAAAAAAACCCTTTGCATAGTGGGGCAGCTAGGTGGTGCAGTGGATAGAGTACTGGCCCTGGAGTCAGGAGTAACTGAGTTCAAATCCAACCTCAGGCACTAAACACTTACTAGCTGTGTGACCCTGGGCAAGTCACTTAACCCCAACTGCCTCACTAAAAAACCAACCAAACAAAAAACTGTGCATAGTGTCTTGCACATAGTAAGTGCTATAAATAAATAAATGCTATTTATATCTGTCTGTCTGTCTGTTTATCTAACAGGGAAGGAAAGAAAGATGGAAAGAAGGGAGGGAAAGAGGAAAGGAGGAAGGAAGGAAGGAAGGAAGGAAGGAAGGAAGGAAGGAAGGAAGAAAATCTTTTAGAATATGAAGATGAGGAAACTGAAGGCTAGGAGATTAGGCAATTTACCCAAGGTCACAGTGATTATGTCAGAGGCAGGATTTAAACCCAGATATTCTGACTCCAAACAAATCCAGTGTTCTTTCCACTGTACCATGCTTATCAACTAAGGGAAGGAAGAATATGACCCAGATAAGTTGGAGATGCTTTAGGGCAAGTATTGAATGGACTCTGTTAGTTTAATTTGTATATATTTTAATCTGGTGACCAAGTTTAAAAGTACAGAAATGACTAGGTGAACAATCTACTCTGCAAGGGCAAATTGTTTCATATGCATAAATCCCATCTCCCCAACATAGATTGTAAACACCTTGTAGCAAGAAACCAGGTCTTATATTTTCCTCAAACCTTGCTCAATGTGTATGTTGTAGGGACTCAGATACTTCAATTCATCTGCCAAGTACTGTGTATAGACCTGTGCTGGAGGAAGTTACAAGGCTTAAATCACAAAGATCAGATTCGGAGCTGGAATGGCCCTTAGAGGTCATCTAATCCAAATAATGATCTTGTTGACCTATTCACATCTAGGAAGTGGATCCAGGAAGGCAATGTCTGGTCCCAGAATTCCCTGGGAATGAGCTGGTGCTCTTCAACCACCTTGGAAGTGGAGGCTTCAGGAAACTGTGGCCCAAAGAAGTTAAGTAATTACCCAAGTTGAGCAAGTGAGGAGGTAGGATTTGAAGTCATCCAGAAGCACTCTTTGAGTACATAGCATGTGTTACAAACTTGGGATACAGAGAAAACTGAAAACAGATCCTGCTCTTAAGGAGTTTACAATCTAATGAGGGAAATGACATGTAAACAATGACGTGCAGACACGATCTGTCATCTAGTTAGCTAGCTATCAACTTAGAAGTATTTCAGAGGAGAGGCAGCAGCATTAAGGAGGATAGGGAAAAGCTTCTTGCAGAAGGTGGGATTTTAGCTAAATCCTTTAGGGAAATAAAGGTAGCTAGGAAGCACACCATCAGAGAAGAGACTTCCAGGGATTGAGGGAAATGCCCCAATTTGGGAGATAGAATGTCTTGTGCAAATAGCGCAAGGGTTGTAGTGTTACTAGATTATAGAGTACATCTAAGAGTGCAAAGTGTAATAAGACTGGAAAAGTAGAAAGATTTTAAAGGACTATCAAAACCAAACAGGACTTTATGTCTTATCACGAAGGTAATAGGGAGTCTCTGGAATAGATTGAAAGGGTGAGGAGGTGTGAAGTGGGGAGGATTTGATATCATCAGACCTGACCTTCAGAAAGACTGTTTTTGATAGCTGAGTAAAGATGAAATGGATTTGAATCCAGGGGATTTGACTCCTAACCCAGTGCTTTTTTCACTTTCCCTCACTGCCTGATAAAATATAGTCCCTGCTCCAACAGAGTATTATAGTTTAGTAGGGGGATATGCAGAAGATCTCAATACAACATTATATTTTCAATGTTATAACATTACAAGTTATGCCATTCAAAAGTCACCAAGGCAAACGTTTTCATGACTCCATTTGGTTTACAAAATATAATGGCAAAAAGTGATCTTTCAATCCAATATAACCAAGAATATTGGAGGGTTTTGCCTCTTTTCCTAGAGTTTTAGCTCAGTTTTGAGCTGCTTATGGCAATGGAATGAATTGTATTTTCTTGTTTTGCTGACAGGCTGTGGAATATGAAGGCAAAATCTCATATTTATTTTCATTTTCTCCAGGGTAGCAGAAAAACAAAGCTGTTACTTGAACCATTCCACTTTGAAATGAAAGAGAAAAAAAAAAAAGTCCTGATGCCTTTATCTGGGAGTAGAGGAATGTTATTCAGCTGAATACTCTGAAGCACTTCCAAAACACTGTTTTTATAAAGTCTAATTCCTCCAAATTTCAGAAATACTACAAATACATCTTCTCCAATAAGACACAAGTTTCAGCTTGCAGATCAAATGAGATTTTTTTCCCCCTGTACTTTCTGAAGTCACATTGTAATATGTTTCTGTAGATGAGCCATAAGCAACTGCTTGTGTTTTCCTAACTTGGTTTGGCCAGGAGATGTGACAGTTGGCTAAGATGATCTTAGTAATCATTTGCCAAAGTGCCACACAATTTAATATTCAGCAGAAACCTTGCTGAGTGAGGCTGAGGGCCAAATTGAGCCTTGGCTTTCTGGAGAAAGGGGATTACCCTAAATAACCACTGTTCTAATGAAATGGCTGGTAGCACCCTGTAACTCACTGTGAAAATGAAGTTGGCCCCAAATCTGCCACTTTTCAGTCTGTGCAGTGGAATCAATGACTAGGTATCAGTGAGAAGGCAACCTTATCTTTAGCTTCCTAAGTAATGAAGATTTTCCTTGTGCTCTTTACTTAAAAAACTGAGGGCTTCCAAGTGAAGGAACTTACACAGATCTCAATCAGCCACAATGCTTAACATTGCATCAGTCAGTGATTAAAATAGAAGACTTTGAAGTATATTTGTGTCCCAGAAATCTGGAGACTGGCTACAAGTTTACTCCTATTGATTTGGCAAAGGAAATCTATGTCCCATGTTTAATTGGTGGCAGGTTATTTTCCAGCTGTCAAATAATCTTTTCCTATTGAACAGTCAGAAACAAAAACATTCACTCATAAAAGAATTTAATAATTTGGAATATTAACATCATAAGTATTTATTTGAAAAATATTTTCCATTTCAGGAAAATGGCAAATCTACTGTGCTAACTTCTTACTAATTTCAATTTATGCTCACAGTCATTTTTCTTCATCAAAGAGAGTGCTACAGAAAATATTTCACAAAGTGTTTAGAAAATATATACAATATCTCTCTCTTCCCTCCCCACCCTCTCATTTCCCTTTCAAAGGAAAGTTCATTAAAACAACAAAGCCAGACAGTATGAAGCTATGAAAAAAAGTAACACTTGAAGACACTAAAATAAATAAATATGTACAAGGGAGCCTATACTGACAATAGACAAAGGAAATCTTTACATTGCAAGCTATGATGACAAGAACTGAAAGCTTCTGAGACTGACAATTTGCAACTCTACTACATGGTAGTAAAAAAAAAAAAAAGGAAAAAGAAAAGGAAAAAAAAAAAGACAGTTCTCCACAAAGGACAATCAAGGCTAATGTAACCAAAGATCGGATACTATGGTTTAAGTCATTGTACTCCCTGAGTCAAATTCTTTCTCCTCTATCACACTTTTTTTTTATAATTTTGAGGGTTAGGACTTCAGGATTTTAACTTCAGGACTGAGGGTAGAATTTGACTCAATGTCTTCATTCTGTTTGTATATCTTCATGTGCCTTTATTTCTTCCTCTTTCATCTGTTGCAGGAATACCTTCCTGTC
Source organism: Dromiciops gliroides (assembly GCF_019393635.1). NCBI lineage: Eukaryota > Metazoa > Chordata > Mammalia > Microbiotheria > Microbiotheriidae > Dromiciops > Dromiciops gliroides. Next base: position 381,062,431 of record NC_057864.1, on the reverse strand, counting down.
TGCTGGTGGGTATTATGAGGAATGTAAAATAGCCATTTGTTTAAAACTATATGTTAAACATTATCAAGTAAACCTACTTCTGGGGTTGAAATGGGCCAGCGATAAACTGCTAACTAAACTCTATTATGAATCTCTATAGAATGGCAGATTAGCGTGGTGGATAGATTGCTTAGGCAAAGGCAGGGTGAGTTCTCTGAACATTTAAGTTCAAGTTTTCAGTAAATTTAATCTCATCTAAGAGAGGCTCTAATAGGGGCTCTTAACCTTGGGTCCTTGAATTTTTAACTTTTAATATATTTTATATTTAGATAACTATATTTAAGTCATTGATTTCCATTATAATTCTATATATTTATACATTTAGAAATATTATTCTGGGAAGGCACCCACAGGCTTCACCAGACTATCAGAGATTCAATACAAAAAACCCCACACACAACAGGTTAAGAATGAGGGTTCTACAAAAATGGTAAGATGTCTTCTTTTCTGGTAGTTAGCGTTTGCTTCTTAACTTGCTTATTTTGTATTATAATAGCTAGATAGGACACCAGGCCATCTCTCCTGGGGTAATAATTCAAGTCTTCTTCTGCAGAACCAATCAAAGGGAATACTAGCAAAAACTCACTATCTCATCACTTGATGACCTCATCAGGCTAGTTAAGAATGGTAACTCCTTCCCAGCTGAGAATCAGTGAGAGTCTTTGAGACAAGTTGCTCAGAATCCTTGGCTATGGCACTCAAAGATGTGTTACGTTTTAAAGCATGTTGGGATCAGTTTGAGTGGCTTTAAGGTAAAGAACTAGGCTCAGGCTGTTCTTAGATACTGGGCAGACCATAGACTCAGATTGCCAGAAAGACATTTAAATAACTTTCCTGTCCAGGTCTCCAAGCAGGTCGGCTCTGCTCACAAAGCAGCATTTCTCACGGTTGGGGTAGCTGTCTACCTAGAAATGGATGCTTTCCATGCTGTTTCCCAGATGGCATGGAGTGAATATTAAAAGTACAGCCTGTGTGTGCTAAAGCAAATTCTGAAAAGGCTTCATTTAACACAGCCATTGCTGTAAGCAAAGTAAAAATGCACTCTGCTATATACTCTGTACCTACCAAACATCCATTCTCTGTGTGTTAGCACCCTAAAAAAACAATTAAGGCTCTCCTTGTGTGCTGGAAAATGTCACCCATATATATGCAGTCAGCAGAGTGAAGCCATATTGTAACACCCCAACTATGATCTATTAGTGCCAGATTCCCTCACAAACATACTATTTCACGGTACATCCACACAACTTATGCACAGACATCCCAACGGCAGACACTGAAGACTCAGGGGATGTGTAACCTCTTAGTGGATAACCAGCTACCGTGGCTGTCTGTAGGAATAGATACTTGAATAGCTGGCTGGATTCCCAGTGTGTACACTTTAAACCCTTCCATGTTTTAGAATAAGGGAACAGAGGGGATATATAGCTAATATTCTGTCCCCCATGAAAGTAGGGAAAAATCAGTTGGCTTGGAAGATAATAGGATTTTCCACATATATGTATATATAAATATAAAACCGTGGTCCAGCTTCTGAAGGGGTATGACCTTGGCTCCTTTCTCTTTATGTCACGTTCCTTAAAATGGTGGTAACTGTGTCCAGAGATGGAATCATCTTTGCCCTTCGGCATTCCCAATTATAATTTAAAAAGGAGAAAGAGGTGTCTTAATTGAGCTGTTTGGTACTCTCTAGGAGGAATGTACTGGTAAAATGTGAACCCTGACACTTCTTTAACTTGCAATGCTTACATTATATTGTCTGATGGTGGTTTATAAATTACATGAGAAACTGTGAGACATCTCAAAATTTGGCATGCTGTTGACAAGGGTATAGATGTTGGAGAAGCTCATTTAAGAAGCTAAAGTGTTAAACAACTAGCTTTGGTATAGTAAAAAATAAAGTAATAAATGATCCTTTGTAATCTTTGGATAACAGTATTAAAAAGTATGTTTTTATCTGACTGAAATTTCACTTACAAGCCAGGCATATGAAGGAAATATGGAATCAACACTGGGGAAGAACTCATAGGAAACCAGCCACATATGGTGATGAAAATTCATGTTTCCTTCCATGTAGGGGAAGAATGTGTAGCAAACGATAATGTCCAAAACAATTCAACATCAGTGTAAGTTCTGAACTGGGATCGATTTTTGACTGTTCTTTTTTCCTTCTCTTCTGGCTTTTAAATATTCTTCATTTCTGATTGGTGTGATTCAACTATAAAAATATGTAGTGTTCCCTGTGGCAATTGACTCATGTTGCTGTCAGAGAGCTGAGGTTTAGGGGATGGTCGAAGATTCCAACATGGGGGAAAGGCACAGATGAGCTCCATCATATATTTCACAATAGTATTTGTAATAAAAACATATCTTTCCAATATATAGTATTACCTAGGTAATGGCACATTTACATTTGGGAGTTCTACTCTTTGCTTTGCCTGTGGGCCAAAATCTATTTGTGGGTGGGAGCCGATTTCTATGTTTGTAATAAGACCCAATTAAAACTTTGTGCTGTGGCCAAAAGTGTCTGACATGATGATGTTTTTGTAGAAGTTGTCTGAGTGAGCGTTGCAGTAACCCTTGACCTTGTCAATGACCTGATGGACAGGGATGATTGATGTTTGTTCTCCATCCGGATGGGTAAATTTTGATGAGGACTTGTCCACAAAAACACTCTCTGTGGGAAATGAAACAAGAAATTAGGTCACAATCTGGGCAGGTTTTATGCCTGAGCTGCTGAGTATTATTACTATGCATTATTCATTAAAAGCACATAGGTAGCAGAGCTTTGCAGACTATGATCTACTTCCTTCATTCAACGGCATTGAGCATTATTCCAAGGTTAAGCAGTGGGCTGCCAAGCATTTCTGAATCTAGGTGTTTTGAGGGGGAGGGGGCGTGTTTCATGTTCAAATTAAGAGCCTAATGTTTCCTTATATGTTAGTTTAATTTCTATATTTTTAGGATGGGGAGTATATGAATGATATTTTTATAACTGACATCTTTCAGAAAGCCAAGGAAGAAAGAAAATTTGGAAACTGCTTAGGAAAAGTATCTGAGACAGACAAATCAAAGCAAAATTGTGCTTACATAAAAACACTGTCACAAAATATATCAAAAGTGATTAGAACAACTTGGAAAAAACCCAATATGAATTATTTTTCCAATGCATGCTAAGAAATAATATTTTTAGTCTCTGGGATTATTGGAATTTAGGGGGAAAACACCTTTCTGAGTTAAAAATGTAGAAGTCAAAGATTTTTTTTAAGAAATATCTTTCCATGTAAACATATAATCCCACTTTTGGATAAGGACTAGGCCTATGATATCATTGGTATAAAGAACTCACATAGAAGAAAACTTGAAAGCAGGTTGGCACTTTCTTTGCAATTTATAGGCTTAGAAAGTTGCCTAGAGCAATGGAAGGTTGCGCCAGTTTCTCAGCATCACCCAGATAGTATAAAAAATAGGTAACACTTGAACCCAAATCTTCCTGTTTCAGAGGCTGATTCTCTATCCATTGTGTCATGCTGCCTCAAACTCAACAATCTTGGTAGTTACATAATAGCTTTGAATAACTTTAAATGAAATTGATAACATAGGAAATCATGGGTTTGTAGATTGGGCAAATGGAGTTGTGCTACATATTGGTAAACTACCTCTTGGATAATGCTTCCTTATTGATAATTTGCTTCCCAAGCAGATTCCTAAATTTGGGTCTGAAGACCTTTGGAAAATATTCTATCCATTCTAATGCTTTTAGATATATTTCACTGTCCTCATTTGGTCCTAAACAATTGGTACAGTGGAATGAGCACTGACACTGGAGTTGAGGCAGCTAGGTGGTACAGTGCTAGGACCGGAGTTAGGAAAACGGGTTCAATCTGACATCAGATACTAACTAGCAGCATGACCCTGGGTGATTCACTTAACCTCTGTTCACCTCAGTTTTATGAATTATAAAATGAGTATAATAACAGCATCTACCATGCACTGTTGTGAGGATCAAGAGATAATATTTGTAAAGCACTTAACGGTTCTGGTATATATTTGGCACTATATAAATGATTATTTCCTTCTCTTCTTCCTCCTTTGGAGTATCTGGGTTCAAATACTACCTCTGACATACTACCTGGGTGATCCTGGACAGAAGAAAAGTGATTTAAGCTCCCTGGGCCTCAGTTTTCTCCTATGTAAAATGGGACCAAATGGACTTTGAAGTCACTTCCACTCAAGATCTATGATCTTATCCTAGATTATATTCTTCCAACAAAGACCAAATTACAGTACTACCCTAAATTCAGGCAACAGAGCTCCCTAATAATGAACAACACCCATTCTCTTCACGGGATTAGACTACATTGGTGAGGCTCTTATATGCATGTCAGAGTATATCAACTGCCTTTGGTCTTGCTCCCTTCTACTTTTTGTACAGAAGGCAGAAAGAGAAGCACACTATGAAATGACAGAACTCTTTAAACTCAAGGCATATTATGTTTTCTGCTATGGCCAGTGTACAGCATAAGCGCACAGTTGTTAAAGAAAATCATGACCACCATATGTACCACATTCTTTCAGTTCTTATCTTGATCTGGGGCATACATGAAATAAAATATGGATTAAAATAGGAAATGTTGCTATCAACTCACACAAAGGAAATATGAGAAAAGAACAGAAAGTCATTCAGGAAAAGAAGAATGGGTAGACTGAAGCAGCAGATTAATCGTTCTCTGATGCTTGTGGAAAGAAGGCTCTCAGTGAGTCAGGATTGCTGACCACAAACAAGCTTCTGAACAGGCCAGTTGTGCCTGGCTTTTCCTAGTTCATCTATGCACTAGCCAATGGTTTTCTACTGGAGAAGGGGATTTGTATAAAGAATCTCTCACTAATGTAACCTTTGCTTGATTTAAAATAAAAACAACCCCTTCCCACTCAAAATTTGGAAACCTTTAATCTTATATTTATAATTCCTTAAGGACTCCCCATGTAGTAATGTTTTCTATACTTGTTGCACATCTTGGGCTGTCTCCAGTCATCCTGATAATATATCTTGCCACTGGACCCCGGTGGCTCTGGAGGTAAGTAAGGCTTATGACTTTGCACAGCCCTTTCTCACTTAAATCCAATTTATTTTAAGTCATGACATCCGTCATGGTCCTCTTTGGAACAAAGGACAAACAACAACAACAACAACAAATAACTTGTTGCAGATTCAAGTTTTTTCTACTTATTTAAAACTTTAGCCATTCTTCTTCTACCCACATACCTGCTTTCAAACCTATGCCCTGATTTATTGGTCTCCTTAGGCAATTTTTGTACAGAACAATAATTCAATGTAAGTATCATTCCTAATATTTTCAGTAAATCCAAATAATGGACAAGATAGAACTAGAACATAAATGAAACACTGAAAACCACTGGCTAGGGGTGTGAACTTTATTGGTCCTTTGCTACATTTTTAAGCAGATAAAAATTTTTAAGGAGCAGCCCCAGAAGAGCTATTTCCTCATTTACCACTTCTACAAATGTACCATGGTACACTCTGCAATTCATAAAAGCAGTATGAAGACAAGATTCTCTACCCCCTTCCTTGTTTATCAGCCTTCTAGCACAGGCTGTTTTACTGCTTTGGATGTCATTGACATGGATGCAAGTGCATGGTACATTTCTTAGAAGGACAGATTTGCAGACACCCCATGCAGAAGACAGCCAGAGCACTTATTTACTTGCTGAGAACTTCAGAAATTCCAGCCCGCGATCTGAGAGCATCACTGTGCAAAATGAGCTGTACTGTGCAGGACAAGCAGGTGTTTGTTTTTCCTGAGGCAGCTTGAAATTTTTTGGCTATATCCATGCAAATATTCATTCCCCCATTACCTTACTGATATTTCATGCATTTGATAAAAGGAATGAATATTTTACCTGAATGATCCACCTTTGTTGAAGGAATGCTCTTAGAAGACATTATCTATGCCATAAACATATGAATGTCTAGGTCAATTTCAGGGAATAACAACTAAACCTACAGCCATGATATGCATTAAGTGCACTGTTAAAGCCCCCCCCCACACACACACACGCATGCACATACAAGCATTCACACGCACACACATACACACAGAGGCAGATCCTGCCCCCCATGTCTAAAATGGCTTTGTCCCAAACATTTGTAAGTCAGTTTGAGTTCAGAACACATTTTCCCATCAAAACTAAATTCTCCTATTAGTGCACAAAAGCCTATTTAGGATTATAATACTAATTTACAAACAATATTCCTGAGAGTGAGAGGCCATGCAGGGCATAAAGAGAAGCAAAAGTGTGTCTTCCCTTTGTTTTTGGCCTATGCACAATTTAGAGACCCATCTTTGATACTTCCTTTTTTGCAACCTTTTCCACCCTCCTTTACTCACTACCTCCCTAGGTTCTTAGAGCTTTCATAATGTGCTCATCATTGCCTACTATAGTGCCCCACTCTCACCTGATTTACCACCTAAAGTATTCCATGTTCCAAAATTGTTTAACCTTTCTTTCCACTTAATCAAGATTCATATTTCCTCAATTATAGATGCCTTCAGGTAGATATTAAGAGGAAGGCAAGATGAATGAACTATTTTATAGTAGTTTCTGAGTAACTGATAACCCTTTCACTATCCCAGAAGTATTTCTATTTTTAAGAGAATGCATGGCAACCCAAATGAATCTAAAATTTGGTGGCATTTCAGGCAATGTAACACAGCCCAGTGAAAAAGATTTGGGGCTATTGGTAGGAAAGATTATCTTTTTTCAAAGAGGAGATAAATGCAGGGGCTGGGGGAGAAATAAGTCAGAGGCAAGTTAGCCCTCCGGAAGTCTTGCACTTCCTTTAAACTGTCCTGCTTTTCAAAGTGTCTTCTATTCCTCCATGTCTGAACCCACAGAGGCAATAAAACCTCAAATTTTTCAAAAAAGCTTTCCTGACAGTTCGAGCGGAGGCTCTATTAGTAGGAAGAATGGCTCCCTATTCCATTAGACAGGGATAGCTCTTTTATGTGAATTGCTTGTGCTTCCTACATCAGGAACTGACTAAGTGTACATAAGACACTTCAAACAATTCCTTCCCCAAAATGTGATATAAGGGCATTTGAACATAGACACCTGGTATCTAAGTGCCAAAGATGCCAGTGCTACAGATAACATGTCATCATTTTTCCTATGTTCTAATATTAAACAAATGGAGTAGCTTTTCATTATACTCTTGGAAGACTTCTCAACCTGAAAAGCATTACTTGTTTTTAATCTAAATAGTTTCTCACCAAATTCCTACTTAGTCATTTAAAAGGAAATGTTATTTCCCTTTGGAAACACTTTACCAAAGACATTTAATGGAACATACAGGTTTTTTCCCCCATTTTTTTAATATCTCATAAGCCATCAGAATATTCCACAGATCATAAGCCTTTTCCATAATGTTTTCATTAACACTAATTTCACGAACTTAATGTCAGACACACATCATGAAAAAATTTCAGATAAACAAAGAAGAAATAGTCATGACAGTTAAGATGACACTTTCTCTGTGTTTTTCCACACATCATAGAGGAAGGTCCAATTGCAAAGGATTGTTCTACACTGGGAGCTAAGAATCTTAATCTCAGACAAAATAAGCATTGGGTGTTATTCCCTCACTATAAATGACTGAGAGACAACTAGAAAAATCACTGAAACAATCCCACTCCCAATTTTGGTATTTTTTAACTAGAGAAAATTATATTCTAAAAATTATGTGATTTTGGCTTCTTTTGTTTTGGAATGCTGGTGCTATCAATGTTGATATAACCAAAGTGATGCAAAAACAGATACAACGTAAAATAATAAAAGACCCAGTCAGGTCAATTAAGTGAGAACAATAGGACTTGCTCCTTTTGATATTTTTTCATAATTAAAGGATATACCTATTTTCCCAATGCATTAGAGAGATAGCATGATGTAATGGAAATAGTGCTCAACTTAACATCGGGAGGACATGAATTTGAATCCCACCCCAGACATTTAACTGAGTGACCTTGGATAAATCACTTAATCATTTGGAGCCTTAGTTTCTTAATCTGTCAAGTGGAGATAATGAAACCTATCAGCTTCTCTGATTATTATCACCAAGAGGATTTCTGAGATATTATTGAAATGACTCACCAGGATGGCTGTTTCTTTTGAAGTATGTAGTGGAATTGGATTTAGATTTGGATGTAAGATAGGTCGAGTTGGAGCCAATGGAGCTTGATGACAATGACTTCCCCAGATTATCTGAACTTTTCTTGATGATATTAGTAGCTGTCTTGCTCCAGTCTGAAAAACAGAAAGATGCTCTTTTTCTATTGTTCTGCTTCACTTACTATGGAGTTTTATTACTTATTCACCAGGCATTTCAGTCATATTTCCACGTACTTTATTTTTAGGATAACTCATCACAAGTGTCTCTATGAGTAGCTTCATGATATCTGGTGTAATAGCACTGGCAGTGAGAAGATAACTAACTTATTTTGACCCAAATGTGTGGTTGTTTTTTAAGATCCATTTAAGTTGGATTTATTTGAAGGTGAAGATCCAGTGGTTTTATCATGGCCTTTATATATTTCATACAGATTACTTCATTACTAAAAGGGAACCAAAAAGTACTTTTGCATAAAGGTAAAAGAGTTACTTTAATTGGTGAATTATTTCTTTAACAGTAAAGTTGAACATTTTGATGCCTGAAGAGTAAGAAAAGAACTTTGATTTAATTAAAAACTGCTCAGATAGAAAGCTAGCTAGCTAACTAGAGATAGGAAATTTTTAATAATTTCCTTTTTTCTTTGTTATTATTTATCCTTTTTTTTTCTACTAGCAAATTGGATTTTCCTTTTTTTTTACCTTTTTTTGGGCGGAGGGGTGGCAATGAGGTTTAAGTGACTTGCCCAGGGTCACATAGCTAGTAAGTGTCAAGTGTTTGAGGCTGAATTTGAACTCAGGTCCTCCTGAATCCAGGGCCAGTGCTTTTATCCACTGCTCCACCTAGCTGTCCAATAGGAAATTTTTAGATGGGATGTGAGCAGTTTTGGACAAAAAATATTCTGTGGCTTAAATCACCTTGTAAAATATATAGGTCAATGCCTCATTTGTATGCAAACAGTCTAGTTCAAAGGAGAATAGAAAAATAATTTATTTTAAAAAATCAGAATAATATAAATACAACCAAATATAGTTTCAAGGACCCAAAATGAGATACTGGACTGTGTTGAGAACTCAGAGCTACAGGGAATTGGACCCTATAATTCATTTGAGTGTAACTTTTAAAACAAGGGGGGGGGAAACCTTAAGGGAATAAAATTAAGAAATTAAGAGAAAGGGAGAGAAGAAGAGGAGAGGGAGAGAACTCATAACTATTTTGAGACTAGGGGTTTGCAGTGCCCAAAGACTGTGATGAGATTGTTCTATAGCTTAAAGGGAACTGCTAACTTACACTTTCTCAATCTTCCTTTAAGCTGGCTATAAGTTCAAAGAATTTGTAAATGTTCTATAAGTTCAAGAATAGAAAATAATAGCTCAAGAATAGAAAAGAAGAGGATTTATTTAATGGTGATGACCAGTAAAGTGGTAACTAGATAAAGGACTTTGGGTTATGCATTTGTTCCTGAATAGATCAATGACATGAAAACCAGCAGTCCAGTGTTGTAAGTTACTCTAATAATGTGACTTCTCTGTGGGGGAAATTATAGCAAGTTTTTTTTTTCCCTGTTAAAGGTCTCATTTCTCAAATATATAGGGAACTGAGCCAAATTATAAAAATAAGAGTCATTCTCCAATTGATAAATGGTCAAAGGATATGAACAGGCAGTTTTCACATTAAAACTATCTATAACCATATGAAAAAAATGCTCTAAATCGCTTTTGATTAGAGAAATACAAAATAAAACAATTCAGATACCACCTCACACCTATCAGATCGGTCAATGTGACAGAAAAGGAAAGTGACAAATTCTGGAAGGGATATGAAAAAATTGCTGGTTAAACTGTAAACTAATCTAGTCATTCCGGAGAACAATTGGAAACTATCCCCAAAAGGCTGTAAAATTGTGCATACCCTTTGATCCAATTATACCATTACTAGGTCTCTATTCCAAAGAGATTTTTGAAAAAAAAATATTCCAGAAAAATATTTGTACAAAAATATTTATAGTAGCTCTTTTTGAAGTGTCAAAGAATTGGAAACTAAAGGGATGGCTATCAATTGGGGAACAGCTTAACAGGTTGTAGTATATAATAATGATTGAATACTATTGTGGTATAAGAAATAGTGAGCAGAATGGTTAAAAAAACAAAAACAAAAAACTTGGGAAGTCTTATATGCAAAGTGAAGTAGGTAGAACCAGGAGAACACTGTAAAGATGATCAACTGTGAAAGATTTGGCTACTCTGATCAAGATAATGATCCAAGACAATTCCAAAGGACCAATGATAAAAAATGTTATCTGCCTCCAGACAGAGAACTGAGAAATACTGAATGCATACTGAAATATACATTTTTACTTTATTTCCCTTGGGTTTTTTTTTGAGTTTATGTCTTTTCTTTTGCAATATGGCTGATATGGAAAGATATTTTACATGACTTCAGATATATAATTGATATTATATGGCTTGCCTTCTCAAGGGGTGTAGGAGGGAGAGAATTTGGAAGCCAAGATTTAAAAAAAAATGATCATTTTTTGGCTTATTGCCAAGTAAATGGTTATGTTTAAGAGCTAAAATTGTCATTATTATGAGTGGCTTTATTTTATATAAATGGCAATACATCAGTGGGGGCTCACAAGAGGATACAAGTGAGGACACACACATTACAATTTGTTTTACCTGAGTTGTCTGCTAAACGAAATCTTCCACAGCACAGATGTCTTCTCCATTGTTTCTGAACATTCTCTTTCATAGCACAGTGGAATACAAATATAAATAACCCTGAAACAACAACAAAAATTATTATTTAAACAACCCTCTGATCATAATTTCTACAGAAGAAAATATTGTTTCCAATCTTAATTTCTCAGGACTATAATGGCCAGAACTAGGTTGTAGGAATAGTATTTTTTAGGACAAAACTGAACAATAGGGATATGATGGAACTAGAAAGGTTACAATTAATTTGATCAAAATATTCTTATTCTCTTTTCAAATAACCAGAGTTACTATTGTGCATGTCACAACCTGGAAAAAAAAAGTTATTAGTACATTCTAGGTGATGGTAACTGGCATACTGGAAAGAGTGCTAATCTTTGTGTCAGAGAGCTTAGATTTAAATCTTGAACCTGCCGTTCAAGCTAATGCCCTGAGACAAGCTACCTATTTTCTCAGACATTAATTTTTTTCATCAATAAAACTGGAAAAAATCCATTTGCCCCGATTACTTCACATAATTTTTGATACAATTATAGAATCTCAGAATGGGATCAATCTAAAAGACTAACTAGTCCCATCTGTGCCTGAACAAAATTCCTCTCTACAATGTAGTATCTAACAACTAGTTTTCCAGATTTGCTTGCAGATCACTAGGAAGACGAAGTCACTACTTTTTGAGGCAACCCATTCCATTTGGTTGCATTTCAATATAGTTGGTTTCCTTTATAATCCTATGTATTTTGTTTTATGTATTTAAAAATATTATTCTGAGAACTTCATCTGTATAATCAGATTACTAAAGGAATCCAAGACCAAAAAATCAGCCCCCAAAAACTGAATAACTCCTGGTTTAGAGAGACTGGAGCTATCAACAGGCTAATTGGTCAGGTTTTGGGTCCTAGAAGAAAAGACAGATTTCTCTACCCCCAGCAGTTACTAAAACTATCTAAAACTATGGCTTAACCTCAGCCGGCCTGTCCAGGGGAACAGTGCTGGGTGGGAGTGGGGATGAAAGACTATGGACCAATGCAGCCACAGATTTAGTTATTTCAGGAGCCTGTCTGACAATACCTCCCATCCCCAAATCCATAAATATTTGCTTAAGGTCCGAAAATCTTTTAGCAAGAAAACAATTCTTTAATTTTCAAACAGACATGAAAGGCTTAAAATGAATGTTCTGATATTTTGCTGTAAATAGCTTTCAGATGAAGTTATAATAATTATCAGATCCTCTCCAGATATTGGAGGAGGGGGCATTGAAGAGAACAGTAAAGTATAGTATACCTGTAGTAGGTTGAGAGGTAGTCATCTAGGGGGAGGAAGAGCATATAGAAAGAAGAGGGCAGGAATAGGGAACATAGTTTCACAAGGTTTGCTTAGGGTCAGCTGAGAAGAACCCAACAGAAGCTAGGCATTAAAAAGGTTTTTGTCAAGAAGTTGAAAAGGCAAAAAGCTTTGCTTCATGTGAAGATTAAACACACATTTGCCATATATCTCTACAAAGATCTTTACAAAGAAGTTTCATAACAATTCCTACTTATTAAGCTATACTATAGGCCAGCTTAAGCAAATAGTTCCTTGTGAATGTGACATACCATAGGATCATGGATTTTATGGTTAAAAGGGACCTGAGACAATTAAATCCAGACTCCTTATTTTTCATAGAAAACTGAGGCATATAAAGGTTAAATGACTTGCCCAGGGTCACCCAGATAGTAGGATTTTAACCCAGATTTTCCTGACTCGAAGTCTAGTGCCTGATGCACTACCACAATATCTCTCAAGTATCCAAGGGCTAGAGTTTGAAAGAGCCACAAAAGGCTATCCAGTCTAGGCCCCTTATCATATAGATGAGGAAACAAGATGTATAAATGACTTGCCTAAGGTCAAACATGCAGTAAATGTCAGAGGGAGGGATTTTAACCTCAGGTCTTCTAATTCCAGAGCCAGTATTCTATCCATTGCTGCTTAATTCAACTTAATGAGTATGTTAATAGTTTATTGTATATAATTATTAGGGGTATTAACTAGAAATGTCCAAATAAGTCAACTATCACTAGACTCTTGTTCTGGCTCCTTTCAATTTAGCCCTCCATGTTCAAAGATTAAAAAGTTGACATTATAAAACGTCTTGTGGACATTAGGATAAAACTATGCTCTGGGAGTAATTTGTTTTAGCTGTGTTGTGCTGCTAAGCTGTGAAACATTTAGCCTTGCTACCATCAGGCACAGATAGGGAGGTAGTCAAGCAAGGTGAAATAAAGTTAGTTTTATGCCCCCACTTTTCGACTCTGCACTGATGTTCTGAATTAAAATTTTGTATCACAAGATTACTCTTTTGCTAATGTTTTTAGGAGCCATCTTTTCATGGCACTATCCTAACTTCCATCTGAGCTTGACTGGGACTCCAAATGAGGAGAACTCTATCTTGCACTATCTATGAGGCCCTGGGGAAAGCTACCTTATTAAGTAATGTCATTAACAATGCCTGCAGTTTCCTATCTCTTAATGATGTTGGGAGGATAAAATGAAATCCCAGGCAGGAGAAGCTTGCAACCTTAGGAATGAACACATTAAAAATATCCAAATTATCATTACATTTGTGTGGATTTTTTCAGCAGTGGGGTCTGGTTCCATTTGAAATCAGAATATGCTTCCCAGAACAAGTTATTCTACTGAAAATCTGGAATGACTAACCTTTGCTAAGTGAATTTAAGTTAATTTGGAGATAATTAGTATACCAAGATTCATTTGGGACCAAAACCTCTCTTTTTTCTGGAATTCTGCCATGGGAAATGTGGTAGGTAAGCACATCTGGAATCAGGCATATGTGGAAGTATGGAAAAGAATCTTAAACCCCTCAGGAAGAAATAGCAACAGATGCATCCATAGAGCCAAGTAGAGCTGAGAGGCTAATACACGGGGAGAGAGATCCAAGGCCCATTAAACGCTCCCCTTCATTCCTTTCCTTTTGCTTGACTATTGTATCAGAAGCAGTTAAAGAGCCAGTGAACTTTAGAATCCTCCACTCTATTTTTGGTTCCGAACTACAGCCTGGGGTGCCTGAGGGTCGTTACAGAGCAACAGTAACAGCAAGTCCCACACTCAAGTGACTGATCTCTACAACTGACCTTCACAGTAATTCCTACTTATTAATCAAAGTATAACTTTAGAAACCTCAATTTAACAAAGGGAGTAAAGCCTCCCCCCATTATTTTCTTATACTTCTTCTCCATAGGGCTTTTTTTTTAAACCTCTTGGCTACATTTACTCTGGCTGGACCCTGTTCTCCTCACCTTTGTCTTCTATTCCATGCACATTCTGCTCAGTATAAGAAAATTTAGTATTGAGAAAGGAAAATAATTCTTGGGAAATGATTATTTTAATAGTTAGCATTTAGAAAATCTTCTGGCGTTTCTAAAGCACTTTACCTAAACTATCTCATTTGACCTCACAACAAAATTAGGAGGAAGGTAGTTGTGATCTTTATCCCCATTTTGCATATGGAACTGAAGCTTAAAGATCATGGTCACCGAGCCAATAAGTAAGTATCAGGGGCTGGATTTGAAACCAAGACTTTGGTATTCTAAACCCTCTGTTCTTTTCCACTCCACTCTACTGCCTCTTGTTGCCAACTGTGTTCCCTGTTCTTTGTATTTCTATAGTCATTGTGTTACTCTACCTTCACATCTTGCTCATGTTTCCTGACTACTTTCATGTCAAAATTTTCTCATCTATGAGAATAATGACCCTTAGGAAGTAACTACTTCACTCTACTCCAGGAGATCTCTATCCCTTCCTGTTCTTCTAAAAAGAAAGGGTACAACAGTTACTGGAAGTCCTTATCTCTGAACATTATAATCCTAAGGAGGCATCCCCATATCTTAATTTTGTTTATCTGACTACTGGCTGTCTGACCCAAGATTAGGAAATGCTGTGGAAAGGAAGGGGGAAAGGATTAGATCATAAACAGATTTTGGGAGGGTCAGTGATAGGGAAAAAATGCAATAGGGTACAACTTTTAAGTCTACTCACATAGTAAACTAGCAAGGGGGAAGGCATTTAGGAACAGCAGGACTATACTTAAATTAATCAGATTATAAAGGGATAATCTCTACATAGCTTTTGGAAATTGGGAGAGAATGGAAGATTTAGGAGTTAACTCAACAGCTCTCTTCAAGTGTTTTAAGGGCATATTCATCATCTATAAGAAGGATTAGTTTTGTTCTGCTCATCCCCTAAGGGCAGAACTCAGAGTAATGGGTAGAAGGCAGAAAGAGGCAAATTTACTGTTGATATGAAGAAAGACTTTTCAATAATCAGCTTTCCCAAAGTGGCATTGGAATTCAAAGGCATTGATAGCAAGTTAGATGCCCTCATTGGTTGTCTTCAAGAAAAGTCTAGGTGGTCACTTGTCAATGAAGTTGCAGAGGGAATTACTATTTAGGAATAGGGTAAGACTAGCTGGTGTCAAAGGTACCTTCCACCCCCGAGACTATAATTCTGTAGTCCAGAATAGAGAAAGTGAATCCAGGACTGTCTCAAACTAAGAAAAAGAACCACAAAGAAAATCATAAGTAGTATGGGAATTAATTTCTCTTATGTCAATAATAAAACACTGCTGGCCTTTCCTCTCCCTCCCCTCACCCTGGACACAACTGAAATATTTTAAAATACCCACTAGTTCAAACATCCTAATGGAAATAAGACTCTCTGTCATTTGGCTAAGTCTTTTTTTTTCCCATTGCATGTTTGTGTTTGGTCTTTTTAAAAAAGTCCTTTACTCATTTATGAAAAACTAACAAAAGACATTTACTTTAATAACTCAACCAGAATGTTGGTTCCTACAGAGGGAAAGCTGAGGGTTGTATTGGAAAGAGCCCCAAACTCCAAACTAGGACAAGGTTAGAGTCTTGGAACAATCAGCTATTGCTTATTGTATTTCGGGAAAGCCCCTAAACCTTTTTGAGTCTTAATTTGAACTCACAGGGTTCTTGTGAACTATATGACCTATAAAATGGTACATAAATGGGAGTTTTTTCCAATAATAATAACATGAATCAGTCTCATAATCTGGAAAATTGGGATAATAAAATTTACATGACCTACTTCAACTTATAAAGTTCTACAAAACTGTAGATATTATCATTTATTACTATTATTATTGTAGAATTAACATAGAAATCATCTTCTTAGTTTGGTCTGGGTAATAATTATTTGGTGTCCGGGCAGATTTTTTTTTAAAGTAGCCAAATATTTTTATCTTAATTTTAAAAATTGCCATTAATGATAACCTCTAAAAAAGAACACGAATGTTTAAAAGCTTTAAATTCAGGGCAAACGATATTGCCAGCCTTTACTTCCACTGAAAATTGGAGTCAGCACAGTGAAATAGAAGGAAAGCTAGATTTGAAGTCAGAAGACTTGGATTAAAATACTACCTCTAGAGTTTACAATCTGTATGACTTTGGGCAAGTCATTTAACTTCTCTGCAACTCCATTTTTTCACCTGTAAAATGAAAGGATTGTACTAGATGACCCTGAGATCTCTTCTAGCTCTAAATTTATGGTTCTATGGTTCAGGTTCTAAGGAACCTGATGGAAGTTTAAAAAATGGACTTTGAATTAGCCATCTAAATTCCTGGTTAGTGGGGATATTAACTATTTCAACAGGGCTTTTTTAAAGCAAGGAATCTAGATGGGTGCACACTATGTGTTAAGGCATCATTTCTTTCACTGCCTACATGACTGAGAGGATATTTCAGGGAAAGAAGATGTATGTCAGAGATGGCTAAAAGAAATGGAACCTATCTCAAAAAATAAAGAAAGACTACATACAGGGAATGTAGCATAGCTGGAGAACGGGCAGTAATAAGAGAAGCTAGTGACTTAACTTCAAAACTGTTTCACTTTTCAGATAACTAGGTCAATTAAAAATTGGGCAAATGATATCTGAAGGCTCAAATACTTGAAAAGAGCTGCTGTAATTTCATTTCTATCAGTGATTACTGATTGTATTGTGGCTCCAATAATTCTCACCTGGTGATCAACTTTCTCCTTTTCCACATTTAGCTAGGTTGGTGCTTGAAAAGTGGTCAATTACTTCCACTCAGTTAGTGGAACCTTTGAGAATACAATTACTTGCCCACATCAAGCACCTAGGTGGTGTAAACTGTTAGAATGCTGGAGGGAGGATAACCTTTGTTAGAAACTTAACACTGCCACTAACCATGTGACCCTGAGCCTCAAACCTGTGTGATATCACCTCTCAGCCTCACTTTCCTCATATGTAATACAGGGTTAATAACAGCACCTACCTCACAGTGTTGTTGTGAAGATCAAATGAGACAATATGTAATGTGTTATGCAAACCTTAAAGTGATGTATTTTCAAAATCAGTATTGAGCAGGACTTTGGGCCAGGGATATCTAGGGTCGTGTAGACAAGATAACTGGGTAAGTGAAGCTTTTTGAGCTGATGTGTTCAATTATATAGGTTCAGACAAAGAATAATTATCTCAGTGGCTCTTAAATGGTCATGCTGTTCCTTGTGAAATTTCTTGCAGGCTACCAATCTACTCCTTGGTACACTGGTATTTCTTTAGAGCCAAAGGATGAATAATTTATTTCCCAGCAATTTACAGGATCAGAGCCAATATGATGTAGCCACAGGTGTTAGGGATGGAAAACTCCTGGTTCATCTTCACCTTTATGCCAACTCAAGATTCAGGGTGAAAATGATCAAATCACTGGAATAGCCTGGTTTTCTGAAAACTCATACACTATCCTTTTTAGAAGAGATATGACATACACTTAACACATTTTCCTGAGTCATTTGTCCCAGTTTTCCTTAGTTTTGAATTTTATCCTGTTACATTAATTAATCCATGAACAATGTTAAAACATCTCCCTAACTCAATCTTACTTCGAGGCTTTTAGAAGATTAAATCCCTCTTTGTTAATCATTCATTAAATGTATGTTTATTGATTGTTTCAGTGTGAACAGATTTTAAGAGAGAGTTTGAATATATAATCTTGAAAAAACAGATCTCTCTCTCATTCCCAAAGGACTGAGCATTCTGTTCTATAAACACACATTAATAAAATATCATGCTATACTACTGAATTCAAGTCTTAGACATTATCTAAATCATGCCTCCACCTTTGTAACCTTCTTTTAAAATATAACATTAAATATATTTTGGTGACATCCTCCTTGAATATGTGTGTACACACACAACACATTTCACTAAGTCCTCACTCTCTCACAATGAGGTTACCAAGCGTTCTTGAAAGTTGTGTATGCCAGCAGAGTGTAAGCTTGGTAAGGTCTTAACAAGCTGGAAAAGGGTTCAAGTGTGCCCAATGGTGGATCACGAGTCTGCTGTCTGAGGACCAGACAGCTAAATTGAGGAGGTTCATCAACAAACTTGCCACAGGGTGATGACTAATAGATCATCCAGTAAGTTTGTGAGTAGCCATGGTCTGTATAAGTGGAAGAAGGGCTTAAACTCAGAAAATGAAAAGTACTTGAAATGTTGAGTCATTATAGTACTTGGTACTAAAAGATGCTAATGAAGAGTGAGCTGTGTGTGTAAAAATTGGCAGGAGGTGTATTAGTATAGAGAAATGGATTTGGAGCCTGAAGACCTAAGTTCAAAACCCAGTTCTGCCATTACTCTTTAGGTGACCTTGGTCAAGTGGCTTTTAACCAGTTCCCTAATCTGGGGTTGGATGATATGTTTCTAAGGTCGCCCTGAAGTTATGTGACACTGGCTTTGGAACTAAAGGACCTAGGTTCAAATCTTATCAAAGATGTTTACTACATAACCTTGGACTACTTATTTAACTTCCTTGGCCTTCAGTTGCTCATCTTCAAAATGAAGAAGTTGGAATAGATGCCATAGATATGTCCCTTTCTGCTTTCAACTTATTACCCTACTATTCTTTTTCCAGTTCTGAGTTCTATAACCTAATATATGCGTCTTGTGTGTTATATGAAAATATAAGCAATCTTTTAGACTGTGACAAATCTTACTGTGGTTTCAAGTACAGCTATCTAAAAGGTATTTAAAAATAAGACTGGGACCATAAGAAGCTCTTCTTTGTTCTACTGGTGATGGGAAAAGCACAATACCACCAAAATGCTACTATACTCTTATGGAAAAAAGCACTTTCCTTAGTTGTGCTGTGCTCTGTAAGCATTATCTATTTTTACTGTTGGAGATCCAATATTGAATCCTGATAAATTTCTCTAGGGTACTGGGAGGTGGGGAGGAGAAGAGTGTTAAGCTTTTTCACATGCGGATAGAACCCAGTTTACTAATGGTATTGTATAATTTGGTAAAAAAAAAAAAATAATGAATGTAAGTCCTAGGTAAAATGTTGCTGCCTACTCTTTTTCATTTACCGAATACCCAAGTTCATGTCTGCTGTACTCCTGCATTCAACAGTAATATTATGCGTCTGTTAGTACACTACTGACATCATTATGCAGTAGGTGGCCAGAAGTATCTTGGCCAACCTCTTCCCAGCAATAGAAAACAGTAAATTGATTTTTATTTCTTTAGAATGAATCATGCTTTATTTCCTGATGCATGGTCTAATGTCCTCCAGCAATACTAATTGATATATGTCAGTAATTTCTTCACAACTTTTCTAAATCATGCAGGTTCTTTTAAAAGTAATTTGCATACATCACTGTTTTCTTAATTTATATTCTTCACTACAAGAAAAATATAATATTACTTTATAAGTGTCCTGATTCCTTCCTACGGTAGAACAGATAAAGACAAATTAATGTTTATAAATCAGTGTGTCATTTAATAATGTTATATAGAAAGCTCATTTGTCAGCCTTTAGGGAGAGAAATGGTTGAAATGACAAACATGTAAGTTTTCTTATATGGGAGTTATAAAGAGAGAAGAGCATGGATTACCAGGGGAAGCTAGAAAATTATAACATTGAATTTTGTTTGCTTCCAGTTTCTATACTTCATTAGGTACATTCTAGTACTAGATCTAAAATTTTATAAATCTCATTTTCCCCCTTTAGCTAATCACATAATATGTGTTTTTATGTTTACATTATACTATATAATTCTACTAGATTACAGTGTATACATGCTACTTATCAAGAATCCAAATCACCAGAAGGCACAAACTACTGGATTTGAATTATATTATGTAGTCTACTTAAAAAAAAAAAAGATGTAAAAAACTAATCACATAAAAGTAACTTCCATGATATCATACTGGGCTCAGTACAGATATAGCCCAATCTCCTACACCTTTGACATTTACAATTTTAGACATTTGTATTGATGTTCATAATAATGGCCCTGATGTATTGTAAGGTAATGATGTTCATTTTGAATTAAAGAAAATAACAGTGCAATGAGTGTAGTTTTTGGTATAAAGTATATTCTATTGCCTTCTGATTTTGAACAATGAATTGGTAATTCATAAATGGTAGATGTGATAACTTAACCAGAATCCCTGATTGTCAAGTCATTTTGGAAAAACAAAAGTTTATTATACTTACCTAAAAGAACAACATTTTAAAAATGCATTGGGTAGTTATTAGACTACAGATACACAACACTGTAGAGATACTTTCTGAATCCTCTGTACAGTTTCTTTAAAATGTCTGACCTCTATATGTGCTCTTTTAAATAAAGTATATCTTTTTTACACACACACACAAAATCTCTCACAGGAGAGCTGTAGCATGAAGAATAAACTACCAATATAGATCTTCAGTGCTTACTTAAAGAAGGTTTGAACTGGACAAGACATGAAAGAATCTCTAGCCCAGAGCCTTCATTTTACAGAATAGGAAACTGAGGCCCAGAAAGCTAAAGTGACTTTCCTAGGATCATACAACTACTTAATGGTGAAGCTAAACTACATCATCTTTCCATAAAATCAAGTAAATACTATTTGGTAGAATAATATGTTCTGCGTTAGTGCCTTCTAAAATGAACTTTCCTTTCTAGGATATTTTTAAGAAAGTACTATCGGATATGCATAAATCTGTTTTGAATTTGCACAATTTAAAGTCAGTCTTAAAATGCAGAGATTTATGAAGAACAGAAACTTGATGAGGTTTACAGCATTTTCCCCTACTGACAGGAGAATCATGCTGGGAAAAAGAAAACATCCCAATTCTCATTAATGGAAACAGACCTGAACAGACTGCTGTAGCTGTTGAAATTGTCTGAAACTGCCAGGAAATTCTAATAGCAAAAACAAGTTTGAAGGGACTAGATCAATGTGTCTTTCATGGGTAAGCTATGGAATCTCAATATGTAAAGCTACAGGATTTATAAAATAAATAGACATTTTCCTAAGTATTTATTTGGGCATCTTTGCAATGGGAGATACAGAAGAGATTAAACAGAGAGGATGTCTCACTTTTGTAGAAATGGATCATGAGGAAATTTTTATACAATCTTAATACATAGTTTCTCTCCTTTGAGGGTTATTGGTGTAATGAGTGAATATAATGAGCCTGTTTCTTTTCTCCTGGCATGGGAAAACAGAGTAGACTATAAGTGGCAAAACTAGCTATAATGCAGTTACTTTGGGAGAAAGACTCAGGCAAATTCAATGTCAAACTCTGGAATACTTCCAAGGTCGCCCCAGAGCACAAGCCATTCCCAACTCGGCAGAATTGTTTTCACCTCATTCAACTTTTACCTTCATTTCTATTCATAAGATGATTAAATTTTAATAGCAAAAAAAGTAATCAATTGCACATAATTACATATATTTAAAGGATGGGCAATATGGCTAGTCAGCAGTTCATGCTGAAAAGACTTTGGGATTTTAAAGGACTGTAAGATCAAATTGAGTTATGGGTATGATACAGATGAAAGAGAAAAAAAATTCAACTTGACCATAGTTTCTTCTTCTTCTTCTTCTTCTTTTTTTTAAGAGGGCAATGAGGGTTAAGTGACTTGCCCAGGGTCACACAGCTAACAAGTGTCAAGTGTCCGAGGCTGGCTTTGAACTCAGGTCCTCTGAATCCAGTTCCAGTGCTTTATCCATTGTGCCACCTAGCTGCCCCCGACCATATGTTTTTTGTTGTTGTTGTTTTTTGTTGTTGTTGTTTTTTGTTGTTGTTTTTTGTTGTTGTTGTTTTTTGTTGTTGTTGTTTTTTGTTGTTGTTGTTTTTTGTTTTGTTTTGTTTTGTTTTTTTAGTGAGGCAATTGGGGTTAAGTGACTTGCCCAGGGTCACACAGCTAGTAAGTGTTAAGTGTCTGAGGCCGGATTTGAACTCAGGTACTCCTGACTCCAGGGCCGGTGCTCTATCCACTGCGCCACCTAGCTGCCCCTGACCATATGTTTCTTAATGAAAGCATCACATCCAAAACAAGGGGAGGTAGTTACATTGTACTATGTATTGAATAGACAACAGAGGGAAAATTATGATCAATTTTGGGTGCCATATTTTAAATGGGTCCTTGGCAAATAATGATAATGAGAGAAGATGATCTGGAATTTATTAACGACAGAGATGATATATTTTTCAAATCTGTAGATGGTACAATGCAAGGGGTACAGAGGGGGCAGTTGGTGGAGCAGTAGATGGAGTGTCAGGCCTGGAGTTAGGAAGACTCATTTTCCCAAGTTTAAAATCAGGCCTCAGACACTTACTAGCTGTATGACCCTGGGCAAGTCACTTAACCCTATTTACCTTAGTTCCTCATCTAAAATGAGTTGGAAGAGGAAATCACAAATCACTACCATATCATTGCCAAGAAATCCCCAAATGGGATCACTGAAGAATCGGATAGGAATCAACAATAATAACAACAATAACAAAGCAAGAAGAGATAAACACCAGAGTGGAAAAAAGGGTCAGGATCCTGAGAAAGCTTGACCTGTTAAAACATTGGGGTTGAACTAATGAGATTACATTTCATAAGGAAAAATGTAAAGCCCTACACATAGATTTTTTTAAAAAATCAGCATTTCTGTTACAAGGTAGAGGACATTGTGGTAGGGAAAAACATTTTTCTGAAAAAGTTATGGGGATTTCTGTGGACAGCAAGCTCAGTATGAGTCACCAGAGTTATATGGAGGCCAATAAAGCTAATCATGGTTTGCATTAAGAAAGGCATGAGTGGTCAGAATAAGGAAGTGTTAGTCTACATCCTAGTCAGAGCACACCTGGAATATTGTATTTAGTTCTGGGCACCCCACTTAAGGAAGGACGTTGTTAAAACAGAGATTATCCAGAGAAGGGTGGCCAGGATGGTAAAGACCTTCAGATTCACAGAGCAGTTGAAGGACCTACTGATGTTTAGCCTAGAGAACAGAGCACTGGGAAGGGATTGGGAAGGAATAAGTCACCCCCAGGTAGCTAAAGGGCTATAATATACAAATAAAAAGGTTTGAACTTTTGTTTAGCCTCAAGGTGAAGAACTGAAAACAATGTGTGCAAGTTCTAAAATGGCAAATTTAGTCTTAACCCAAGGAAAAACTTCCTACCAATTAGAGTTGAATGGGTTATATTGGGCAGTACCATTTTCCCTTAAATTATCAGTTGTCTAGCAAGTTTCTATGACCATTTGTGGCACATATCGTAGAACGGTACTAGTTCTCACACTTTTTGGTCTCAGGACCCCTTTACACTCTTCGAAATTATTCAAGATTCCTAAGAATTCTTGGTAATATAGATTTTATCTATTGAAATTTGTCATATTCAAAATGAAAGTTTCTTAGTATTATTAAGAAAATAATTTTAACCTCACAGACTCCCTGAAAGGGTCCTAGGGACTTCCAAGAGTCCCTGTATCACTCTTTGAGATCTACTGCTGTCGAGAGATCATTTTTCCAGTATGGATTGTACTAGATAACTTTTGAGATCCCTTCTAAATCTGAAATTCTGTGATTCTGAGTTACAAGGCCAGCCATTATGGGAAATATGAGAGGATTTTTCCTTTATAGTGTGTAATTTAAAATTCTAAATGTGGGTCCCAGTTCTCATGCGGGTCTGCCAAATCTCATCTATCACATTCCATTATCTTGACAATAGGGTTCATCTAATTCATCAAGCTAAGTATATAACTATATGGTCATTGGATACTTTATGATAGGTTGTTTCTATAGTTGATACGAATTCCTAAACTTGTTTTATGTCATAGTGCCCTTTGATAGTCTTGTGAAACATACAGATCCCTTCCACAGAAGAAAGTATAAATGCTCTAAACCATTATTGATTAGAGAGATGAAAATTTAAAACAATCTTGAGTTATCATTTTACACCTGCCAGATTGGCTAAAATGATTGCAGGGAAAGTGACAAATGTTGCAGGGGAGGTGGAAAAATTGGTATACAGACTCATTGTTAGTAGAATTGTGAACTGATTCAAGCATTTTAGAAAGCAATCCGGATTATGCCAAAAGAGTTATTAAACTGCTCATACCCTTTGACCCAGCAATACTACTACTAGGTCTATTGCCAAAGATGATTAGGGAAAAAGGAAAAGAACCTATATATTCCGAAAAGTTTACAGCACCTTCTTTGTGGTGGCAAAGATTTGGAAATTGCAGGGATGCACTTCAATTGGGGAATGACTAAACAAGCTGTGGTAAATTATTGTGATGGAATACTACTATGCTATAAGAAACAATGAGCTCACTGATTCTTCTCTTATAACATGACTAATGCGGAAATATGTTTAATGAGATTGTACATATATAACCTATATCAGATTACTTGCTGTCTTGGGGAGGGGGGAGGAAGGGGAGGGAGGGAGAAAAATTTGAATCTAGAAATCTTACAAAAACAAATGTTGAAAACTATCTCTAAATGTAACTTGAGAATAATAAAATATTTATATGAAAAAAAAGAAATGATGAGTTCAGTGATATTAGAAAAAACATGGAATGACTTTCATGAAATGATGAAGAAGGAAGTGAACAGAACCAAGAGAACATTGTATACATTAACTCTCCAATTGAGAAACTGTCAAAGGATAAGAACAGGCAGTTTCTAGATGAAGAAATTAAAGCTATCTATAGCCATATTTTTAAAATGTTCTCAATCACTATTAATTAGACAAATGCAAATTAAAGCTACTTTGAGGTACCATCTCACTCCTATTGGTTAATATGACAAAAAAAGGAAAATGACAAATGTTTCAGAAGATATGGGAAAATTGGGACACTAATGCATTGTTTATGGAGTTGTGAACAGATCCAACCATTCTGGAGGACAATTTGGAACTATGCCCAATAAGCTATAAAACTATGCATATTTTTTGATACAGCAATACCACTACTAGGTTTATATACCAAAGAGATCATAAAAAAGGAAAAAGGACTCACATGTACAAAAATATTTATAGCAGCTCTTTTTGTGGTGGCAAAGAATTGGAAATTGAAGGAATGCCCATCAATTGGGGAATGGCTGAATAAGTTGTGGTATATTAATATATTGGAATACTATTGTGCTATAAAAAATGATGAGCAAGCAGATTTCAGAAAAACCTGGAAAGACTTACATGAACTGATGCTGAGAGAATTGAGCAGAACCAAGAGAACAATGTACACAGTAATAGCAACATTGTGTGATGAACAACTGTGATAGATGTAGCTCTTCTCAGTAATACACTGATCCAAGATAATTTCAAAAGACTCATGATGGAAAATACTCTCCACATCCAGAAAAAGAACTATGGATAATGCAGAAATATGTTTAACATGATTGTAATGTATAACCTATATCAGATTACTGGCTTCAGGAGGGGGAGAAAAGGGAGAGAGGGAGAAAAATTTGGAACTCAAAATCTTACAAAAAGGAATACTGAAAACTATCTTTACATATAAATGGAAAAAAATTAAATAGTATGAAAAAAGAAAGCCAAGGTGTACGCTTTTTCCCATTTGAGTTCTTAGACTCCTCAAAATGTCTAATTCTTGCTCTATAGTAATATACCCTCTTATATTTACAGTAGAAAAAGATGTGAATAATTAAAATAAACATTCAGGAAAACTTTAAGGCACTTTATTGTCATTCTTTGAGATAGACTAATTACTGAAACTTCCTTTTTGCTAAGCAAACAGTCCAAGAAAGCTCCATGAACTCTTCCAAGAAACACACTAGGTAATAAAGGCAAGTTAAAGCTAGATTATAGAAAATACTAAAATAACATTTCTCTTACCTTGTAATGAATTGAAGATGGAGAAGAGGTACATGAAAGCAATGTTTAAGGGTCCCCAGGCAAAGAAGGCAAATCCCCAGGTCATGCCTAACAGAAAGGTGAGGCTAACCACACTCCGGAGGTTCCTCAGAATCTCTTCTCGAAGGGTCCTGTTGCTTCTTTTCCCATTCCTCCCACAGATCTGCACCATTACCACAATGAACATGGCAACATTCAAGAGAAACATGACTCCAAAATAACCAGCACAGGTCACATAAAACACCACTGGATCCTGGATCCAACAGCTGGAAAGAAGCAAACCCAGAAAGCAGTCTCATGTTAGTGATTACTACCATGCTCCAATATTGGTGGTTTCCTATTAAGCTTTGGGAGGATGGGCAGGGAAAGGTTTGGCTTGGGTCTACTGCTAAACAGTGGCCATATAGTGATCACTTTCACCTCTCTGGTGCTTAATTTCCTCATTCCTAAAATGAGGGCATAGAATGGATGGTTTATTTAAATATTCAATAGCCTGATTTCTCTATCTAACCTAGAGGAGAATTTTAAAAATTAAAGTTGATTCTGAATCATATCAAATTTAATTTTTTTACTATACTTATCTTCTCTAAAGGTAAGCTATTGAGTTCAGTTGTTTTTCATGTCTGACTCTTCTTGATCCCATTTGGGGTTTTCTTGGCAAAGATAATGGAGTGGTTTGCCATTTCTGTCTCCATCTCATTTTACAGATGAGAAAACTGAGGCAAACAGGATTATGTGACTTGCCCAGTGTGACACATCTAGGGGAATATCTGAGGCCAGATTTGAAATCAGGAAGATCAGTCTTCCTGACTTCTGGCCTGGCACTCTATCCAATGCATCACTTAGCTGCCCCAAAGGTGAACTAGAGATTCTAATTCAAGGAAGCAAATTTTACCCCAAGGGATATTGGTGAGACTTGGTGGGATGGAATATATACCCAGAATTTGACTTCTGAAAATAGTGAATTCAAAAAGAACAAAATTTTGGGAGGTGGATTACTATTATATTCTATGAATATGAATATATATATGTATATATATATAAATATATATGTGCGCATATACATATATTCATGTGAATAATAAGAGGGGAGAAATATGATACATAGCATTTGAGTAAGGCTCAAGAGGCATAGAAACAGAAATGATGTATGTGTATGTTATAGACCCTAGCTTCTTAAAACTGTGGGTCACAACCCCATATGGGATTGCATAACTGAATATGGGAGTTGCCAAAATTTTGGCAACAGTAAAAGGTTAGTATACCTATCTTCTATACCTATATACCTGGGATTGCCTAAAAATGTCTTGGGAGAAAAGGGGTCACTAGTGGGAAAAGTTTAAGAAGCCCTGCTATAAACTATATGGACAGAATTAAGAGTCTTCAAATTGTAATTTAATGAGTTTGACTTCTCTGTTCCTGAAAAAATTCTAGAGTATATTGTTAAAGGGATGACTTTTGAGCATTTCCTTTTATTGACAAGTGGGGAGGGTAAAGAGAATAAGCATTTATACAGAACTTACTATGTGTCAGCCACTATACTAAACACCTTACAAATATTATCTCATTGGATCCTCGAAATAACCCTATGACGTAAATGCTGTTATTATCCCCACTTAACAGTTAAGGAAACTGAGGTGAACAAAGGTTAAATTAAGATTTAATTAAGTTCAGGGTCACAAAAGTAATAAGTGTTTGAGGCTACATTAGAAATCATGTATTCCTGACTCCAGGCTTTTTCCACTTGGCCACCTGACCACCTCTGCCAAAGCAGAGATGAGATAACAGCAAACAGAATAGACCTCAGAGTCAGGAAGACCAGGGTTAAAGTCCTTCCTGTGAGATTACTGGTCGTATGACTCTATAATTTAGGGTTAAGTCATTTACTCTTTTTGGTAAGGCATTGAGGGTTAAGTGACTTGCCCAGGGTCACACAGCTAGTGAGTGTCAAGTGTCTGAGGCCGAACTTGAACTCAGGTTCTCCTGAATCCAGGGCCAGTGCTTTATCCACTGTGCCACCTAGCTGCCCCAAGTCATTTACTCTTTCAATGACCCACTCTAATCTCTAATCAGCAGGTCTTTAGTGGCATGCCCCAGGAATCTGTCCTTGGCCTTGTACTAGTCCATATTTTTTACTAATGACTTGAAGGCCCAGAAGCATGTTCATGAGATTTGCAGATGTTATCAAGCTGGTAAAGGAAAGCTATCTTGCTTGAGAACAGAGTCTATAGTCGAAGAGATCACACCAGTCTAGAGTTATGGGCCAAAGAACATATGGAAAAATTGAATAGGGAGAAACATAAAACTCCACATTTTTGTTCTAAACTTCATAAATACAAGAGTGAGGAGGAGTGGTTAGACAAATACTCACCTCTCAAGAAAGATTTCATCAGTTCAGTGGATTGCAAGTGCAGTACAATTAAACAGTATGCCATAATCTACTACATCTAAAGTCTTGTATTTAGATCTGTTCACATCTTGGGAAATATGTAGAAAAGATGCAATTCTATTACTCACAACTCATTGCCTTGTCCCTTGATGTCTTGTCCATAACTTTCTTTCCCATATATTTCATTTGCATTTGTATTTCTACTTGCTAGAACAATGGTTACCACCAGAGCAGGCAAACCTGTCATAAAAGATCATGATATCATAAGCATCTTTGATTTCTTTAAAGCCCAATCAGGGCAAGTAAGAAAACATTCTTTTCATAGCAATAACTTGAAACATTAACTAACATTAACTTTTCCTCCAGGTAAGAATTTGAAAGCTGCCAAAAGCTTAATCCAGGCAATATCTCAGGTGCACATGGTAAATTTTTCCTCTGAACTATATCCCACCAAATCTAATTCTCCTCCATACTTTTTCTAGGTGCAGAAATTGCTAGGTATGCATCTGGTATGGATTGTACATAAATTAAAAGAAAAATAAATGACAAACTCATTTAGTTAGGATGAGATATACATTCTACATTAGCGATAATTAAGACATTTTTCTTTCAAAGGAGGAATTGCCCATAACCTGGAGCTTTGGGGGATGAAGGAGTAGGTGCCTAGCCTTGAGCATCTTATGAGTCCTGTCTATTTCTGATCCAGTTGGGCTCTATGAATGGTGTTACTTCTGATTCATATGTGGCAAAAATGACAACAAACAGAGAGTAAGGCTCTTCTAATTACTATAGTCTAAGGAATTCTGTTGTTCTCTTTTGACAAGCAAAACAGTCAAATATGTCAAAGAGACAGCTAATCAGCATCTTGTATGTTTTGTGGTTTCCAGCTGAAGAGCCAGAATATCATCTTAATTAAATAAACCATTATCACATCGTTTGGCTCCCTTAATGACAGCTTGTCAGGACTGCCAAAGTTCAAGTACATCCACATAGGGAAATTTTTTCTTATCTCTTCCTTAGAACAAATACATCTTCAGATTGCTCCTTTCACCTGATACAAAATTTATAGCATTCTCTCACGTATAGTTTGGTTTACTAGGTGGCTCAGTAGATAAAGCATCTGGTCCTGGAGTCAGGAAGACCTGAATTCAAACCTAGCCTCAGACACTTGCTAGTTGTGTGACTCTAAGCTAGTCACTTAACCCTGTTTGCCTCAGTTTCCTCATCTATAAAATGAGCTAGAGAAGGAAATGGCAAACCATGCCAATATCATTGCCAAGAAAACCCCAAATGGGTACATGAAAAATCAGATATGACTGGTCAACAACAACAAACACCTCTATGTTGAACCATAGAGGTACTGGTCAAAACACGTATCTTGGACACCTAGGGTGCTATGAAGAAACACTCTCCTGTGGCAGTTTTCAGTCTTTTTTTTAGTCATGTTTAACTCTTTG
The DNA here is from genome assembly GCF_019393635.1 of Dromiciops gliroides. Taxonomy (NCBI): domain Eukaryota; kingdom Metazoa; phylum Chordata; class Mammalia; order Microbiotheria; family Microbiotheriidae; genus Dromiciops; species Dromiciops gliroides. The sequence continues at coordinate 381,032,453 of NC_057864.1, read as the reverse complement.
TGACTCCATTTGGGGGTTTCTTGGCAAAAATGTGGGAGTGGTTTGCCATTTCCTTCTCCAGCTCATTTTACAGATGAGGAAACTGAGGCAAACAGGGTTAAATGACTTGCATAGTGTCACACAGTATATGTCTGAGGCTAGATTTGAACTCAGGAAGATGTCTTCCTGACTCTTAGCTCAGTATTCTATCCACTGTACTACTTAACTGCCTTTGATGAATCCTTCTTTATTGCTCCTAGAGGAAATAATTGAAGGAAAAATCCCAGCCCTAGGTGGACATGGAAGAATTAATCAGACATCTCTTCTCAGGCAAAGGTGATGATATCCATTCCAGAAGCCATACTGAGAAATCTTTGCAAAGAACCATACATGTCTTCTGATCACTTTTTCAATCACAAACTTCAAAGCCTAATCACATACAGTGGATGGGTGTATCTAGAGGGTGGAGCACCATGACCAACTTTATTTGGCTTAGGGTTTAAAGCTAGCTCATGTGCTTTGAAGCATAATGGAATCATACAACTCAGTGCCAGATGCTTTCTCAGAAGACCTGGGATGGGTTGGCATTTGGGTACACAGGAAATAGATATGATGGTGACTCATGGGCCTTTCCCTTTATCACCACATTGAGAATCTATTCTATGGATCATGATATCATCCTGGAGAAGATTTGTACCTTGAAATACCTCATTTATAGTCAGGAGCTTTCCTTTGACTGTGTCTGGAGTTAGAAAATATCGATGCTGCTATGAGAGTCTAGCAAAGCACATAACCTTTGCTCACTTACCCCAGCCAATGATGCAGAATTTCAATATGTACCGGCGAATGTAAGTATTGAATACTTTAACCAGAGCAATGTACATGTGAACTGCCTCCAAGCCCATCCATGTGAAGGTGGCCAGAAGGAAGAAATGCAGAAGGGCTGCAACAGCTACACAGAGTCCATCAATGTCAAATGAGGTGATCCAACCATCAAGGAGGAAGATTAAATTGAGAAACAATAGGGCAGTACTAAGATTCATCAAGATTTTGGAGGGATAATCTCTCCGTAGTTTTCTGAAATAAAGCACAGAAGGCGATACATAAACAACAACCATAAATATGGTTGGAAGTAAAGTTACCAGTGGTAAGGAATGAGGGTTTTATTTGACTCTGCAATGACTGGTGGAATACAACCAGATGTAAACAAATGAGGCATTATAAAAGAATGATAGGATCACAGACTTGGAGATTAGATTTTTATCTAGTTCAGCCCTTTCCAGAGGATGGTCCTGACACTAAGAATGGATAAATGACCTACTCAAGGTCATATATGTAATAGGTAGCAGAAGTAAGGAATTGAACACAGGTACTCTTATTAATGGTATTCTCAGGAGATGTCAAGGACATGTATAATTATACTTGTCTGTCTGTATAAGGTTTTTTCCTCTTATTATAAATTAAAATTTTAATGAAAAGGAAATAGCATTACTTCACCTCACCTAATGCAAATTTCATAGGAAAAAAATCTCGTGTATTAAAAATAAAATAAAACTTCCCTCTTTATCTTTTATGAACTGTTAATTGTTCCCTGCCAATAACTAATACTAATTGTTAACTTAGAAGCCACTTTTCAAAGATTTTTGAAGAAAACCTATCAATATGTTTTCTTTTTCAATTAAATTAAGTGAATTTTGATTTTTAAAATTGCTAAGAATTAAACCACAGCACTGCTAGAGAGCAGTAGAAGTTTGGATTAATTCTCTAATATGAAGATTTTTTCATGATATATAATACCATCATGCAAGAATATCAGTCATGTAAGAATAAAATTTAAGAAGAAACTAAAGGTCATTCATATATTAGATTCCCTTAAGAAGAATCTATATTTAGTATTGCATGTTATATATGACAAGACACTCCATAAATTAAAATTACTCTTACTTACATGAGTCACATAGGATTTAAATGCTCCTTAAAGCAAAGGAAATTTTCTTGTTTTTACTTTAGAGTAATCAGTAACTTGGGTTTGGCAGATGGTGAAATACTTACTCAAAAGCAACATATGTTAAGAGAGTTGCAGCTGAAAATATGGCGGAAACTCCACAGCCAATGTAAGTAATAAAGGTCAGGACTTTGGTGTTTCGTGTATCTATCTGTGAGGCAGTTCCTTGAAGGTCCTACATAAAAAATGAAAATGAATTTATGACTAACCTTAGATTTACTCTATCAAATCATTAGAATGCTTAATATACATTATGCTGGATAGCTATTAATATTTCTCAAATACTGGTTTTCCCTTGGGTGAAAATAGTGTGGCACCAGCAATCTGGTAGTGGTTTCAGATTATTACAAGAAACTAAAATATACCATAGTTGGAAAACTGACCATCAGTAATTGTTCATCATTTCTCTTTTATTTGAACCTTTATTTTCATTACAAAAGACAAATTACACTTGAAAATAACAAACAGACAAAGCAATGGAGAAAAAGATCACCCCCTAAATTATCCTTGAGTTATGGTAGTTTATGAAGTACAGAAATGAAGGAACATAGCAATTTGAATTATTGTTTTTCCCTTCTGGAAAAAAAACAAACAAACAAAAAACAAATTACACTAGCTAGATAATGGTTCTTGGCTATTATGTCCCAATTTGGGATAAATTAGACAGATGGTATTTATCAAATATATTTATCACCTCATTTTCTCTCCTCTGGTTAGAGATATAGCTCATTAGAGCTGGAAGAGACCTTAAAGATCATGTAGATGAATCCCCTCATCTCTTCTCTTTAGAGGGCCCCAAGTAGGAAAATCTGACAAGGCCAATGGGAGTTGTGCTTTGCTATAGACCATAATATGAAAACCAGCCTCTACTATAAAACAACATAGCCATGGAAGCAAATACTTTATAAGTACTGGGAATAAAGGTACCTAGTGTCACTATGCTGTAAATTTCAAGTAGCTTCTCAAATGTTAAAATGCATAAAGAGACCATGGAAGCCCCAGAGGTGTCTTGTGTAAGGGAATAAGGATCTTTAATGGAAACCTAAGAAAGACTCTTAACAAAGCCCTGGTGGTCTGGAAAGGCTAAACATGAACTAAATCTTTCTTGGGTAGAGTATAAGACAGGATAAATTTTGGAAAATTCTTCTTCCTATCCTCCAGAGCCCCATAAAAGCAGTCACAGTGGAAAGAGGGAAGGAGATAACTGAAAAAAATGACATCCTTATAAACATAAAAAAGTATTACATGATGGTAGCAAGCAAGGCACAACTAAGAACAAATTCCTAATTAAATTAAAACAATACATGAAAATATCAGTCAAGGTTATTGTGGTACCAAACATAAAAATTCTTTGCTTTGGAGATCAGCCAAGATGGTAGAGTAAAAGTAAGTGGTACAACTTAACTCTCTCCCATAACTCCTCCACAACGATCCAGGAAAAGTACTAGATCGAGTCCTGATTAGGAAATTCGAGGGGGAAAAAACATAGTCATTTTTCCAGCCCATGTTGGCATAAGGAGACAGAGAACTCTGGATACCATAAACTGGTTCCAACCAGAGGTATGCTATGAAAAGCTTTCCAACAAGAGGGGAGAGGATAGCCCTGAGACCAAGGGCCTGTTTGTGGTTGTGTACTATGGCAAGAAGAAGTCTGAGATCTTACAAAGTGAGGCCTGACCTTATGTAGGGAGCAGGGACAGGTACCTACTACCTGCTCTGTTAATTACTATTCCGTGTTGGATGATAGATCCATTGTGGACTGGGGAGGGGATCTCTACCTAAAGGTGGCATTCAAGGGTGAGGAGTGGTTCTAGGCCCTAGGCTGTATATCTTGCTGCATATGCAAGGAGTGAATTCAGCAGCTATGTGGTTCAGGCCCCAGGAGTGCAATTCAGTCTCAGTTCCAGTCCAGCCTAAATCTTGTACAGTAATAACTGGGGCAAGAATTCCAAACCAAGAGAGAACCAATATTTCCGTTACTCTGAAACAACAGAACTTCCCAGCTGGTTGATGGTGGCTAAGTCCAGCAGTCTTCTACTGGAATTCCAAAACACAAGTCTATAGGTATGTTGCTTAGATCCAAATTTGGGCTAGGAAGGAAAGTAGCAATCAGATTTTGCTCTGGATTAGAGAATTTTGGGAGCATTAAGATGACAGATGCCTAGACTAAGCTGTCCCAAGGAATCACGTAATACCCAATACTCAAGAAAGCAGTAGCAAGAACTTAGAGGACACAAGTTAAGTCCAGACATTCCCTCCAGAAGTACATGGAGCCCAGCTCTGACATAAAATCCAAAGTTAGGAAGTTGGAAGAAGGAGCAAACAAATAAACATAACATCTGCTTTAAAAAGGTGGACAAAGACACTAAAGAAACAAACCCAGAAGAAGAGAATGACTCCAAAACATTTATAAGTAAAGCCTCAAAGAAAAACACAGCTTGGGCACAAATGAACCAGAATTCTTAGAAGAGATGAAGGAAGAGGATTTTTTTTAAAGCATCAAGTAGGTTTTATAAATGAAATGAGAGTGCTAGAGGGGGAAAAAAGCCCCTGAAAAAAAAGAACTGTGGAAGAAATGGAAAGAGAAATAAGAAATTGGAGGGAAAAAAAACCTCTACCCAAGCAACAAACTCCCTGAAAAATAGAATGGACCACATAAAAGCTAATGAGTTTTATGAGACAAGAAATATTAAAACAAAATTAAAAGATTAAAAAAGGTAGAAGAAAATATGTTATCTAAAAGCAAACAATACTAATAAGGAAAACAGATCAAGAATATATAATTTAAGATTGACAGACTACCTGAAAGCTGTGACCACAACATAACAAAACGAACCCCAAATCTAGAGATGACATTTCAAGACATTGTAACATTGCCCAGATCCCTTAGAAACAGAGGGCTAAGTGGCCACCTTGTTTCTCTTTTTTATTTTTTTAATTTTTTTTTAGGGCAATGAGGGTTAAGTGACTTGCCCAGGGTCACATAGCTAGTAAGTGTGTCAAGTGTTTGAGGCCAGATTTTAACTCAGGTCCTCCTGAATCCAGGGCTGGCGCTTTATCCACTGCACCACCTAGCTGCTCCCCCCCCCCCCCACTGTATTTCTTGAAAGCAATCCCCAAGTGAAAGCTCTAGGAACAGTATAGCCAAAATCCAGAACTTTCCAGTTTGGGAAATAACTGTATTGAGAAGCATAAATACTTAGCAGCTACCACTATAAAGAGAGCTTACAAGATAATATTCCGGAAAGCAAATGATGTAGGCTTAAAACCAAGAATAATTTAACCAGCAAAAACTGAACATAATCTTATAGGGGGCAAAATGGACATATAATGAAATAAGATTTCTAAGTATTCCTGATTAAAAGACTAAAGTTGCTTAAAACCTCTGAAATATAAATGCAAAAAAAAAAAAAAGATAAAAAGCAGATAGGAAGAAGCAATTATAAGGGACTAAACAATAATAAACTATGCAGTAGATAGACGACCAGTTTAGCACTTACTGCTGTGTGACTTTGGGCAAATCACTTCTGTCTACTTCAGTTTCTTTTTTTTTTTTTTTTTTAGTGAGGCAATTGGGGTTAAGTGACTTGCCCAGGGTCACACAGCTAGTAAGTGTGTGTTAAGTGTCTGAGGCCGGATTTGAACTCAGGTACTCCTGACTCCAGGGCCGGTGCTCTATCCACTGTGCCACCTAGCTGCCCCCAACTTCAGTTTCTTCAACTGCAAAATGGGAATAATAATAGCACCTATTTCACAGGGCTGTTGTGAGGATAAACTCAGATAATAATTGTAAAGCACCTAGCACAGTGCCTGACATATTGTAAGTACTGTATAAATATTAGCTATTATAGCTAATATGGGAAGATGGTACATCTCTCTCTCTCTCTGCCTCAGAATCCTGTTACCATCAGGGGTCTTACAGTTGTTGTTTGTCCTTCTTTCTTGAAGAGCACCATGACATCTGGAGGTGATGTAATGACTTGCACTGAATTGAATTTAAGCATGGGAGGGATGTGCAAGGTCACCAATCTCACTTTCTCCTCCAGGGCCATCTGGATCCAGTGGCGTATTATACATCAGGTTGACTGGAGATGGCCCCAATATTTAAGGCAATTGGGGTTAAGTGACTTGCCCAGGGACACACAGCTAGTGCTTTATCCACTATGCAACCTAGCTACCCTGAGGTCTTAGAGAAAAATCTAATAAGATTGTGTACACAAGTAGTCTAGGAGTGGTTTTAAAATAGATTTTAATGATCTTAAAAGAGGAAAAGAAAAAGAATGGGGGGGGAAGAGGAAAGATAAGGGAAATTATCTCATACAAAGTAAGTGTTCAAGTAGAAGATTAACAAAGATTAACAAACAGAGGTGGTGCGAATGGGTGACATTTGAATCTTTCCTGTGAACTAAGGAGAGAAGAATACACACAGTTAAGCACAGAAATACAAATTTGGTAAATAGGAGGGAAAAGGAGGGGATATTAAGAGAGGGATTAGTCCTAGCTAAACAAATTCTAAGCAAGGAGGGTTGATCACAAAGAAGAGTTTAAATGGAAAGAAATGATAAGAACCTGTGATTGGTTTCTGGATAAGGGAAAGAAAAGAGGGGAGATGAAGTAGATTGCATTAAACCTAGAAAGCTGGTACTGAATACACTCCTCTTTTACCACCCCCTTTTTTTTAAAATAAAAAGGGGGTAAGAATCTCTGATCAAGGCAATAACCAATCATGATTCCAGAAAACCAAGATAAAACGTGTTAACCAATTCCTGACAGAGGGGTGATGGACTTAGGGTACAGATTGAGACACACATATATTTTTTGGACATGGCCAGTGGGGGAATTTGTTTTGAAAGGGTTTTGTTTTCCTTTCTTTTGACTGGGAAGAAAAAAGGCAGGAGAGATAAAGGTAGATTTTTGTTGAATGAAAAAATAAAATTAATTGTTAAAAGAGGGTATAGGCTGAATAAAGGAAACATCAAAAGGGCAACAGTTAAGTGGGAAAAATTTAAACATAAATTTACATTACTTAAGTTGTTATTTTTTCTTATAAATGTGTATCAGTTCCTTATATATCTTGAAAATGAGACAGATGTGTGAATTTGTTTTCCTTAACTATGCATATTTTCTTTTTTTCCCCCTTTTCCTTTTTTTTTTCAATAAGGAGGGGAAGAGGGGAGAGAAAGTAAATGTTAATTGAAAAAATGAAATTTTAATGTTTAAAAAAACCAACAACCCAAAAACCCAGTGGGTGAAGGGGAGATTCTTTCCTTCACTGGGGGTATAAATCATGTATAAGTGGAGATTTTAATGGTTCTGTTGTCTCAGCTAGTATTTCCCAGATTTATAGGGTTTTTAGAAACTTGCAGATTTAAACCAGATAAACCAAAGCATATGTTTCTACATTAACTCCTGTAAAGAATATAACCTTCTGGAAGAATGACCATGAACCAAAATATGCCAATGTGGAAATAAAAGAATGAGTTTATTTTATAGGGCATAGGAAATCTAGGGAAATTGAGGGATTTTCCACTATTCAGGAGAGGCTGGCTCATTTTCAAAAACAAACAAAAAAAGGTTGGCATTTTATAGGTCAACATAGTTTTTGAAAGTAAAGAACAGAAGTCATTTACATTCAGAGAACCACAAAAATGTTCTTTTCTATATTTTACAATTTTTCATTTATGTCTTATTTTCTTCCCTCGAGACACTTAAGGCCTAAAGGTGTCAGGAAAATTATCATGAGCCCATGAAATTTGGTCAGCCTAAGTGGGTGATAGATCTTAGACCAAATTAATAACAGGCCCCTAGGCAGCACTAGTTATTCTTTAGCCTTTCCTCTTGGTATCATCCTTTCAAGCCTGGCAGGAAGAAAAGTATGTGTGAGTCCAAGGAATGAGACAGAGCTCACACATCACTGCTTCCCCATTCCCATGTGAACAATCAGCATCACCATCTTAACCAAGCATCAGGTCTAGCTCAAATTTCATAAGCATTTTAAGAGCCTAGGGAAGTAGGGGGATGTCACCTTCTAACTGGTCTCCCTGATACGAGAGTCTCCTCACTCCAATCCATCATCCACTCAGCTGCCAAAATTATTCCTCCCCCCCCACCAATAAATTATCAGGGCTTCCTATCGCCTCCAAAATTGAATATCAAATACTCTTGTTTGTCATTTAGCGTCATTCAGAACTGAGCCCTTTCTTACCATTTCAATCTTCTTAAGCTTTTTTTCCTCAGTATGCCCTCTATGATTCAGCAACAGCGGTCTAATGGCTGTGCTTCACACAGGAAACTCAGTATTCGGACTCTGTGCCTTTGAACTGGCTATTCCACATGCCTAGGATTCTCTCCCTCTTTACCTCTGCCCCCTCATTTCCCTGACTTCCTGAAAGGCTCAGCCCAAATGCCACCTGCTACAAGAAGCATTTTCACATCTCTCTTGATGTTAGTGCATTCTCTTTGAGATTACCTTTCATTTACACTGTATTTACCTTTTTCATTATCTGTGCTACTGGGGTACTATGCAATCCCAGGATCCTAAACTTATTTTTAGTATTTAAAATAAGCCTTTTTCCTTTGGAAAAACATTAATCTTTGCTTTATCATGGGTATGTTCTTTCTATTTCCATTTCCCTTCCTCTAAAAATCTATGGTTTTCTAGTCCCTTTGTCAAGATTCAGGGGTTTTACTACTTCTTTTTTTGTTTATATTATTTATTTATATTGATGCATTTTAAAAAAGTATCTCAAAGAAACAAAACAGGTGGCTTTCCCTATAATAGTTACTCAACAATTATTCACACTGGATTTCATCATATTCTTCATTCAGAACCAATATTGTGACCAGGATCTGAAAGAACTGTTACAACATGTTATCTGAAAAGTCAGTGCTCCAAAGGGCACCATGATTTCACAAACAAGGAAGAGATGCTGCACTCACCATCAGAACCCCAAAGTGGGTGAGGTGGTTACACAAGCACACTGTCTTGCTTTCATTTGAGTCTCTGTGTGCAACACAGCCTGATGTGTTCCAGCCACCAAAACCTTCTGTAGGAGTAAAGCAACATAGGCTGTTACAATATTAGCAAACAGATGGGAAGTAGTGGAAAAAGCAATGGTTATGGAATCAGACAAGCTGAGTTCAAATTCTGAAACCACCACTTAGTAACTGTGTGAACTTGAGCAAGTCAACTTTTCCTCTCTAGGTCTCAGTTTACTCTTCTCTAATTTAAGGGGAGGGGAGGGATGGGGGGGGGGAGTAGAGAGAGGCCAAATTAGTGGATCTCAGAAATGCCTTCCAACTTTAAACCTAAGATACTATGAATTTAGTTCCTTGGGGAAGAACAAGTTGATCTGTGAAATTAGAAATTTGAGAGATTGCAAGTATTCTTTTTTTTTGGGGGGGGGAGGGGAAAATGAGGGTTAAGTGACTTGCCCAGCGTCACAAAGCTCGTAAATATCAAGTATCTGAATCTGGATTTGAACTCAGGTCCTCCTGAATCCAGGGCCAATGCTTTATCCACTGCGCCACCTAGCTGCCCCTGATTGTAAGTATTCTTGAACAAACTAAAAGTAGAATGAATACAGAAACATTTAGGTAGGCAATGTTTTGGCTTTTTAGAAAAATATAAAAGACAGAACTACTGCTAATTTTTAATTACTCCCATTCTTTAATTTCCCTCACACCTGCCAAAAATTAATTCCATTATCCCTCACAACTCCTTAAGCAAGAAGTTCTTATCTTGGAGACCCTAGACCATGGTTAGTTTTCAGGGGCTTTGTAAACTTGAATGAGAAAAAAAACAACCAAAAAACCCAAAACATCTTTATTATCATTAACTTCCAACTGAAATTGAACAGTTCCTTCAATTATTTGAAAAAATAATATTTTAAGGGAGGAGGCTTTACCAAACTGTAAAAGGTGTCCATGACTACTCCCCCAGGTTAATTATCCCTCTTTTATGGTTACTATTAGAATAGTCAGGAAGAAATCTTACCCACCTATAATAGCCAATCAAAAGAAGACCAGAAGAGTAATTGGCAGTCATAATGATTTGGCTTTTAAAAGAGGTAGAGAAGTAGTAGTTGACTTAGCTAGAGCAGCAACTTGGATATGTAGTTCCATGGATATTCCTTCTCTTTATTAGGAACTCAGTTGACATACAAAAAAACTAGGTAAAAAGCAATAAGTAATAAAGAAGAAAATTTTCTAATTCTAGTCAAGAATATCTGCATGTTTTCCGATTGTGCCTAGAGGGACAGCTAGGAGTAACAAAAGCTTCCATTAATATAGTGCTTGGAAAAAAAAAATGTATATATACACACATACACACACACAGTGCTTAGAGGAGAGGTGTGTAGTATAAGTATCATTATCCGTATTTTTCAGAGAAGATAAAATATATAGTAAGTATCTGCGTTGGGACTTGAACTAGTCCCAACTAAATGGCAGAGTGGATAGAGCACTGGGTCTAGAGTTGTGAAGACCTGAGTTCTGGAAGTTCAGGAAGACCTAGTCTCAGACACTTACTAGCTGTGTGATCCTGGGCAAGTAACTTAATTTCCATCTCCCTCAGAGAGAAGGCAGAGCTAGATTAGACTAGAATCAGACTAAAAACATTTAAATTAAAGATATAAAAAGAGAGACTACTAACTAAAACTAGCATTTCCTAATCAAGCACCAGGATTCAAATCTCATAATCTCCGAAGCAGGTAGAAGAGTGAGAGAATTCTAGGCAGTGTAATAAAGGGTAGTTCTGGTGTTATGGATGCATTTTAGTTCAAAGACTGTGCAGTAAATCTCAGGGCAGTTAACATAAATATAAATACTAGCTATATAAATACTATACAATAGCGATAATGGTGACATCATCATTACTACTCCACCTACTACTAAGACTTCAACTATTATTACTACTACTACTATTTGACAATTACTACTACTATACTTCTATATTACTACTACTGCTGCTGCTGCTAATATTACTGCTAGACCAGTATTACTAGTATACTTCTTCTATACTACCACCACCACCATTACCACTACTACTACTACTACTACTACTACTAAACTCAGGTCCCCTCAATCCATAGCCAGTGCTCTTTCTACTTTTAAATAGAGGCTATTTGAATTTCACAAGAGATCTGGGAAATTATTATTGTGCCCAAGATTGAAAAAATAAAAGTTGGATTACATGACTGATAAATTTGGAACTCACTGAACAACTGGACCCTAAGAACTGGTAATTAATGGATTGCAATCAACCTGAAGGGAAGCCTCTGGTGGCATGCCACAATTCTGTGCATCTTTATCAATTATTTTCATGATGATACAGAGGGGATGATTATTGAAGATTAGAAAATGTGAATGAGGCTCCTAAAAAATCTCAATAGGCTAGATGAAAGATGAAAATCATGAAGATAAAATTTAATAAGGGAATACATATAAATGTTCTAACATTTGGAATAAAAATTTGATTTGCAAGGACAAAATAAGAATTATGGTTTTGTAGTTCATGTGAAAAATACCTGGGTTTTTAATTAACTTCAAGTTCACCATAAATTAATATTGTGCTATTATTCCTAGAGACTACTTATGCAACGTTAAGCTTCATAAAAATGTCTAGTTAAAGAGAGGCAATCTCTACGTATTATGCCCTTGTCCAATAACTCCTGGGGTATTGTACACAAGGTCTGAAGCTTATGGAAGAAGAGTAGATAAATTAATTTTGAACCTTGGAATTTATTAGCAAAAATCGAATCCTGTAGGGGGAGCTAGTTGTGTGTGTGTCTGTGTATGTTTTGCTTTCTATTTAGCTTTAAGGAAATAAACAGAATTCACTTTTCTCTCCATCTAAAATGGTTTTTCAATACATGCAGTCCTATCACTAAGCTAGTGATGTAATTCAGAAAAAAAAACAAAAACCTACCTATTTAAAAGCCAACATGGCAAAGTTCATAGAGATTCAAAATTCGAAAGGTTTAAGTCTTAATTCTGATATATCAGTTGTCTACTCACAAGTCACTTAGCAACTTTCTAACATTAGGAGCTGCAGAACAATTGCTAGTATTCATTGGTGGAGAGAATTTCCCCACACAGAGACCCCTGCGATAATGAAAGCAAAAGTGCATACCAGAAAAACAAAAAGGGAATATTTATTTTTAAACTTACTGTTTTTATTCAAATCCCAGAAGACACAGATGGGATGAAGCACCTAAGTGAACATAAACATAAAACATGTACCAAGGTGTTTAGGTGAAATTATGCAGAAATTATTGGATTTTAAGGTTTTCATAGAAAAGGAAAAAGGAAAATCAACATTAATCATGCTAATACCATATAACAAAGGCAGAAAATTTAGGAGAAAGACCTCCAACCAGAATCTTTAATGTTAAATTAAATATGAGTATTAAGGAGGAATGCATTAATTAGTTCAAAACAAAAAATTACAACTTTTAATGAATCAAATGAAAAACTGATATACTATGGTGCAACAAAACAAACAAACCCCAAAACCATGGACCTGGATCTGAGTTCTCAGTCTGCCACTTAACATTTGGGTGACCTAGGATAACTGATAATTTCTTTAACTTGTCTGAACATCGGTATTTCGACTATAATTGGATATAATCCCAAATTATAATTATAAATATAATCTAAGTTAAACTTATAAAAGAAATACAATAATAACAATGATAATGATAGTTATAATACTTGTACTTCCTACTCTCTGAGGCTATAGTGAGAGTCATATTAGACGATGAAAAAGGCATTATATTTGTAAAGGGCTATAAAAATGTAACTTGTTAGTCTTCCCCTTGTTACAAAATCCTCAGTCTACTATAATTACTAATATTACTGATTCATTAGATGATGAGCTCCTTAAGAACAGGTATTATTCTTGCCTTTTTTTGTATCCTAGCAGTTGGTATAAGGTCTGGCACTTGCACATGCTTAATTTAATACTTACTGACTGACTGATATTTAACAACATTCTCAGAATATATTTTATTTTCCCCAATAACATGCCCATGTCTCATTTGCAAATAACAAGACTGAATTATGGTAGAGGTTCTTAAGTCTTACAGTTCCATGGCCTGCTTTGATAGTCTGGTGAAGCCTATGGACCCCTTTTAAGAAAAAAAAAAACATTTATAATATATGTATAAATATGAAAATTTAAGTTCATAATGGAATGTTAAATTCAGTTTATGAAAATAAAGATATATTTTTCCCACTCAACTTCACAGACATTATGCAATATAGCCATAGATTCCTTGAGAGTTTATGGATCCCAGCTTAAGAATGCCTAAACTGAGGGAAGGTTAAATGATAGAATCAGGTCAGCAAGTGTTAAGATTTAGACCTTGATTACTTAACTTTAGTATCTCCCCAGTAAAATGTAAACTCCTTGAGATCAAGGACTATTCTTTTTTTATGTGTTTGTGTCTATAGTTCCTGGCACAGTGCTTTGCACACAACAGACACTTAAATGGTTATTAGGTTGGATTAGATTGGATTCACAATTTTAAAAAAACCTTATAGAAAAATAAAAATCCTTACTTATCACAACCTGTTCTCAAGCAGCTCCGTCCTTTATTAGCCTGTCTGGTTGAGTAAATGTTAGAGTCAGTGTTACATACATGACTCTGGGGGGAGGAAGGAGAAGGAAGAGAAGATGGAAGGAAGGAAGGAAGGAAGGAAGAGAGGGAGGGAGGGAGGAGAGGGAATAAAGGTAGAGGAGAAGGAGGAAAAGGAGGAGAAAGAAGGAAGGAAGGAGGGGGAAGAAAAGAGGAGGAGGAGGAAGAGGGGAAGGGGAAGAAGAAGACCACAACCATGATGACGGTGATGATGACATTTAGTCTAGACTACTTAGGCATCTAGACTTGCCTGTGGTTGTCACATGGCCACTAAGTATAAGAGGCAGGTCTAAAAATAAAGTCTGATTTTAAGTCCAGTGCTCTTTCCACAATACTATAATGCTCAAGAAGCATGAGCTCAGCATTTAAAAAGCGCTCAGTATTTCAGGACACCTCTACTATAATTCTCATTACCTATATTTACTTGTATTCTTATTTTTAATGGAAATTCTTATAGAGTCAAGCCTGTAGTTAGGCAGACAGGTTTTACATCTGTATTTGTCTAAAGAGAGTCATCCAGCCTTTAAAACATGTTCCCTTCAATCTCTTCCTCCATTTGGCTTTCATTTCCATCATTTGAACTGCTGCCCCCTGCCCCCAACACCAAAGAAAGTTGCCAATTTCCCATGATGTAAGGACACCAGGCAAAATTCCCAGAGTTGGCAGCTTCCTGCTGCTCCCTTCTTTACTTTGGAAAAGTACAGGTTACTCCACAGGTCATTGGATAGATTCCCAACAACCCTTTGAGACTGTCTAAACCTGATCATCTCTATACTTGGAAAAGTGGGGCCCAAAACATTTTCTTACCTGATTTCGTGTATGTTTGATTATAACCTGGACAGGTTCCTGAAGATCCCGGATACTAATGTTTCCAATACTGCACGCCATCACATAGCTCACTAGCTTGTCTCGCTGAGTCTCTACATCCTTTTAGAGAGAAAAAAAAACAATACCTTACACGTACTAGCCCAAGTGCACACTTTTATTTTATTGTGGCATTCCAAAATAAGCAAAGAGTCAGCAGCTTTTACACTTAAGATCTCCCATTAGAAGAATGTCCTGTTTATAAGATCAAATTGCAGGCTTTCCTCATGGTGCTCCGCTATTTCCCTTATTATCATAAATACACAAGGAGAACACATTGTAAGGCAATGTTCATGGAGTTCCACTCTAAATGACTATGTTTGAGGCAAGTCGGTTATACCTTATACAATGCAAACTCATAAAAAGTTGTGAACAATTAGATCGTTTCCTTAACCATGAAAAAAAATGGGACTGCTTATCTTTTGGAGACAAAATTTTTAGAGGTAGAAAGGAATTATGGTGTAAATTTTTTAAAGTCTTTGGCTTTTATATTCTTACCAACCACTTGGACACATTTACTAGTGGACTATATCTAAATGTAATTTTGGTGGATTAGTTACTGACTGAAAAGTTTAAATTGTTCTTTCTCGTAGATATTTAATCTAAGATTCTTTAATTTATGATACCTCACTTAATAGGACAGAGCAGGAACTTCTGCTGTGCCTGGTTCACTTTGGTTCAGCTGTTTTTCATTCATGTCTGACTCTTTGTGACCCCATTTGGGGTTTTCTTGGCAAAGATACTGGAGTGGTTTGCCATTTCCTTCTCCAGCTCATTTTACAGATGCGAAACCTCAGGCAAAAAGGGTTAGGTGACTTGCTCAGGGTCATGCAACTAGTAAGTGTCTGAGGTTGGATTTGAATTTCAGTCTTTCCTGACTCCAGGCCTGGTGCTATAATTATTATGCAACCAAGCTGCCCTAAACTGGCCCATAGGAGGTGCTTAAAAAGTACTTGTTATTTAAGAAGTGCTTTACTAATAAAGTAAGAGTTAAGTAAAATAAATATTATTTCCATTTTAGAGATAAAAAATCTGACGTTTTCAGAATTTAATCGACTCTCCCACAATCACACAGTTACTAATTCCCCGGGGGTAGGATTCAAGCCCAAGTTTCTGACACCAAGACCAGTACTCTGTACACCTCTCTATGAAGTCTCCTACTTGTAATAGTATCAACATTTTCAACTCTTGAATTTGTGATTCAAATGTACATACACTGCAGTATGTATACATCTCAGGTAAATGTGTCTCTATACCTAGAAAAAGTTTTCTTATATTCTTCCTTTCTTTCTTCCTTCCTTCCTTCCTTCCTTCCTTCCTTCCTTCCTTCCTTCCTTCCTTCCTTCCTTCCTTCCTTCCTTCCTTCCTTTCTTCTTTCTTTCTTTCTTTCTTTCTTTCTTTCTTTCTTTCTTTCTTTCTTTCTTTCTTTCTTTCTTTCTTTCTTTCTTTCTTTCTTTCTTTCTTTCTTTCTTTCTTTCTTTCTTTCTTTCTTTCTTTCTTTCTTTCTTTTTTTGGTGAGGCAATTGCGATTAAGTGACTTGCCCATGATCACACAGCTAGTAAGTGTGAAGGGTCTGAAGCTGGATTTCAACTCAGGTCCTCCTGAATCCAGAGCCGGTGCTCTATCCACTGTGCCACCTAGCTGCTCTTAGTTTTCTCATATTAACTGGACATTTGAACAATTTTAACTGATCACTATCAGTTATGATTTCTGTTATCTAGGGATATAATCCCTCAGTACTCAAATGAATCTGTGATATTACCGATTTGAATATTCTCGTCAACATAGCATATTTCAGACTTTTCATGAGGTAGTGTGGCATAATGGATAGGGCACTGGAATCATGAAGACCTGGTTTAAGTTTCCACCACAGACACTTAACTCTCTGTATGACCCTGAGCCAAGCATTTACATTATCTGGTCCTCACTTTCCACATTTATAAAAGGGGGGGGTGATGTGTGGTATGGATGATCACAATATCTTATGAATTCCCCTCTTGCAGCTCTTGCCCATGTCCTTCCACAATTCTGCTATGAAGGGGGAGGGAGGAGGGAGAAGAGTCCACTGTAGGCCTTCCTCACATTTTGTCAATATCACAAGGACACCAATGGAGCTCTCAGACCACCTCCTAGTCACTTCTTATACTGCCACTTGACCAGCCTATCTTCCTATTCTAGATTTCTCTGATGACATTTTTCAATCCTGACATTTTTCAAAGCTTCTATGAAGCTTCTCAAGGAAGATTATTGTTGTAGCATGCTCATAACCATAATGCACCTCTTCCCTGCCTTCTCCAGGATATTTATTTTCAATTCTTCAAAGAATGTTTCATTCCATGTCTTGCAGCCATATAGCTACCATAGTAGAAAGCTGGTACTGAAAAGATTAAACTTTATTTCTAGGAAAAACTTGAGATCAATAATGGAGTTTTACAATTTCATCCAGTCTGATCTCTTTTTACTCAACTATGGGACCAGCTTCCCATTTATTGCTCCCTTCTATCCCACCTGTACATAATAATGTATAGGTGGGGTAGCTTTATAGGTTGTCCATCCAAACATATGCCAAAATCTGGGCATTAGACATTCTCCATCCACTTGATCTTTCCTGTGCAGATGGTCAATCCAAACTCTTGAATGGTTGGTTATGGATGTCTTCTGTATTGTTCCAGGACTACTTAAAAACCAGCACAATATCATTGTATTATGGGAACCCCTGGAGGACTGCACCACCACAAATACTCTTCAGTCTGGACTCTGTGCTAGATCACCTCTGTCACAAGAGTAAAGGTTTTTGACCAACATAGATTTTCCTGTTTCATTCCCAATCTGATGTTTATGATTGGAGAATTATTAAATAGCATTTTTCATCAAATCTTTCAAGGAATCCTGAATGATACTGACGTTTGGTAGGAGACATCTTATTGGAAGAGAACCTTGAAAGAAATGTTTTGCTGTAATAAATCAAATGCTTTTCCAAATGATGAACACAATAGGCTCTTGGATTCTTTGTAGCAGTCAGTCAGTTGGGAAATGGTAAAGATGTGGACTATAATATAATGTCATTTTCCAAGTCCTGATTACTCCCTATGAATCCTCTATCATAAATTCATGTACTCCATTCATGTGTAGCTAAGTCTTATAAAGAATTTTATTTTTTTATGAGATGATACTGCTCAGAATCACCTGTCATCCTTTGTAATATATTACAAACGAGTATATACTCTAAATTGGTATTGACTATGACTATCATATCTTCACAAGTAATATACTTACTAACCATAGAACTTTATGGACATTTTTAGTCTTCTTGTGGCAAATGATAGGAGTTAAACTTCTGTATACAATTATTTTAATACCTATTGATGTCACATTTATTGTCCATTACCTATTTTTCATTTTAATTACTCATCTAAATAGTTAAAAATTGAGTTGTTTCAATTGTATGCTAAATCCTTTTCCTCATTATTATTCTTCAAGTCTTTTTAATAATTCAGACTTCTGCTCTAATAAATCAGTGGTCTGACTGTACACAGGCAATTAATTCAAGAATAATTCCTACATCAGTAATGAGTATCAAACCTACTTCTGTGAAATACCAAGGTGTCTTTAATCATTTTAAGAGGACATATAATGCTTAAAATAAATTCCAGATGAGCATTTTTGAGGGAGTTTGGGAGTATGGAAAAAAATCAAATTTTGGTTTTAAGGATGTCATAACTCTGAAAACTTGGACAAGAAGATATTCTAACTCTCCCTCCTCTGAATTTGTCTCTCTATATCATTAATCTGGTAGTTTCATACATTATTTTGTGAAACCTATTAACTAAATCTTTGGTCTTTTTGGTTCAACTTTCTATATAATTTTGGTTTGTCTCCCCCAGATGGACTGTAAACATCTTTCGGACAGAGGCCTTACATTATACTATTTTGTTTTCCTCACAATATATTCCATATTACCTTATGTATTAAATGTATCTCATATGTAACTTCACTGATTTCAAAGTTCAGTGAATTATAGTGGTATGCTATACTTTCTCTTACTCCTTCAATGGATCTACGTTTGTCTATTGGAAAAGAGGTAGTAGAATTAATGTGGTGAAGTAATTTTTCCAATCTGCCTCGAGAAATTTCAAATTTTCTCTTATACAGACAGGTTTCCTCTGAAATGTCCTATATCAACTCACGTTTTAGTATTTAAGAATTATTACTTCTAAAAACAAAATATTTTAGCAGAGCTTTTGTAGATAAGTTCTGTTTTTGGAGGCCAGGAGAGGTCATGGGTGTTTGCTGGCAGATTACTCTCTAGGATCTAGAAACAATGCCAATAAAAATGGTAATGTGTGCTCAGCACAATAGCACCCAATTCTGCGGATGTAAAAAGAGCAGAAGGTCATTTGAAATACTAATAGGAAGACTGATTAAAGCCAAGAATGCTGCTCATTACGAAAACACTACTTCCTTCTGAATGAAAAAAAAAAATCCCTTCCCCTACTTAGTGAGTAATTCTCTTGAAATCTGTTGGCCTTGCTAACTTGTGTCTGAAAAGATTGAAAGTAGCTAATATTTAGCCTAAACAGAAAATGCAACTGACTCTATACAATATAAATTTTTATAATAGAGTATTTAACCTGTATTTCTTAACTTGTAATCTGTAGTACTGAAACTAGTATCTTCTAGCATAAATCTGAATAAACCTATTATGTTACCAAGTGCAGAATTGTCTGAAAAGTTTTTAAAACAATTATGTTATTAAAAGCCTTCATTCTTAGAAAGAAATGAATTTATTTTTCTATCTTTCCTGATAGGCTTAGCTTTAAGAGACTTGGAATCTTACATCCCTCCCCGCCCTCCTTTTATTTAAAGGACTCACTGTAGATCAAGTAAAATTAATTCAACAAGTACTTGCCTGGAAAAGTCCAGTTTTGTTGAAGAACGTAAATTGAGCTCTTTTAACTGATTCAGATTCTTCTTTACTTAAATTCATAAGTAAACTTCGGGGCAAAATGACAGAAGCCAAAGAATTCACTTGACCTGTCTCAAAATCCATCTAGGAGACACACAAATAGATTAGTCAAATAACTGCAATACTGTAATCACTCAGCATGTCTGACTAATGTGTGGTAACAACCCAAAGCACACAAGTAAGCCAATTGTTCCCTTCACTAACACATAGTCGCTATTTAGTCTATTTGGATAAAGCTTCTGCTGAGAGACCTGAAGCTAGTTGCTCTTAATGTTTTTATGTGATCAGGATTTAGTAGTACTCATTTATTTGAACAAAGAGAAATCTGGAAAATTAGTATTCTCAAGTATGAGAATTAGATTTTTCTTCTTTCAAACCAAAGTACTTAATTTATCAAATTTTCCAGATTCTTTGCAAAACAATTTGTGGTTTGGGAGTATCCGGAGAAGAAAAAAGAGAGAATAGAACTCTTTGGATTAAGAATAAAGAATGTCTATGGAAAGGGGAAAGTTTAAATTTCATGATTTTTATTTTCCAGTACCTTGTACTTATACCACTGCTTAAATGGCAGAGAGGGACTGATTCCATCAGAGTCAACTTTCCATTTAACTTTTGGGATAGCCTTCACAGAATGGTCTTTCTTTGACCATGAAAAAAAAAAAATCTACATTTCACCTTGGTCCTAAGTGCATACCTTCATTTAGATTCATTTCTAAGGGAAGAAAAGATTTTTCTCTATTCTGTCTATTCTGTTGTAGCTCTTATAAAGTAGTATAGCAAAGTCCATGTTTAAATGTGTGAAAGTGGTCACTAAGTTAACACAACAGAACTTCTACTGGCCCCACCCTCAACATCCCTTAGTCATCCCATTCTATGGTAGGAATGTCTGCTAATCCCATTCCAACCCTCCAATAAACCAAAGACGATCATGCAATATGACTTACACAGCTGACTCCTCTCTTTTTTGAGAGGGAGAACTGACCCCCATAACTGCTAAAAATATGAAATAGCAGATAATTAAACCAGCTTTTTTGACAACCATCCATCTAGTATTTTAATCATCAACAAATTAGATACTCCTATACAACTCTATACACAGGAACTACATGTCATTTTAACATGATCTGAAAATTTCCTTTCTTTTACTAAATCCTTAGAATTTATAATCCACAGAAAAAGGGATCAAAAGAAAAGCTAGATTGACTTTTTCTCTGATAGAGATTAATTTTGACAACAATTCACTTGGAATAGCACTGCCTCCAAAAAAACTAAAGACAAACATTCTACCAAGGACAATGGAAACGTATAAGGTGGGTGTGATTTGGATGCAACATGTCAACACGCAGCAGCCTGGAAGAAGAGTGAGAGTAAAGGAGTCACCAAAGAATTGTTTGATGAAAAGAGAAGATAAGCTGGTCACATGGTAAAAGTGAGGGATGGCAGGTGGTTGGTCAGAGTACTCCACTTGGAAGAACTCCAGCATGTTGGGTGAATACCTTGTGGCAAACTGGAGGACAATGATAAGAACTGCATGGGATAAATAGGCATGGATGGGTCGGGAGCTGAATCACTGGAGAGAACTCACAAACTGAGGAGATCACAAATCCATATAAATACTGAGTAAAGTACTAGTCCAGCTGCCAACCTCTGGTTATAGATTTCCAAAGGGGAAAAAAAATCACATTTTCCTCAAGGTTATTCTAAAATTATAGAACTCTTTTGAGGGGTACTCAATAATTTTATCATCCAACATATGGATCACATAATGTCTAAATGATTTTAAAGAGATGAGAACTTATCTTACTTTAAGTTTTTAAGCTCAAAACTGCTATAATTTTCAGCCTCCTAAAAGAAAAGAAGGTAAGTATACAAAACACAGATTTAGGGGAAGCTAGTGGCACAGTGGATATAGCACTGTTCCTGGAGTCAGGAGGACCTGAGTTCAAATCTGACCTCAGACACTTGACACTTACTAGCTGTGTGACCCTGGGCAAGTCGCTTAACACTGATGGCCTCACCAAAAAAACCAAAACAAAACATAGATTCATAGCTGTGTTTCAAAAAGGCATTAAAAACCATAAGCTCATACCTGGAAATATGAATCATTACTATTTGGGAGACCAATACTGAAAGTTGAGCCTTCATATGTTTCTGGAGTCAGAGATGATACCCCAAGAGCCAGATTTCGAGTTGTAATGTTAACAGGTACTTCATTATTTAGCTTTATCTTAAAAGCCAACTCATCGATTGTTTTTAAAGCCCTAAAGACATAAAAATATCATCATCATCATCATCATCAAAGAATAAGTAGCAGACACTTGTATATACTGGGCACTATATTACAAAGCAAGTTAAAAAGTCATGCATGGCATTGGGGCAGCTAGGTGGCGCAGTGGATAAAGCGCTGGCCCCGGATTCAGGAGGACCCAAGTTCAGAGCTGGCCTCAGACACTTAAAACTTACTAGCTGTGTGACCCTGGGCAAGTCACTTAACCCTCACTGCCTCTCAAAACAAAAAAAGTCATGGCATTGATCTTCAAAGCCTTTTATTAAACCAACATCATGGACACACATCAAACATACATAACAATGTAGCACAGAATCACAGAACTGCATGCAACCTTGAGAAAAATGTCTGGTCTAATCCTCAGTTTTTAGGCAGGTGAATTCCTACAGCATTAAAGACAAGTACTGCTCTATGTTTGTCTTGAACATCTCAAGGAGAAAAAAGTACTAGTCCTGGGTATTTTATATTTGCATTAAGAATGAGAAAAAGAATCTACCACTTTTATTTTAACATGTAAACTCTATTTACAAAATGAGTATGGACTATTATCCCAACACCATTTAGAATGCATTATTTTGGCCAAAACAAAATGTGTTTAGGAAAGAAAACACTTATTTATTGACATGGATTTTAGAATTTTTACTGAGAATTTTCTTTTTAGCAAAACACTTAATTTGATGAGTATGTTCTGTTCTACTGAGGAGTGTTTACTTGCCTGTCTGGATGACCCTGGAAGAGGAGGGGCATTGTGTAACAATGAAGGCAGGCCATTTGCCCAAGGGTGTGTGAGGGCTTTTATAACAGAGCTTCTGGCATCCGAGGAGACCCCCCCCCCAGGTCCCCCTGAGTAGAATCCTAGACTACTGATATAAATTTCATTGTCAACATGAGGAACCCTTATAGTAGTCTTTTAGAAACTATGGAATTCACACTCGTAGGGAACATACAATAGAAATTATTATTGCCCTTAAAAAGTTTCTTCCTCTGTTTTATGTATCATGTAGAATGATGATAAAGACATGGGAAAACATTTTGAACCAAGTGATGATGGAATGCATTTAGAAACCATTATCTCACAATAAAGTTCATCAATAGATTTAGCCAGGGCTGGGGGAAAGCCTACTGTTAAATGTGAAGTTATGGTTTATTTTTAATTTCAAAGAAATAAATTAGATTAATGATTGGTGAGTAAAAAGAAATAACCATTAACTAAATAAAAATCTCAAGGTGAATGTTATTAAATTAAAAGGGGAGGGGAGTTCATTACAACACCACTTGGTATAAGCAGAATTTGTTCTCCAACAATTTTTTTTCTCCAATAATTTTTTTTTGGGGGTGAGGCAATTGGGGTTAAGTGACTTGCCCGGGGTCACACAGCTTAGTAATTGTTAAGCATCTGAGTTCGGAGATTTGAACTCAGGTCCTCCTGAATCCAGGGCCAGTGCTCTATCCACTGTGTCACCTAGATGCCCCTTCTCCAACAATTTTAAAAGAACCTGTAACCCCCATAAGACTCTGTTGTGGTCCTTCTATAACATGGACCTAAGATAGTAAGGTTTGTGTTTTGTTTTGTTTTTTAAATCTAAGTTATATAATGGTTGTGTATTTGCAAAATGTCTACTTCTAGAAGGTATGGGAATAATAAAAATTTTCCAGGTTATCTGGCTCCTGTTTTAAATGAAACCACTGCTAGAGCCACAAAAATTGTAAATTTAGGTTTCTTATGTTTGACAATCAACCCCATCTTGTTTTTTCAATCCTCCATACTTTTGTGCATCTTATTTCACTAAAATTCTACTACAGTGTTTCATTATACTATGGGAACAACACCCTGGGTTTTCTATGACTACCACCAGGAAGTAAAAGATTCAGGCATTTTCTACCAAGCCAGAAAAGCTAAGTATAGGCCAAAGGGATTATTATTAAGCTTTTGGCCATAGTGCCCCATAAACACTAGCTACTTTGGTGTGAGATGGTGTGGCCTACAGTGATGGAGACACCACCCACTTTGAAAAAATCACAACCCCTTGAAGTGGTAAAGTAGATACATCTTATAGGAAGATACCTTTAACATGTCACAGAAAACATACCCTTCAAGGAAATACAGTTGAGTATTTTGCGGCTTCTGTTTACCACTGAAATTTATGTGAAATGACATAGGCAAAAGCATTTCTTTAATCTCTCCAGCTCCTCAGGAAGAAAAAAAATACTTACTCAGAAGAAGACTCCAGCAATTCAGTGTCTGAACTAGTCAAGATATTGGAAAATATGGTCATTACAGTTGATCCCAAAGTTATATCAATGTTTTCTTCATTATTTACAATTTTTTTGAGGTATTCCACAATACTGGTTATGTTGGCTGATGTAAGGGTCTGTCCATCACTAGTGAAATTTAGAAGGTCATTGGCTATTTCATCCGTTATTCCTAAAAAAAATATTCACAACACAGAGTATATGAGAATATAATCAAAAGACATTTTTTACCTCTCTGTGACTTAACTTCCTCATCTACAAAATGGTAATGGTGATACTTCCCAACATAACCACCTCACAGACTCATGATGATGGAATGAAAGAAGATAAATACTAAAAAAATGTAATGGCTAGACTACTGTCTACTACAATGACCTTACACTGAGTTTAGACATTTGACACTCTCCTTTTATAGTGACCTCTGGCTTCATCTTATATTCTTTTGTCATTTAGAAAAGGCTCACAAAACTTTGATTACTGAGGGAGAAAATGAGGCAGCATGGGGTAGGGGCTGGAGAGCTGGCTGTGAAGCCAGGAAGAACTGGGCTCAGGCCTTTCTTCTGTAACATACACCTGCAACTTTTAGTCTTCTAAACAACTAAGAATAAAAAAAGAAGAGAAGGAAGTGCTGACCTGCAACAGGAGGAGTTTTCTCACCTGGTAATTCCCTAAAGCAATTACATCATAGATCCAGTCTCTACTACAGAGGAAAGAAGCCCATTTCCTGCCCCCCCCATAATCATTCTTCTTCTTCCTCTTCTTCCTCCTCTTCTTCCTCTTCCTCTTCTTCTTCTTCTTCTTCTTCTTCTTCAGGGCAATGAGGGTGAAGTGACTTGCCCAGGGTCACAAAGCTAGTAAGTGTCAAGTGTCTGAGCCTACATTTGACCTCAGGTCCTCCTGAGTCCAGGGCTGGCGCTCTATTCACTGTGCCACCTAGCTGCCCCTTGATAATTATTCTTACATATTAGCAGAACTGCTTTCAAAACTAAAAGAGAGAGTTAAATGTCTGTCCTTCCTCTTTTAATGAGAGTTATAAATTGAGCTTCCTTGCAGATAGGGAAAATAGTTAGAAATGTGAGCAATGACTTTCTAAATACAAGGTCTCAATACCACCAAATGCTTATAGCCACCACAAAAGTTAAAGACATTAAAGTGGGGCAACCTTAAATTCATACTCTCAAGATATCTAATTTCCTTCCTATTTGTCATGAATTTCAACTT